>NC_090761.1:43138121-43263453 GCF_036898095.1 Palaemon carinicauda
ACTATAATTTTTCAATATTTAACTTAGCCGGTGATTATAATAGCTGCAACTCTGTTGCCCGACAGACAACTCTACGGTAAAAACTCGCCAGCGATCGCTACACAGGTTGCGGGTGTGCCCAACAGCGCCATCTGTCGTCCAGATACCCAGTACTCAATGTAAACAAAGACTCAATTTTCTCTCTGTCGAGCTATCGACAAGACGTACTTACTCGCTGTTGCTAAACTGGAGTTTTTTCACAACTAATTGGTGAAGTACTTTATTCTAGTTTTGAGCTTTCGCTGTGCAGGGTTTCTCTTCACACAAATCCTTGAACTCTTTTTGATAACGGATTCTTTGTTGATGACTTTTTGATAGTTTTTGAATTTCCCTTTGACCAATTCAAAATGGCTGACCCTTCACAAGTCCCAAAATTTAGGAAGTGCAATGCTAGGGACTGTTCAAGGCGTCTTCCGAAGGCTTCTATCGACCCTCACACTGTTTGTTCCAATTGTCGGGATAAAACCTGTCAATTGGAAGATCGGTGTGAGGAGTGCGTTGGGCTTTCGGAATTCGATTTTATCGAATTCCAAAAATATACACGTAGGCTAGAGAGAGATAGAGTTAGGAGAAGTTCTTCTCGTTCTGTTGATATATCCTCTCCTCATGCCCCACAACCTATTCCTTCCCCTGTAGTGGTTGCTCCTAACCCCCCTCCTGGCACTCAGGAACCTTCGATGGCTGATATGATGCGTGCCATCCAGGCTCTGGGTGAGAGAGTTGAGTCCCTTGCTAGTGACCGTAATCAGCTCATGGCGGATGTGAGGGAGCTCAAGTGCAAAAGTGCAGTGGGAAGTGCTAAAGTGCCGAGTGATAGTGTTGTGGATAGTGTTGCGCTTGAGGGTTCGTCTGTTCGTGCCTGTCGTCCTCCTAGTCCGGGACCTCTTGCAAGCTCCCAAGTCCAGGGGAGAAGCAATGTCGTACGACAAATGGGTTCGAGAGGCTTTAATCAGCGAACAGACGTTCCCTCCGTGGTATTGGGCGTATCTACCCAAGATCGCCCCTACCTAACTAAGACGAGAGAGCCCATTTATACCTCGTCTTCGGAAGGTGTTTCTCGCAAGAAACCCTGGACCAAGGTCTCACGACCGCTTAAACGCAAGTCGGTCCCTTCAGCGCAAGTCCAACGGCCCGGTTGTAGCCACTGGGTCAGTTCGGACTCGCTGCCGTCATCCGATGACTGCTCACCGCCTAAGAGAGGCAAAGCGGTACCGCTTCAGACAGTAACACCGTCTGTCGCCGCACCTGCTCCTGTAGACCCTAAGTGGTCTCTACTGCAAGACATGCAGTCTAAACTAACGTCTCTAATGCAGGACTTTCGTGCGGAGAAGGTTGCTGCCGCACCAGCTAGTGCAGTACCTAGCCTTCAACCGTCCACACGATCGGTTGTTCGTCCTGTGGACGCTGAGGTAACCTTCTCACGCACACCAGTTGAGAGAGTTCCGCCACCCATGCGTTCCAGTGTGATCTGCCAGCCGCATGTTGACGTTAAGCGACGCACGGAGGTCTCCGTTGACGTTCGGGAGGTTCACCAACCGTCAGAGTTGCTTTGTTTTGACGCGGTGCGTCAACCTCCGCAACCCAGTGTGGTTTCCACTGCGCACCCACATCAGTCTAGACAGTCTATAGTAGACGCTGTGCGTCCCCGCGCTGCCATGGTTGTTGCCAGTTCACAGACTGGGCAGCAGTTCCATGACGTTGTGTCCGGCTCAGTCACGCATGCACCCGTGCGACCGGACTCAGCGAACCAGCCGTTACCCACTCCGTTGCCGTTTCCTCATCAGTTATCGGATGAGGGACTTTCTGATGATGATGTTGCTGCACACATAGATGAACCACAATCAGAATTGGACGAGCCTAAGTCTTCTCAACCCTCTTTGGACTTTAGGAAAGGTTTGGCCATTTTCAAAGAGATGTTTCCGGACCAGTTTGTTTCTGTGGCTCCTCGTTCTCCTCCGTCAGAGTTTGTGTTAGGCATGCCGTCTACCGCTCCTGCCTTTACTAGACTCGTCCTCGCACGCTCGTCCAAGAGAGCTTTGCGGGTGTTAGGAGAATGGTTGCAGTCCAAGAAGAGTTTAGGGAAGACAGCCTTTACGTTTCCCCCTGCTAGACTCTCTTCTAGATCGAGCGTCTGGTATGCCAAGGGAGAAGTTCTCGGCTTGGGAGTTCCTGCCTCTGCCCAGGGCGACTTCTCAAGCCTCGTAGACTCTCCCCGCCGCCTTGCCATGAGACGCTCAAAGATATGTTGGTCATCTTCGGACCTGGACCACCTTTTGAAAGGTATCTTTAGGGCCTTCGAAGTTTTTAACTTCTTAGACTGGTGTCTAGGAGCCCTAAGCAGAAAGATCTCTCCGACAGAGAAAGAGTCTTCCTTGCTCATTATGTCCTGCATGGACAAGGCCATACGTGATGGGTCTAGTGAGCTTGCTGCATCATTTGTGTCCGGAGTCCTTAAAAAGCGTGAAAACCTATGCTCATTCCTTTCAGCTGGAGTTACACCATGCCAGAGATCCGAGCTTCTTTTTGCTCCTCTTTCCAAGTGCCTTTTTCCAGAAGACCTGATTAAGGAAATAGCCGCTTCATTGATACAGAAGGACACTCACGATCTTGTTGCGTCCTCCGCTCGCAAAGCTACCCCTTTGCCTACCTTGTCAGCTAGACCAAGGATGGACACTCCAGCGTCCCGTTTTATTCCGCCCTTTCGTGGCAGAGCCTCCAGCAGAGGAGGTGCTCGTGCCGAAGGGAAACGAGGAAAGAAGAAAGGAACCAATTCCTTTAAGGGCAGAGTCTGACTACCAGCTGCTTCAGACAGCAGTGGGAGCCAGACGCAAGAACTTCTGGCAGACCTGGGAAGAGAGAGGCGCAGATGCACAATCTGTGAAGTTGCTCAGAGAGGGGTACAAGATCTCGTTTGTACGGAAACCCCCTCTAGCAACGTCTCCCATCGATCTCTCTCCCAGGTACAGAGAGGAAGACAAGAGAAGAGCCTTGAAACAGGAGGTGTCTCTTTTACTAGAGAAGGGAGCAGTGGTCAGAGTCTCGGACCTTCAATCTCCGGGATTCTACAACCGACTCTTCTTGGTGTCAAAGAAGACAGGAGGGTGGAGGCCGGTGCTAGACGTCAGTGCTCTGAATGTCTTTGTCACAAAGCAGACGTTCTCCATGGAGACCTCAAAGTCAGTCTTAGCAGCGGTCAGAAGGGAAGACTGGATGGTCTCTTTAGACCTAAGGGACGCCTACTTCCACGTCCCCATCCACCTGGACTCCCAACCTTTTCTGAGATTCGTTTTCGAAAAGGTTGTCTACCAGTTTCAAGCCCTGTGCTTTGGCCTAAGCACAGCTCCTCTTGTGTTTACGAGGCTGATGAGGAATGTAGCCAAATTCCTTCATTTAGCGGACATCCGAGCCTCCCTCTATTTGGACGACTGGCTTCTCAGAGCTTCTTCCAGTCGTCGCTGTCTGAAGGATCTAAAGTGGACTCTAGATCTGACCAAGGAATTGGGTCTCCTTGTCAATATGGAAAAGTCACAAGTGGTCCCATCCCAAACTATTGTGTATTTAGGGATGGAGATTCACAGTCTAGCTTTTCGGGCTTTTCCGTCGGCCCCCAGAACAAGCCAAGCCCAGTTATGCATCCAGAACATGCTGAAGAAGGAACGATGTTCAGTCAGGAAGTGGATGAGTCTGATAGGGACGCTATCATCCCTGGAACAGTTTGTGTCATTAGGAAGACTTCACCTCCGTCCTCTTCAATACCACCTAGCATTTCACTGGAAAAAGGACAAGACGCTAGAAGCGGTCTCGATCCCCATTTCCGAGAAGATGAAGTCTTGCCTGACTTGGTGGAAGGACAGTATCAGCCTAAGAGAGGGTCTTCCCCTGGCTGTTCAGACTCCCAACCACGTTCTCTTCTCGGACGCATCGGACGTAGGCTGGGGCGCGACATTAGACGGTCGGGAATGTTCGGGACTATGGAACTCGAGTCAAAGGATAATGCATATCAACTGCAAGGAGCTACTGGCAGTACATCTGGCCTTGAAAAGCTTCAGGTCTCTCCTTCAAGGCAAAGTGGTGGAAGTGAACTCGGACAACACCACTGCCTTGGCGTACATCTCCAAGCAAGGAGGGACCCACTCACTGACGTTGTACGAGATCGCAAGGGACCTGCTCATATGGTCAAAAGGTCAAAACATATCACTAGTAACGAGGTTCATCCAAGGCAACTTGAATGTCATGGCAGATTGTCTCAGTCGGAAGGGGCAAGTCATTCCAACAGAATGGACCCTCCACAAGGATGTATGCAAGAGACTTTGGGCCACTTGGGGCCAACCAACCATAGATCTCTTTGCAACCTCGATGACCAAGAGGCTCCCAATATATTGCTCACCCATCCCAGACCCAGCAGCAATACACATAGATGCCTTTCTCCTAGATTGGTCGCATCTAGATCTATACGCATTCCCACCGTTCAAGATTGTCAACAAGGTACTGCAGAAGTTCGCCTCTCACGAAGGGACAAGGTTGACGCTAGTTGCTCCCCTCTGGCCCACGAGAGAATGGTTCACCGAGGTACTTCGATGGCTAGTAGACGTTCCCAGAAGTCTTCCTCTAAGGGTGGACCTTCTACGTCAGCCACACGTAAAGAAGGTACACCAAAGCCTCCACGCTCTTCGTCTGACTGCCTTCAGACTATCGAAAGACTCTCGAGAGCTAGAGGCTTTTCGAAGGAGGCAGCCAGTGCGATTGCTAGAGCAAGGAGAACATCCACCCTTAGAGTCTACCAATCGAAGTGGGAAGTCTTCCGAAACTGGTGCAAGTCAGTATCTGTATCCTCGACCAGTACCTCTGTAGCTCAGATAGCTGACTTTCTCTTATACCTGAGAAAAGAACGATCACTTTCAGCTCCCACTATCAAGGGCTACAGAAGCATGTTGGCATCGGTCTTCCGGCATAGAGGCTTAGATCTTTCCAACAATAAAGATCTACAGGACCTCCTTAAGTCTTTTGAGACCACGAAGGAGCGTCGTTTGGTTACACCTGGTTGGAATTTAGACGTGGTACTAAGATTCCTCATGTCAGACAGGTTTGAGCCGCTACAATCAGCCTCCCTGAAAGATCTCACCTTAAAGACACTTTTCCTGGTATGCTAAGCCACAGCTAAAAGAGTCAGTGAGATTCATGCCTTCAGCAAGAACATCGGATTTTCGTCAGAAAAAGCTACATGTTCTCTACAACTTGCTTTTCTAGCCAAAAATGAGCTACCTTCTCGACCTTGGCCGAAATCGTTCGATATTCCCAGCTTATCGAATATGGTAGGCAATGAACTAGAAAGAGTCTTATGCCCTGTGAGAGCTCTTAAGTTCTATTTAAAACGAACTAAACCTTTACGAGGCCTATCTGAAGCTTTATGGTGTTCAGTTAAGAAACCATCTTTGCCTATGTCAAAGAATGCTTTATCCTATTTTATCAGACTGTTAATACGAGAAGCTCATTCCCATCTGAGTGAGGAAGACCAAGCATTGCTGAAGGTAAGGACACACAAAGTTAGAGCTGTCGCAACTTCCGTGGCCTTTAAGCAAAATAGATCTCTGCGAAGTATAATGGACGCAACCTATTGGAGAAGCAAGTCAGTGTTTGCGTCTTTTTATCTAAAGGATGTCCAGTCTCTTTACGAGGACTGCTACACACTGGGACCATTCGTAGCAGCGAGTGCAGTAGTGGGTGAGGGCTCAACCACTACAATTCCCTAATTCCATACCCTTTTAATCTTTCTCTTGAAATGTTTTTATTGTTGTTTTTGGGTTGTCCGGAAGGCTAAGAAGCCTTTCGCATCCTGGTTGATTTGGCGGGTGGTCAAAGTCATTTCTTGAGAGCGCCTAGATTAGGGGTTTTGATGAGGTCCTGTTGTATGGGTTGCAACCCTTGATACTTCAGATCCTAGGGGTCGATCAGCATCCTAAGAGGATCGCGAGGCTCCGTAAGGAAGACGTACTTAAAAGGCAGAGTAATTGTTCAAGTCGACTTCCTTACCAGGTACCTATTTATTTTGTTTTTGTTATTTTGATAACTTCTAAAATGAAATAAAAACTCTTAGCTCATAAAAGTGTAAACATATATTGCTGGTCTCTACCCACCCCCCTGGGTGTGAATCAGCTATTATAATCACCGGCTAAGTTAAATATTGAAAAATGTTATTTTGATAATAAAATAAATTTTTGAATATACTTACCCGGTGATTATAAATTAAAGGACCCTCCCTTCCTCCCCAATAGAGACGCAGTGGGACGAGGAGAAAATTGAGTCTTTGTTTACATTGAGTACTGGGTATCTGGACGACAGATGGCGCTGTTGGGCACACCCGCAACCTGTGTAGCGATCACTGGCGAGTTTTTACCGTAGAGTTGTCTGTCGGGCAACAGAGTTGCAGCTATTATAATCACCGGGTAAGTATATTCAAAAATTTATTTCATTATCAAAATAACATATTTAATAGTTTAGTTTTAAAAAATATCTTATAATTAGTGAAAGTTAGCAAGAAAGCATTATTGTGGTATTTTTTTTTATTGTTGAAGCATGGATTTTTTTATTGTTGAAGCATGGATTATTGTGATATAATCTTGGGATTGATTATCCAAGAGTTAAGATATCATTTATTGTTGGAATTTATGTCTCTGGTTTTTGGTTTGGCTTGTTGTATTTGCACCTGATAATTTCTATCAAAATGTCATGGGTAATTCCATGTAGCTATTCTAGTACTGTATGTTGGATTATTAATCTGTAGTGCTGGGTATCTTGTCTGAAGATTTAGTTGTTCCGTAACTGAAATACAAACCATGCTATTTACATAGGGTTTACTTTCGGCGTAGCTGAAATTGACGAGCCATTAGATTTTAACGAGGGTTTACTACCCCCACGCTAGTTAGCAGGGGTAGGGGCGGTTTCCACCACAGAGACTCCTCTTCGGAGGTCTCCTCCTGCTGTTGTTGCTGAGGGCTCAGTTTCCCTTTGGGTACAGCTGATGCCTACGGTCTCTCCTGCCAGTGACTCTTCCCCTCGGGGGAGTTCACGTTCAGAGACTCCTCTTCGGAGGTCGGAGGGTGTTGCACCTGTCCAAGGTCGTCTTCATCTTTGTTCGACGTTCTCCGCAGAGGACCCTCCTCGACGAGTACCGACCGTTGCAGCTGCTACTCCTGCCAGACCTTCTAGTCTTCACCTCCATTCCTGGACACAGATGCGCAGTGGGCGCCAACACACACCGTTTACTACGGGCACCGGTACCTTCGGGGCTAAGGGGCTTATTCCTCAGTGTGGGTAAGTCCCTTAAGTGCCAGGTTTTTTCCTGCGCACGGGCGCTCGCCTGCTGTGGACCACGATCTCTGGTAGTTGAATCTAGCCGTAGATCTTCTTCCTGCTCGCCAGCGCTCACCTGTACTTCTGCCCTTCTGTGCGCCAGCTCTCTTCAGTTCGCCAGCACACATCTGCGCGCCCTTTCCTGCTACGCGCCATGGGCGCCAACGGTTTCCTGAACGCCCAGGATCGCCTGCTTGCCAGCACGCATCAGCGCTCCCCTTCCTGATGCACTTGCGCGCCTTCTGATTAGCACGATGCGCGCTAACGTTCGCCCTCTCGCCCACGATCTACCAGATCTGGGCGCAGGCAAGAAGATTTCCTTCGCCTTCTCGCCGACGACCTTCTCTAGTCTCTTATGCGTCAGCGATCTCCTACGCGCCTCGCTCTTAACATCTCTCCTCCACTGACAGCGAATCCAGTGTCGCTGAGCCTCTATGCCATGGGGTCAGCAAGAGGTTTGCCCGTTGGGCAGAAGGAGCCATGCTTTAGGAGAATGTCCTCCATAGGGTCGTCGACGGCTTCTCCCCCGGCTTCTTCAGTCGATCCTTTCTTGTAGGAAAGCATCTGAGACGGGAGTTCCGTCATCGACCTCTCAGCTCTGATCAAGTTTGTCGAACAAACTTCATCCAGCGTGGAACAGCAGAGTCGATCAGACTGGTAGCGAGACCACAAGACTCCTTATGCCCTGGATCGGAAGGACGGGTACTTCCAGGTCCCATTCCATCCATCTTCCAGGAAGCACTTGGAATTCAGCCTAGACTACAGATGTACCTGTTTAAGATACTGTGTGGCGATCCCGCCGCAGCATCGCAGGTTTTCACCAGAGAACTCTCCCTGCTTTCCTCATGGCCACTCAGGAGCAGGCTTCCGCCTCCTTCACTTTTTGGAGGTCTGGCCAACTCCGGTAGTCTCGGGTTCGACCTTCTTCAACACCGAGACAAGCTTCCGGGACTTTACCAAGATCGAAGGATCATGGTAATTCGCAAGGAGCCTTCTCTACTTCTACCTCAACATCTGGAATATCTAGCCATGATATTGACTCCTTCTCCGAGCCTTTCCCTTCAGTTGACTGTGGCAAGGCTGAGGAGAGTCGCAGAACCTTTTCTCAGTCAAGGAGAGCTTTCAGCCCTATCTTGGGAAGTTTCCTGGGTCTCCTTTCCTCATTGACCCGTCCAAGTCCCGAACGGTTGCCTCAGGATACGTTCCCTGTTAGGCGGCCAAAGTTCCGGTGGAATCAAAGCAATGATTAACCGGATTTTCTGGCCCCTATGGGACCAGCGGAACGATTAGACCTGCAATGGGGGTTGACCTATGGAAACCTCTTGCATGGGAGTGGATCTTCTCGTCCTTTCCCCGCATTTGATGCTGTTCTCGGACTCGTCAAAGAAAAGGGGGGGACGCCCCATGTTCTGGTTCAGGTCTATGGTCAGGACCTGAAGGGTACCTCCACATCATTCAGGTAGGCTTAGTGGCCGTAGTCTGGCCCTTCTACAGATCCTACAGATCCTGCCGAGTCGCTCCGTGTGTGACAACTCCATGGTACTGGCGTATTCCAACTAGCAGGGAGGTACATTTTCATACTTTCGCATCTTGCAGTAGAGATACTGAGATGATCCAAAGTCCAATCAATACCACTATCGGCTCGCTCATTCCGGGCAGAGGATTGTTCTCTCCGACAATCTGAGCAGAGCCTCACAGATAGAGAGTACCTGGGGGTCTTTGGCCTCTAGTAACCAGCAAGTCCTAGCCTGGGGGACCTGATCACGACAGCCTGGAACTTCAAGCTGCCGCTGTACTTCCCCCCAGTCTCAGACCCCAAGACTCTTTGGCAAGATACTTTCCGGTGACAGTGGGACAGCATCGACGCCTACGTCTTCCCACCATTGTTGTTTGTTGAGAAGGGGTCTCAACGAGACCAGGTTGTCGGTCAACCTTTTGATGGCCCTGAGAGCTCCGCTGCGATTATATGCAGAACGGTTTCCGGACCTTCTGCATCCCCTGACGGAACTCCCGGGAGAGCTTCTTCCACGACACAGGCTACTCAAACAACTACACTGCAACACCTTTCAGAAGCCGTAACATCGCTTTGGCTTCACGCCTGGAGACACTACACCACCTCCTCACAAAGAGGCACCCCGCAACTGTCGCCGGAGCGGAGGTCGCGTCACTTGCGATAGTCATCCGCAGGGGTCTACCATGTGAAGTGGAGAGTCTTCTGTGGTTGGTGTCGTGGGAGAGGTTCCTCTTCCCTTGATGCCTCTACTCCAGCAATAACCGAGTTATTGCTTATTGGCGGGAGGAAACTCCGTTTCTGCTCTCGGCAGTGAAGCCTATTGCTCAGCCTTTCCCTGGCCTTCAGGCTGAAAGGAATAGACTTTTTCCTTCCCGCTGGATCTTTCTTCGCTCATGCGAAGCTACGAACGTACCTTCCCCCAGTCGGAGTGAGACCTCCTCCATGGAGCATGGTTCAGACTCTTAAGTCCCTTAAGAGATCTTGTGAACCATTACGTCAGGTCTCTGATCGTCGTCCGTCTTGGAAGACGGTGCTCCTGCTCACTCTGGCCTCGGCCAGTGTGTAAGCAATCTTCATGGTCTCGTACGACTCCGCCCTTTCAAGAGGATAGGGGGAGGTAACATTCAGGTTTGCTCCTGAGTTGTTTTCTAGATTCAGAATCTTGGAGTCCCGGACCTTCGGTTCGACTCCTTCAAGATTTCGAGTCTCCATTCTGTATCAGATGACCCAGACCTTCTCCTTCTTGCCAGTAAAGGAACCGAGGGGTTATCTTTGAGAACAGCTGCAGTTTGTCCTCACGTGCAAGCCCGGTTTGGGAGCACAGGAAGGATGCAGGGGAGGGTCACCAGTAAGCCTTTTCAGCTCGGATTCAAGGGCATTCATCTCGACCTGAATCCAGACCCACCCCCGTCACGTCGCCCTACAGCCCACGATGTCGGATACATCGCAACGTCCCTCGCATAGGCTTTTTTTCTGCCTTCTATGAGAGTAGATGCATATAATGGACATAAAGTTCATTATTACCCTTCTTTGTCACGTGTCTTTCTTAATTACCCCTTCCAATGAAGTTGGAAGGTTATGTTTTACCCCCTGTTTGTGTATTTTTTTGTTTGTGAACAACTTCCTGGCCACAGTTTTAATCATATAGTAATGAAACTTGCAGGAATTAACTGTTATGTAAAAAGCTGCAAATGAATACATTTTTGGAAGGTCAAGGTCATGGTCAAGCAAAATGTCCAATTCACGTAACCACCCATAAGTTTGGACATCGTGGTCACAGAGACTAAACTTGATTCATATTTGAGTGTATGAAAATTCACGCCAATTAATACATGTTAAGGTCAGAGGTCTACTGAGTGCTTCTTAAGTTATTCTGTGAATCTCCCTGATGTTCATAGCGATTCTCTCAATCCTGATTAAATGCTGATGTCTATCCATATACTTAAGTGAAGTATTGATTTAATCTGCCTTTTGACAGGCTGTTATTTGAGCGTGTCTACACCATTGTTCTTTAGTCGTTTTAGTTCTCCCGTCACCTTTACTTGCTTCAGACCTTTGTTCGACCCCGGCTGCAGATTGTTTATTTTTCTGTGATTTAAGGTTATTTGATATATATTTATTGGGGATGGCTTCTAGAATTACTATGAATGTTTGAGAGAGTTTTTCAAGGGATTTATTAATGGATTTGAATAATGATCGTGAGGAATTTGATTGGCACACTGGTTCCCCTTATGAAGAGATGTGCTCAGCTGGTACCTAACTACATAAAAGAGCTCCAGACATGAAAGGAAATTAATGTTTAGTGGCCTCTTGTCTTCTAATAAAGTATTTGATTTGGTTGGGTATTCAGTAACTTAAGATGTCTTAAATGCAATAGATGACAAATATGTTATTGGCCACTTTGGTTAGAAAAAAATTTATTGCAAAGAAATGGTTATAATTATTTTACCATTTTATATTTGAATGATTTTGAATGGAGATTTTATACGGTAGACCTTACTCACTAAAGAAGCATTCCAAAGCTTTATGGAACAAGTTTAAGGTCCTCTTGCAATCATTTTTTCATGGATGTTTTCAAAACTTTTGGCTTATTGGGTATTGTCATTGTCATTGACCTAGCTAATGGCTAATTATAGGAAAAACTGATTTGGTAGTATTCAAAGAATTTGTTTGGCTTAAAACACGCTTGATTTAGTCCCGTGGCATCAAGTGTTTATGTTCTTCCTTTGTTCAGTTTTGTAACTTTTTCTTCTGTCAGTGTCATGGTCTTTTCCCATTAAACTGGATAGCTCTTCTTTAGAGATAGGGAAATTTGTTTTTTTATGCATCTACTCAAATTACACACTTCTCTGACTAGTCTGTAATTTTATTGGTAATTAAAGTTCTATTATTTAATTCCACATTCAAGTCTCGAATAACTTATTGAGTTCTAGTTTAGAAGGTTATATGACTACCTCAAAGCTTCTGTAGTTATCTATGGGTGTTTTAAAAAATTTTAATGTGAATTTTACAGTGGAAGAAATAAGGGTAGAGTAATAGACTTCCAAAGTAGTCTCTATGGCTTTAGTATTTGATAATTACTTTAAGGCCATAATAATATTTGAGTCATATTTTAGGATTCTTACAGTATTTGGACTTTCAGTACAGCTCTGCTCTTCTTCATTTTGATTTTTGTTGGTTATAATTTGTAAAGCAACTGATTAGGAAAGTGATCGGAACTTTTTTTTTAAATGGTTCCACTTATTGCTTCTTTTCCAGTATCATTTCTACTTTTAGAACCTCATTATTTCCACTCATTGACATCCTGAGAAACCTTTGAAATGCCATTTTAGAAATTTTTTCTTTAGCAAGGATTTTTTTTTTTCATCTTATTTTCTTGTACATAAAGAATTTGAGATATTTAGTATGTTTTAGAAGCATGGTTTGTAACTTTGGGTTGTCTTGTCCCTTTTTAAGGTTAGTATGTTTAATTATTAAAGTCCAATATAGAGTCAAATAACAACAATGCAAGCAATAGTAAAATTTCATAGCCCGACTATAGTGATGATGAAAAGATGTCAAATATAGAATTAATATGTTTATAAATCACTTACTGCCTAAAAATTGATGAGAATGTGATTTTGTTAGTTTTAAGTATCTTTATTAATTGATTCAATTAACTCTTGTAGAATTCAAGAAAATCACACCTGAAAAGAACTTCTCTAATTTTGGATTACTAGGTTTATACTACTTGTGTAGCCCCTTCTACTGTAATTCTCTATCTCAGGATTCCTTGGAAAAGACAGTGAAGCCTATTAAGGGCAATTTTTACAAGAAACATTTTATTTGCAATATGTATGAAGGATAATGCAGCATTGCTGCTTAGGTTTTATTTTCTTTCAATATTCTTAGGGGATGTTAATCCAATAATCCTTTTTGTGTTATTTTCACTTCTGTTAAGGATATTAATACAGTATGTGTAATATTCCCAAATTTCAGATGCAGATAAGAATACTGTAGGTGTATAATCCCATAAGTTGATGTTTTGATTGTTTAAAAGCTATTATACTCCATCCCCTGTTGTTTTTAATTATGTAAAGGGTAATAGCATGCAATGAAGTGAGATATTAGTTTTGGATGTTCAAGAATCCATCAGTTGTTTTGTAGTACATCCCATCAATCTTTTTGAGCTTTCATGTGCAGTCTCTAATGTCCCTAACAGAGATAAGTTTTCATTATGTCTTGTGAAAGAAGAATAAGAGTTATGATCAATTATTACTTACTTTTGGGTGACTGGTATAATAGAAGGAAGATGATGAATTGAATATATAGAAATGGGAAAAAAGTTGAATACATGAAGTATGGAAGGAAAAGTGACCTGGGGGGGGGGGGGATATGGCTCTGGAAATAAGAATTAGAATATGTGAAATGGTAGGAATTCCAACAATATTGGCCAATATAGAAACATGGAAAAGAGTAAAAGAGAGAAGTCAGGAATTGGAAAGTATACAATGTAATATACTAAAGGCATTGCTAGAACAACCCTTGACAACACCATACTGGTACTCCGAAAGATAGCCGAGTTATGTGGCCTATAGAAAATAGGATGGGATATAAAATAATTGCTATTCCACTTAATAGTATCTATAGAAGAAAAGAAATTGTAGATTAGATAAGAAAACCTTATAAAGGATGACGATGTGAAAGTGATAGAGATATGTAAAATGTATGGAATAAGGTGGAAGTGAAAAAAATGTTCCAAAGAAAAATTTAAAAAGGAAGTAAAAGTTAAGGTACGCAAGGAAATAGAAAAGAAGAATCCTTTGAAATGGAAGATAAAAAAGTTTAAGTTCACGATGGGGAGAGTTATGTTGACCTGTTCAACAGAAAACCATTTGCAGCAAGTTTGAACTTCTAAAGTTCTACTGATTTAACCGCCTGATAATGAAGATCATTCCACAATCTGGTTACACCTGGAATAAAACCTCCAGAATACTGTATAGTCTTTAGTGGGAAAAGCTTTAGTCGAAGAAGTTGAGCTTCTGATGGAGATGCAAGACTGTTAGAATTAATGGCATACCTAGTGCTATGTACAGGATGGTACAGTGTCGGAAGATCTCAATGCAAAGGATGTTCAGAATTAGGAAGAATGTCCTGTAACAGGCACAAAGAACTAACTGAATGACAGTGCCAAAGATTAATATCCAGATCAGGATTAAGGAATTTAAGACCCCAGTTTTTTATCTAACAAGTTAAAATAACAGCTGTTGAAAACTACAGGAAAACAACACTCAAAATAAGGTATAATGATAGAATTAAAACATTTTCTGACCATAGATTGGTTACCAAAAATCTTAAAAGATTTTCTCCAAGCCAATTTTTTGTACAGTTGAAGAAGAAACTGTCCAAATGTTTCATAGAAGTGAATTTGAATGAAAAATTACTCCTAGAATTTTAAGTGAGTTATATATATAGTTAATGGACTATGAAAAAACCTTTGATAGTGTGCACCGGCATTATTATGGAATTCCTCTTAAACATGTAAATTTGATTGTCTGTTCATACAAGTGCAAAGTTTATGTTAGTGGACCCCTATCAAATGAATTTCCAGTGAACAGCGGATTACTCCAAGGGAGTGTGTTGTCACCTATGTTGTTTATCCTCATCATGGGTGCAGTAATGAGTAGAACAGATGGAGAAGGTTTGGATGGGATTGTTAATAGGAAATTAACTGACCTAGAGTATGCTGATGATGCTGTCCTTATTAGCAGAACACCACAGGATTTGCAATGCTTGCTTTTGAGAATGCATGAAATATCACACAAGGTTGGGTTCCAGATAAATAGAAGAAAAACAGATGATTAGAAAGGAATATGCAGTGGAAGATAGAAAGGAATATGCAGTGGAAGAAGAAAGGCTTAATGAGGTAGAATCATTCAAGTATTTAGGGACTATGAACTCAAATACAAGGTCATTAGAATTGGAGTTTAGTGAAATATTGAAAAGGCAAATCAGACAATCGCTAGGTTAGGTAAAATTTGGAAATTAAATCGCCTGAAATTACATATAAAAATCAGGCTATATCAGTTTAGTGAGATCTGTGTTACTGTATGGACATGAGTTGTGGTATGACAATGAGACTGTAAAATCTCTCTCTCTCTCTCTCTCTCTCTCTCTCTCTCTCTCTCTTTTTTTTTTTTAGGGAGCGCTACATTGAAGTTTGTAATCTCTTAATATCAAATTTTATCCTTAAATTACCATTCAATTAAAATTTGAGAAGTTCTTTTCCCTTTGTTGCATAATAACAGCCATTGATATGTGATAAAAATTTCAGATCTCCCATTCCCACTCCTCAATCCAACTCTCTCTCTCTCTCTCTCTCTCCTCTCTCTCCTCTCTCTCTCTCTCTCTCTCTCTCTCTCTCTCTCTCTCTCTCTCTCTCTCTCTCTCTCTTTTTTTTTTTTTTTAGGGAGGGCTACATTGAAGTTTGTAATCTCTTAATATCAAATTTTATCCTTAAATTACCATTCAATTAAAATTTGAGAAGTTCTTTTCCCTTTGTTGCATAATAACAGCCATTGATATGTGATAAAAATTTCAGATCTCCCATTCCCACTCCTCAATCCAACTCTCTCTCTCTCTCTCTCTCTCTCTCTCTCTCTCTCTCTCTCTCTCTCTTTTTTTTTTTTTTTTTTTTTTAGGGAGGGCTACATTGAAGTTTGTAATCTCTTAATATCAAATTTTATCCTTAAATTACCATTCAATTAAAATTTGAGAAGTTCTTTTCTCCTCTCTCTCTCTCTCTCTCTCTCTCTCTCTCTCTCTCTCTCTCTCTCTCTTTTTTTTTTCTTTTTTTTTAGGGAGGGCTACATTGAAGTTTGTAATCTCTTAATATCAAATTTTATCCTTAAATTACCATTCAATTAAAATTTGAGAAGTTCTTCTTCTCTCTCTCCTCTCTCTCTCTCTCTCTCTCTCTCTCTCTCTCTCTCTCTCTCTCTTTTTTTTCTTTTTTTTTAGGGAGGGCTACATTGAAGTTTGTAATCTCTTAATATCAAATTTTATCCTTAAATTACCATTCAATTAAAATTTGAGAAGTTCTTTTCCCTTTGTTGCATAATAACAGCCATTGATATGTGATAAAAATTTCAGATCTCCCATTCCCACTCCTCAATCCAACCCTACCGTGAACTCAACCTTTTAGAAAGATTTAAAAAAAAGAAAAAAAAACCTCTGTTAAAGTTCACTTGACAGTCTCCCTGCCCCCTCCCTTTCCTAGCACCAGCATTTACATGGTCCTTGCCAGGAAAGGGTCAAGAGTCCCATGAAGTATATCTTGCTTTTAATCTGAAGAACTATTGTTCATTTAGACTGTTTATATATTTATCCTACAGTATATTTATATTTTATCCTACAGTATATTTATATTTGTTCACATTTTTGTAGGTGTAATAAGAGTAATAACATATGTGTAAACCCAAGTGTTTTGTACTTGTCAAGATTTTCTTGACATCTTGGTGAACATGTTGAAGTTCAGTCCACTTGCTATTCCAGCAGTCTTTTCACGAGAGGTTTTATCTTTACAATCGGCGCCATGTTTAGTCAGTTTAAATTAAAAACAATTAGAATAGCGCCAACGTTATCCCTGCGTGTCGTAAGAGGCGACTAAAAGGGACGGGACGAGGGGGCTGGGAACCCCCTCTCCTGTATCTACATCCTGTGAGACATCGACAAAGAGATGGAGCTGGGGGGAGAGTGACTGCTCCCCGCGCTCTAGTTTTGTGGTGTGTGAATGTGCGTGGATGTAGTACGATAGAGAGTAAAAGATGTGAAATTGGAAGTATGTTTAGGAATAGAAGGATGGATGTATTGGCCTTGTGTGAGACGAAGATAAAAGGAAAGGGTGAAGTGATGTTTGGTGAAATGTCTGGTAGAGTGTCTGGGATTGAAAGGGGAAGAGTGACAGGAGGTGTGGCTTTATTGCTGAGTGAATGGATGACAGGTAAAGTAGTGGAATGGAAGGAGATATCATCTAGGTTAATGTGGGTAAGGGTTAGGTTGGGTAGGGAATGTTGGGCGTTTGTCAGTGCGTATGGGCCAGGTAGTGAGAAAAGTGAAGAAGAGCGGAATGAGTTCTGGAATGAATTAACTAGGTGTGTAGAAGAACTGGGTAAAAGGAATTATGTAGTTGTCATGGGTGACTTAAATGCTAGAGTGGGCGCTGGAGAGGTAGAAGGTGTCATTGGGAAGTATGGCGTACCAGGTAAAAATGAGAGTGGTGAGACACTGGTAGATATGTGTGTTGAGCAAGAGATGGTGATAAGTAATAGCCTTTTCAAAAAGAAAGCTAAAAATATGTATACATGGGTAAGAGTGGCAAATGGAAGAGTAGTAGAAAGGGCATTAATGGATTATGTGTTGATAACTAAAAGAATGTTAGAAAGTTTGAAAGACGTGCATGTGTTTAGGGGTATGGCTAATGGTATGTCTGATCATTTTTTGGTGGAAGGAAAATTAGTTGTAGCAAAAGAGTGGGGGAATAGAGTAGGTGGATGTAAAAGGGAGGTAGTGAGGGTTGAAGTGCTAATAAAACCCGGGGGTAAAAAGTAAATATCTGGAAAGGTTGAAAATGACATATGACGAAGTGAAAGTAAGAGAAACTGGCAATTTAGAGGAGGAGTGGAAGTTAGTAAAAGAAAATTTTGTTGGGATTGTGAGTGATGTGTGTGGCAAGAAGGTTGTTGGAAGCAGCATGAGGAAGGACAGTGAATGGTGGAATGAAGGAGTGAAGGTAAAAGTGGAAGAGAAAAAGAGGGCTTTTGAAGAATGGCTGCAGAGTAATAGTATAGAGAAGTATGAAAAATATAGAGAGAAAAATGTGGAAGTAAAGCGCAAGGTACGTGAGGCAGAGAGGGCAGCTGACCTGAGGTGGGGTCAGGGATTGGGTCATTCATATGAAGAGACTAAGAAGTTGTTTTGGAAAGAAGTGAAGAGAGTAAGGAAGGCTGGCTCAAGAATTGAAGAGACAGTGAAAGATGGAAATGGAAGGTTGTTAAAAGGAGAGGAGGCAAGGAAAAGATGGGCGGAATATTTTGAAAGTTTACTGAATGTTGAGGATAATAGAGAGGCAGATGTAATTGCTGTTGCAGGTGTTGAGGTGCCAGTGATGGGAGATGAGAATGAGAGAGAGATTACAATAGATGAAGTGAGGAGAGCACTAGATGAAACGAGAGTAGGAAAAGCGTCTGGTATGGATGGTGTGAGAGCCGAGATGTTGAAGGAAGGGGGTGTGACTGTACTTGAATGGTTGGTGAGATTGTTTAATATGTGTTTTGTGTTGTCAATGGTACCAGTAGATTGGGTATGTGCATGTATTGTACCACTATATAAGGGTAAGGGAGATGTGCATGAGTGTTGTAATTCAAGAGGTATTAGTTTGTTAAGCGTAGTTGGAGAAGTGTATGGTAGAGTAATGATTAATAGGATCAAGGATAAAACAGAGAATGCAATCTTAGAAATACAGGGTGGTTTTAGAAGAGGTAGGGGTTGTATGAATCAGATTTTTACAGTAAGGCAGATATGCGAGAAATATTTAGGAAAAGGTAAGGAGGTGTATGTTGCGTTTATGGATCTGGAGAAAGCGTATGATAGAGTTGATAGGGAAGCAATGTGGAATGTGATGAGGTTATATGGAGTTGGTGGAAGGTTGTTGCAAGCAGTGAAAAGTTTCTACAAAGGTAGTAAAGCATGTGTTAGGATAGGAAATGAAGTGAGCGATTGATTTCCGGTGAGAGTGGGGCTGAGACAGGGATGTGTGATGTTACCGTGGTTGTTTAACTTGTATGTTGATGGAGTGGTGAGAGAGGTGAATGCTCGAGCACTTGGACGAGGATTAAAACTGGTAGACGAGAATGACCATGAATGGGATGTAAATCAGTTGTTGTTTGCGGTTGATACTGTACTGGTTGCAGACACAGAAGAGAAGCTTGGTCGATTAGTGACCGAATTTGGAAGTGTGTGAGAGAAGGAAGAGTAAGGTTATGAGATGTACGAGAAGGGAAGGTGGTGTAAGGTTGAATGTCATGTTGAATGGAGAGTTACTTGAGGAGGTGGATCAGTTTAAGTACTTGGGGTCTGTTGTTGCAGCAAATGGTGGAGTGGAAGCAGATGTACGTCAGAGAGTGAATGAAGGTTGCAAAGTGTTGGGGGCAGTTTAGGGAGTAGTAAAAAATAGAGGGTTGGGCATGAATGTAAAGAGAGTTCTATATGAGAAAGTGATTGTACCAACTGTGATGTATGGATCGGAGTTGTGGGGAATGAAAGTGATGGAGAGACAGAAATTGAATGTGTTTGAGATGAAGTGTCTAAGGAGTATGGCTGGTGTATCTCGAGTAGATAGCGTTAGGAACGAAGTAGTGAGAGTGAGAACGGGTGTAAGAAATGAGTTAGCAGCTAGAGTGGATATGAATGTGTTGAGGTGGTTTGGCCATGTTGAGAGAATGGAAAATGGTTGTCTGCTAAAGAAGGTGATGAATGCAAGAGTTGATGGGAGAAGTACAAGAGGAAGGCCACTGTTTGGGTGGATGGATGGAGTGAAGGAAGCTCTGGGTGATAGGAGGATAGATGTGAGAGAGGCAAGAGAGCGTGCTAGAAATAGGAATGAATGGCGAGCGATTGTGACGCAGTTCCGGTAGGCCCTGCTGCTTCCTCCGATACCTTAGATGACCGCGGAGGTAGCAGCAGTAGGGGATTCAGCATTATGAAGCTTCATCTGTGGTGGATGATGTGGGAGGGTGGGCTGTGGCACCCTAGCAGTACCAGCTGAACTCGGTTGAGTCCCATGTTAGGCTGGGAGGAACGTAGAGAGTAGAGGTCCCCTTTTTTTGTTTTGTTTCATTTGTTGATGTCGGCTACCCCCCAAAATTGGGGGAAGTGCCTTGTTATATGTATGTATGTATGTATTAAGCCTCACTTTTAAGTTCATTAGATGTCTCAAATAATTTTTCAAATTGTGAATATTTAAACTTTTTTTCCAATTTTTATATGAATTAGCTAGTTTAAATCTAAAACTTCATTTTAAACATTAATGTTTATTTGTAGGAGATTATAATGTCAAATGAACAGGTTTTGGTATGATTTTGTTTCTGTAAATATGTTTTTACTACAATTTCAATGACATCAGATCATCAAATTTGTCATGTACTGTGTAATATAAGTAAATTGTATACATTTTGTATAATGTAGAAGATTGTGATTTGAAATATGCCCAAGAACTTATGAAAATCTCAATTGTAAGTAAAATAAGCGAAAAATTATTGGTAAAGGTTAGTGTAACTTTTATCGATAATAATTGTCACAATAACGAGATTAATGAAAAATTAATTTAGAATTTAATCAATTTTGTCTCTAATGTAATTTTCTTAAGGAATTTGAGGAGGTCATTTTGATGTCTTGCATTTCAGTGCTTTTTGTTATGCTAAAATACCTGGGCTTTTTGTAAAGAGGTCCAGATGGTCTCATAAATGTCCATTTTGCCTTTGGTTTCTACTGTTGATGTTCATGACATGAAGGAGGACTAAAGAACTCTCATAGTCATCTTTAGACGAACTGTGTAATAAGTTTTTTGATATTTTGTCATTTGTTGTTGAAATTCTCCAGGGATGTGTGCTTGAGGGTTTGAAGTTGACTTGGTTTGAGTAGTTTTGACTTGATTCAAAGTTTTGGAATCATCTTTGGCACTATACTCGTTTTTTCATCTAATTTTTGTTGTTGAATATGATGTGGAAGTTGTTTTAGTTTTTGGGTAGCTTAAATTGGTTTAACTTGCTTCTCATTAGTTATATGTTCTGAGGTTCTTAGGTCAATTTTTTTTTTTAATCAACTAGATTATATTTGCAGGAGTCACTGTTGTACAAAATATATGTAGCAGTGTAGTTTGCAAATGAACAGCACCTGCTTTGATGAAAATGTCTTTACAGTATTGTAGATGTGTCTCTGTAAGACTCTTAGCATCTTGTTATTGCATTGGGACACTAAAAAGCAACTTACTTGTTCTGAGTCATACCTTGGTCCTATATAGAAGCTCTAAACTAAATTAGCCAGGATTTCTTTCACTTTTTTGTACTTCATTTTCTCTTCAAATGCCATAATTTACTCTATTGCTGCCACAACCTTATATTTAAATACCATTTGGATTTTAAACCACAAAAGTGAATGAAGATGGATAAATGGCAAGTCTATTCAAATGCAGAATTTTAGTGCCTAATATACTGAGCAAGGAAAACCTGACAATCCAGGTATCTTGAATTGAAAATACCTGTTATCTAGAAAAACACAATCACACTGACTTGAGTGAAAGAATAAATAGAAGAAAATGAGTTTTAAAATTTCTGAATTTGTAACAACAAACTAATGAGTATGGTAGAGACCAAATAAGAATGCAAGTAATAAAAAAATAAGACTCAAAATATTGATTACCACAAGAAGAATATTATTTATTCTTATAGATAGATTTTGTACATTAAAGAACACAAAGGGAAAGAAAAGCACTATTTTGACAACAATATCAAGAAACCATGAAATTTGACATAGTAATAACTTGAGGTATTCACTAAGATCTCCTAACCCCCCCAGATATATGCCAGAAGTGAGATAATAAAAACAGACAAGATCATTATATTATTAGCTAAAGGGTACAGTGTGTATGAATATATCAGATGGGAAGAGAATTAGGATAAACTGAAAATGGAAAAAAGAATGCCTATCAACTAAAATGTATACTTCAACAATATTTTAAAGCTTAAAATTACTATGTCTTTATGCTGATAGAAAAGCTGTTACCTACATCTTTGGTAGTTGACAGATTAACCCTAATATTTTGCACAACTACTGCTCTATCTAATGTAAAATCTGTATACCAAACATATAGTTCAGCATCATACTCAGTATTAAGAAGATAGTTCATAATATAGGGCTCAGAATCTGCACTGCAGCATTCATGTCTTCCACAAAAGATATGAAAGTTGAAAGTGGTACTGTATGCCTCCTCTTTTATATGCATCTTGTTACCATGTGGAATGCAATAAAAAATCAGGCCAGTAATTCGTTAACCAATTTTTTTGCCAGTTCATTGGCTCTTGGTACAGTTCATTAGCTTTTGGTAATAATTAGTTGCCATTCCCAGATGGAACTGACAAATTTTGAGCAGACAATATTTCTTCTAATACTACAGCTCATCTTCAAGAAGTGGGGACTTGCCTGTGATCTGTTTCCATCCTTACTCAGTTTATAAATGGTTGTAGTGAATGTTTCATTGGTTTGTTTTTCAATATTAAACTTACCCGATAATCATGTAGCTGTCAACTCCGTTGCCCGACAGAATTCTATGGAGGGATACGCCAGCTATCACAATACTAGAAGGGGGTGTACTTACCAGCGCCACCTGTGGCCAGGTACTATAGTACATCTTGTTGACACCTCCTCAATTTTTCCTCTGTCGTGCTTCCGGCAAGACGTTCTGGGATACGCTTATGTTCTTGGAGTATTTTCACGGCTTTTGGTGAAGTTTTTCTCTTTGATTTCGGCTGTCGCTTTACTGGAAACCTTCTTATATTAGCTTAGATAGCTTTTATATAGTCCTGATTAACGGTTAACGATCTTTTGCTTGATTTTGAAACCCCACTTGGCTAACTCTTTGGATTCAAGATGTCTGACATTTCACAAGCCCCCACCCATAGGCGATGTAGGTCTTGTAATAGGCGTATTCCGAAGGCCTCGGTAGATCCTCACACCGCTTGTTCTGACTGTAGGGATAGGCCCTGTCAGTTAGAAAATCGATGTGAGGAATGCGCCGGACTTTCGGAACTTGATTTTGTCCGTCTTTTGAAGTATTCAACTAAGTTAGAGAGAGGCAGAGTTAGGAGGAGTTCTTCTCACTCTTCACTTTTTTCCTCACCTCATGATCCCCTACCTTTTCCTACCCCTGTAGTGGCTACCCCCGAACCTACTATTTGCCCTCAGCCTGATATGTCTGTTGTTTTGCGTGCTATTCAGGCCTTAGGCGATAAAGTAGAGTCAGTGGTAAGTGATCATAAGTCTCTTATGGCCGAAGTCAAGGAACTTAAGGTCAAGAGTGCAGTGGGTGGAATTAGTGCCAGTGCTGTGACGAGTGCTAGTGTCAGTGCAGTGCCAAGTGCTAGTGTCAGTGTCAGTGTGGTGCGTGAGGATACTTCTGTGCGTGCCAGTCGTCCTCCCAGTCCGGGACCTCTTGCAAGCTCCCAAGCCCAGGGGAGAAGCAATGTCGAAGGGCAAAAGGGTTCGGCAGGCCTTGATCGGCGCACAGAAGTATCCTCGGTGGTTGCGGGCGTGTCTTCCAGAGACCGTCACTCCCACCTGCAGACGATTGAGCCCGTCTTTTACTCGTCCGCTGATCTATTGTCAGGGAAGAAACGCTGGACTCAGGTCTCTAGACCACTCAAACGCAGAGTCCAGTCCGCGAGTGCTCAACCGGGCTGCAGTCATTGGCTCAGCTCTGACTCGCCGCAGTCATCAGTCGACTGCACTCCGCCCAAGAGGAGTAAGGTTCTGCCGCAACAGATCTCTGCTGTTAAGGCTTTGCCTCAGCAGACCGTAGTGTCTGCCGACCCCAAGTTGTCTCTACTGCAGTCCATGCAAGCACAGCTTTCGGTCTTGATGAGTGAGTGTCGGGCTGAGAAGGTTGCGCCTCCGCCTCCGCCTGCACTCGCTCCGCCTGCGCTCGCTCCGCCTGACCGCAGTACCGCCTGCCAGGCGTACGATGTTGAGCCACGTTCTGAGTTTACTGTTCCCAGTGGTGTACAGCCTCCGCCTTCCTTAAGGCAACCTCAGCAATGGGATCAGGAGGCTTATACCTCTCTTCCTCCGCTTCCACTTGCTGCTCCACCAGTGATGCAACACTTGGTTGAGGTACAACAACCTCTCCCATCCATGAGTCAGTCTCCTCAGCTCTCGCTGCAGCGAGCTCAACCCTCCACAAGGCAAGCACCACAACACCTTAGCCTTGCGCCTCAGGAGCCTCAGCTTGCGAGACATTTACTACGTTCTGCGCAGCCTCTACCTCATCGCTCTCCGCTCACACCGCAGGAACAGGAACTTGCTACTCCGCTTCCGCCAACCACTCAGCAAGCGCAACCCTTGAGTTCAGCCACTCATGCCAGGAGTCAGCCTCCTCCACCCATGCGCCTACCTTCTGCTTCTTCTTTTGTTCAGCCTTTGCAGTCTGAGCCCCAGGTTTTCCCTCAACAGATTCTTGAAGAGGAAACCACTAATATTGTTGTTCCTGCTCGTTCTGACTCTGCTGTTCAGCATACCTTTCCGATCTCTTCGCTACACTCTGGTGATGAGGCGTCCGATGATGAGGCGGCACACCTGGATCCCTCATCAGACGTGGATGAATCCAAGCCTTCTCCGCCTTCTATTGACTTTCGTAAGGTCTTGGCTCTGCTTAGGGAGGTATACCCAGACCACTTTGTCTCTGCTATTCCCCGCTCTCCACCATCTGAGTTTTCGCTGGGCATGCAGCCAGCTAAGTCTACCTATACTAAGCTAGTCCTAGCAAGGTCCTCTAAGAGAGCGTTAAGGATCTTAGGGGAGTGGCTGCAGACTAAGCAACACCTTGGCAAGACTTCGTTCATGTTTCCTCCGACTAAGCTCACTTCTAAAGCGGGCGTTTGGTATGCCACAGGAGAGGAACCAGGCTTGGGAGTACCTGCCTCTGCCCAGGCTGACTTCTCAAGTCTGGTAGACTCGCCTCGTAGGACTGCAATGAGGCGCTCTAAGGTTTGCTGGACCTTCTCAGACCTTGATCACTTCCTGAAGGGTGTTTTTAGAGCATTTGAGATGTTCAACTTCCTAGACTGGTGCCTGGGGGCCCTCAGCAAGAAGACCTCCCCTGCGGACAAGGATTCTGCCATGCTATTAATGTCCTGCATGGATAAGGCCATTAGAGATGGATCTGGCGAGCTTGCGTCGATGTTTGTATCAGGGGTTCTTAAGAAAAGGGAACAGCTTTGTACCTTCCTTTCCTCCAGCATTACACCTTGTCAAAGGTCACAACTCCTTTTCGCTCCGCTCTCGAAGTTCCTCTTCCCCGAAGAGCTGGTTAAGGACTTGTCTGCTGCCCTGATACAAAAGGACACACATGATCTTGTAGCCTCATCGGCTCGTAAGACTAAGGTTGCTACCTCAGTCCCCAGGACTTATCGCACCCCAGTGGCTGATACTCCTGCTACGAGGTTCATACCGCCCTTTCGTGGTAGAGCCCCCAGCCGAGGAAGCTCCCGTCCAGACTCTTCCAGGAGCAAGTCTAGGAAAGGTTCCAAGGCCTCTAAAGGAAAAAACTGACTCTCCGCATCTCCAGACAGCAGTAGGAGCCAGACTCAAGAGCTTCTGGCAAGCCTGGGAAAAGAGAGGTGCAGACGCCCAGTCTGTCAGTTGGCTGAGGGAGGGTTACAGGATTCCATTCTGCCTCAAACCCCCTCTGACCACATCTCCCATCAACCTCTCTCCCAACTACAAAGAAGAGGACAAGAGGCTAGCGTTGCACCAGGAGGTGTCGCTTCTTGTGCAGAAGAAGGCAGTGGTTATAGTCCGGGACCATCAATCCCCGGGCTTCTACAACCGTCTCTTTCTGGTGGCCAAGAAGACAGGAGGTTGGAGACCGGTGCTGGACGTCAGCGCGCTCAATGCGTATGTCACCAAGCAGACGTTCACGATGGAGACGACGAAGTCGGTCCTAGCAGCGGTCAGGCAGGAGGACTGGATGGTCTCGTTGGACTTGAAAGATGCCTACTTTCACGTTCCTATTCATCCAGACTCCCAACCTTTCCTGAGATTCGTTTTTGGAAAGGTTGTCTACCAATTCCAAGCCCTGTGTTTTGGCCTAAGCACAGCTCCTATGGTGTTCACGCATCTGATGAGGAATATAGCAAAATTCCTCCACTTATCGGACATCAGAGCCTCCCTCTACTTAGACGACTGGCTGTTGAGAGCCTCCACGAGTCGTCGCTGTCTGGAGAGTCTCAACTGGACTTTGGACTTAATCAGAGAACTGGGTCTGTTAGTCAACATAGAAAAGTCTCAGCTCATTCCCTCCCAATCCATTGTGTACCTGGGAATGGAGATTCGGAGTCAGGATTTTCGGGCTTTTCCATCGGCCCCCAGGATAAGCCAAGCCCTAGAGTGCATCATGAGCATGCTGAAGAGGAGCAGTTGCTCGGTGAGACAGTGGATGAGTCTCACAGGGACCCTTTCATCACTGGCCCTGTTCGTCGAGCTAGGGAGACTCCACCTCCGCCCTCTTCAATTCCATCTTGCAGCTCATTGGGACAAGGGTTTGACTCTCGAAGCAGTCTCTATCCCAGTCACCAAAGAAATGAAGACCACTCTCTTGTGGTGGAAGAACAATCTCCTTCTCAGGGAGGGCCTATCGTTGGCTATTCAGACCCCCAATCTTCATCTCTTCTCAGATGCATCGGACTCGGGCTGGGGTGCGACCTTGAACGGACGGGAATGCTCGGGAACGTGGAACGAGGAACAGGGAACGCTCCACATCAACTGCAAGGAGCTACTAGCAGTTCATTTAGCCCTGCTGAACTTCAAGTCCCTCCTGCTAGGCAAAGTGGTGGAGGTG
This sequence comes from Palaemon carinicauda, assembly GCF_036898095.1. Classification (NCBI taxonomy): domain Eukaryota; kingdom Metazoa; phylum Arthropoda; class Malacostraca; order Decapoda; family Palaemonidae; genus Palaemon; species Palaemon carinicauda. Next base: position 43,164,671 of record NC_090761.1, read on the forward strand.
AACTCAGACAACACCACAGCCTTGGCTTACATCTCCAAGCAAGGAGGGACCCATTCGAGGAGCCTATACGAGATCGCAAGGGACCTCCTCATTTGGTCAAGAAGTCAAAACCTCACTTTGGTCACGAGGTTCATTCAGGGCAACATGAACGTCTCAGCAGATCGCCTAAGCAGAAGGAATCAGGTCATTCCCACGGAATGGACCCTCCACAAGAGTGTGTGCAACAGACTTTGGACCTTGTGGGGTCAACCTACCATAGATCTGTTTGCCACCTCCATGACCAAGAGACTTCCGCTGTACTGTTCCCCAGTTCCAGACCCTGCAGCAGTTCATGTGGATGCTTTTCTACTGAACTGGTCCCATCTCGACCTTTACGCATTCCCACCGTTCAAGATAATAAACAAAGTTCTGCAGAAATTCATCTCGCACGAAGGGACACGGCTGACGCTGGTTGCTCCCCTTTGGCCTGCAAGAGAATGGTTCACAGAGGTACTTCAATGGCTAGTCGACATCCCCAGGACTCTACCTCTAAGAGTGGACCTTCTACGTCAACCTCACGTAGACAGGTTGCACCCAAACCTCCACGCTCTTCGGCTGACTGCCTTCAGACTGTCGAAAGATTCGCTAGAGCTAGAGGCTTTTCGAAGGAGGCAGCCAGTGCGATTGCCAGAGCAAGAAGGGTTTCCACTCGTAGAGTCTACCAATCTAAGTGGGAAGTCTTCCGGAGCTGGTGTAGAGCCAATTCAGTATCCTCTACCAATACCTCTGTGACCCAAATAGCTGACTTCCTATTACATCTTAGGAATGAGAGATCCCTTTCAGCCCTTACGATTAAAGGGTACAGGAGTATGTTGGCTTCAGTTCTCCGCCACAGAGGTTTGGACCTTTCTTCCAACAAGGACCTTCAAGACATCCTTAAGTCTTTTGAGACTTTAGAGCGTCGTCTATCCACTCCAGGCTGGAACCTAGACGTAGTCTTAAGGTTCCTTATGTCACCTAGGTTCGAACCTCTCCAGTCAGCTTCCTTCAAGGACCTTACCCTCAAGACTCTTTTTCTCGTCTGCCTTGCAACAGCTAAGAGAGTCAGTGAGGTTCATGCCTTCAGCAAGAACATTGGTTTCACGACCGAATCTGCAACATGTTCTTTTCAGCTCGGATTCCTAGCAAAGAACGAACTTCCTTCACGTCCTTGGCCTAGATCGTTTGAAATACCTAGCCTCTCCAACATGGTAGGTAACGAACTAGAGAGAGTTCTTTGCCCTGTCAGAGCTCTCAAGTATTATCTTAATAGGTCTAAACCTATTCGAGGACAGTCAGAAGCCTTATGGTGTGCCATCAAGAAACCTTCGAGGCCCATGTCCAAGAACGGGGTTTCGTATTATATAAGGCTTCTGATTAGAGAAGCCCATTCTCACTTAAAGGAGGAAGACCTTGCATTGCTGAAGGTAAGGACCCACGAAGTAAGAGCCGTAGCTACTTCGATGGCCTTTAATAAAAACCGTTCTTTGCAGAGCATAATGGATGCAACCTATTGGAGGAGCAAGTCAGTGTTTGCATCATTTTATCTTAAAGATGTCCAGTCTCTTTACGAGAACTGCTACACCCTGGGACCATTCGTAGCAGCGAGTGCAGTAGTAGGTGAGGGCTCAGCCACTACATTCCCTTAATCCCATAACCTTTTTTTAACCTTTCTCTTGAATGCTTTTATTGTTGTTTTTATGGTTGTTACGGTAGGCTAAGAAGCCTTCCGCATCCTTTTGATTTGGCGGGTGGTCAATTCATTCTTGAGAAGCGCCTGGGTTAGAGGTTGTGTAGAGGTCCTTTAGTAGGGGTTGCAGCCCTATATACTTTAGCACCTTTGAGTTGATTCAGCCTCCAAGAGGAACGCTGCGCTCAGTAAGGAAGACGAACTTAAAAAAGAGGCAGAGTAACGGTTCAATTCGACTTCCTTACCAGGTACTTATTATTTCATTGTTATTTGAGATAACTGTTATATGAAATATGGGATACTTAGCTATCCTTTAATCTTGTACACTGGTTTTCACCCACCCCCCTGGGTGTGAATCAGCTACATGATTATCGGGTAAGTTTAATATTGAAAAATGTTATTTTTATTAGTAAAATAAATTTTTGAATATACTTACCCGATAATCATGATTTAATCGACCCTCCCTTCCTCCCCATAGAGAACCAGTGGACCGAGGAAAAATTGAGGAGGTGTCAACAAGATGTACTATAGTACCTGGCCACAGGTGGTGCTGGTAAGTACACCCCCTTCTAGTATTGTGATAGCTGGCGTATCCCTCCATAGAATTCTGTCGGGCAACGGAGTTGACAGCTACATGATTATCGGGTAAGTATATTCAAAAATTTATTTTACTAATAAAAATAACATTTTTCCTAACCTCATTAAAAATATTGAAGCATTTAAAACTTCACTATTTTATTGAGATTAGTAAAAATGTGCCATTAAGAGCCTTTTGTACATCGGGTTTTGCAGGTATATTATCGCATAATAACTTTTTCTAGCTGCTGCTCTTGTTCCTTAAAAAGTGGGAATTAATCCTTTACTGTGGTCTAGTGTCATTTGATACAAGGGAAGACATGGCAATGCCCCTCAGAAAAAAATTCAATATGTATAACCTACTCTTTTTCCCGGACAAGGACGTCCGCAAATATACATGGACTTCACCATGTGGCAATTACAAAAATCAAATAGATCACATAGCCATCAATAAAGAGAGAAGGAGGACTGAGAAATGTAAGAAGCTATAGAGGTGCAGATATAGGTGGTGATCACCAGCTCCTCATTCCCACACTAAAATTAAAACTGAAAGCACCCAAGAGAAATGTAGATAAAAAACCTAGGTTTGATACAACAAAGCTTCTAGAAGATGAGCACAGAGGAACCTTTGCAATTGAATACAGGCATTGATCTGCAGTCTTGGGCACTTTAAAAGACTAAGCAGGTAATTAACGAAGAATGGTGTGATGTTAAGAGCATATATTAGTCAGTTGGTAGTGAAGTTTTGGGACATGCAACTGCAAGGAGAAAACCATGGAAATCAAAGGATACTTGGGATACTTTAAAAAAAAAAAGTACAAAGTGATTGTTGAAAGTTTTTGAGGAAGTAATGAAAATTACAAGGTAGAGCATGCCAAGTATTCCAGTATTAATAGTTAAGTCAAAAGAAAAGTCAGGGATGACTGGAGAGAATATTTAGACAGGAAAGCAGATGAGGCTGACAAAGTTATGAATTCAGGGAGTGGCTATGTTTTAAGAACTACTCTCAGAATTACTAATGAAATCTCTACTGGAGCAAACAAGCAGCATGTACCATCAAAAAGAGAGAGGGATCTGTTATAACAACAGAAGAAGAAGAAAGGTATCGTTGGATAGAACACTATAGTGACGCCCTGAATAGGAGATATGAAGGGAATAATTTGATTGATGTACCTGAAGCTGAAGAAGACCTTGATGCACTCATGAATGAATTCGGTGTGTTTGGAGTCTAGGCTATCATTAAAAACTAGAGATGGAAAGCCCTTCGATACGATAGAGTAACTGCGGAGATATTGGCCGCAAGATTCTTTTGTAGAATGGGGCGTGAAGAGGCAAAACATGAATGTGAGCTATGACTTGTTGAAAATGGCAATAAAAGCAGATCTGACTGATTGCAATAATTACAGAGGCATCACACTGATGTCAGTTGTCCTGAAAATATATAGTATGCTCATTTAAGAGAGAGAGAGATTGATGAAAAGCTGAGAGATGAACACAGGACTTGGAAAAGATAGAAGTTGTACTGACCAAATATTAATTTTAGGACGTGGTACAGCAATGTGTAGAATATAGAAATCCACTTTAGATGGCATTCGTGGACTATGAAGAAGTCTTTGATAGTGTTCACCAGCCAATTTTGTAGAGAGTTCTACGATATTATGGAGTTCCTCTTAAACATGTAAATTTGATTGTCTTTATGAGCTTAGCAAGTGCAAAGTTAATGTTAGTGGAGTCCTATTAAATAAATGAGTACTCCAAGGGAATGTGTTGTCACCTACGGTATATTGTTTATCCTCCTCATGGATTTTGTAATGCATAGAACAGGTGAAGATGTGGAGAAAGATTGCACTGAATTGGTAACAGGAAATTAGCTGACCTAGAGTATGCTGATTATGCTGTCCTTATTAGCAGAACACCACTGGACTTGCAAAGCTTGCTTACCAGGAAGCGTGAAATATCACGAGGTTGGGCTCAGGATAAATGGAAGAAAGACAGAGATGATGAGAACTGAATATGCATTGGAAGAAGAAAGGATTAATGAGTTGGAATCATTTGAATATTTAGGGACTATGATCTCTAATACAGGATCTTTAAAATTTGAGTTTAATGAATGATTGAAAAAGCAAATCAGACAATGACTTGGTTAAGTAAAATTTGGAAATTAAATTACCTGAAATTACATATAAAAATCAGTCTATATGTCAGTTTAGTGTGATCGGTGTTGCTGTATGGACATGAGTCGTGGTATTACAATGAAACGTCTGCAACAGATTTTGTAGATTTGAGAACAAAGTCCTCAGAAGAATATTGGGAGTTAAATGGCTGGACAGAATTAGAAACAAAACTTTAAGAGATTATTCCAGTGCCTTATGTGGATGAGATCATGGTAAGTGACAGATTGAGATGATTTGGGCCTGCTCTTCGCACTCCCCGAGAGAGATTAGTTCACCAAATGTTCAACTGGGCTCCACAAGGGACTAGAAGAGTTGGAAGACCCAGGCCTGCATGTCTGAGGACTATGAAATGTGAAGTGGATGATAATTTGAGAAGTATTGATATAAAAGCTTAAGATAGAAACGACAGGTGAAATCTAACCGACGCCCTTTGCATCAATAGACATGGGAGGAGATGATAACATACTCTACTCCAATCTCCAAGTTGGGTCAAGTAGGCCTACATGTCTGTAGACACTTGTATTTTGTAATTAAAACTATGCATATACCCTTAAACATCAGACAGTGAACAGTGTTTTATAATGTTAAACCCCACATTATGAAAATCACACTGTAATGATGGATTTGTTGCAATATTGGCTAATAAAATGCTCTTTACCGTTAATGTTTCAGTTTTCACACTAGAACTCATTAAAGAAATTTATAGCCCTCTGTTTAACATATTGAAAAATATGTAGAAACAGTGTAAATATTGAATTATGATGGAACAATGTACAGCAGTTATTGAAGGGAATGAAGTTGCTGAGAAGGTAGCCTAAGCTGCATCTTTTGTAATTAAGTCAAGTAGCATACCTGTTCCTGTCAGTAATTGTCAGCCTCTAACCCAGGTATAAACCTAGTTTTTGGGGAACTATAAATATAGTAACAAATTGAAATAAGGTTAAACACATTATTTTATTGAGGTACTCTTCATCGAAATGAAAAAAAAAATGCCATCTTCAAAATAGCCCCTTTTGTTTGAATTGTGGGTATTTGATGAATAACCTACATGACCAAATCACAAAATGCTGTTTGGAGCAAATCAATATTTTTAAACAAAAGTTGTAATAATGCTTTTCCTCTCCCTACCTGAAAGTTTTCTCTCTATCTATTTCAATTTAATTCTTGAATATCTTAGGCTGGGTGTATTCTAGTGGTTTCTTAGGTTGTGTATTTTCAATACATTGTTGATAGTTCTGTGTTGAATGCTTTGCAAATGGTTAGCTCCAGTCCACAACAGCAGGAAAGTACTAAAATCCAGGATTTTGGGATATCTTGGTCTGAAGCATTTTTGGTTTATCATAAGGACTCGATCTTCTCTCTTCGCTGATTGTGTGAACTTTTCCATCAAAGCAATTTAATGTTGGTTTCAACTGATTGGGGTAGCTTTCATTATCTTTAATGTCAGAGGGTTCTTTACCTTCTTAATTTTTCTTCATGTCCAAGATAGAACAGAGCAGAAAATTTGCAAAAATAATTTTCTTTTTGACTGCAAAGTAATGATTTATTAGGGTATCAGTTTGGTAGTTAAGAAGTAGAAAGGGTTTTGTGTTGCCAATCATGTAGATCTGAAAATTTCTATGTCATGAAGGGATAAAACTTTATTTCATAACTATTTTCCTGTGAATAGGTAGGCGACTTTATGCGGAATCTCAAACCAAAACCTAAAACCTTTATATTCCATAGGTGTTGAAATTTTGAAAATTTTTCCACTAGTATAAATCTTCGTGAAATGTCAGTAGAGCAGGGACATTTTTTAAATTGATATGGGGTAAAAAATGTTTATGCAAATATGTATTTCTAATTCTTTAGTTAAAAAGCAGTAGATACTGTAGGTGACATCGTTGAGGGTCATGACACATTGTCCTTTAAGGGAAAATTTTCATGTGGGTCTGCATTTTCTAAATTGTTCAATTTAAATTATTAAAATTAAATTAGGATTGCCGTATAAGCAAATTCTTGACACTTTTACCTTCTTTATAAAGCTTAGAATCGTTGGTGTACCTGAAATGCTTTGGGAATTTTGCCTAGCCTTAATATTGCGGAAATTTGCAATGAAATAAATCTGGATTTTAGTTCTTTTACATACTGTATGTATTTTGTCCTCTCTTAAGTTTCACATTCAATTTACCCACCAAAAAGCTTATTTATGAGGTTAGTAATGGTATTTTATTTTGTAATCAATGATTCTCAGCATAATTTTGAGGATTTTAAAAGTTGTCAAACTTCAAGCTCTATGCCACTTATAGTTTTTCTGTACAGATCAACTTTAGCTAAGCAGATAATTTTTTCCAGCTCAGGTCTCTCCTTCTCTTCTATGTGAGGATCTTTTGAAGTTGTGTGTAGTGTCGACTTGTTAAAAATTAATTGTCAATTTCTTGTTGGTGATCAGTGAGTCTTGCTACCTTGATATGGAAGCATATGAAAGTCATATAGGGTTAGTATTATACTGTATATGTTTTCGTGAATTGGCACGCTAAATTTCAAGTAGTGAACATTATTACAAGGCTATCTTTTGTTTCATGGTTTAAGCCATAGATTCTATTGTTGTAAGGAAAAATAGGAATTACTGTCGGAAAACTTTCTTCATACTTTTGGGAACTTTACCAGAAATCTCAATACAAGAACATTCAACTTACGGATTTTCAGAGGTATGAACCTGTGTGTGTAATATAGAATTTTTTTTTTTCTTTTGAAAGTATTTTATGCAGAAATAGGTGTCAGAATTCATGAAAAAATGTGTGATTCAGCTTACTAGTATTAGGAAAACCACCCAACTGAAAACAAGTGAGAGGTGCAGTTAAGGTTTGCGAGCTCAATGTCTATGCTTAGTCATATCAAACTTGAACATATTTTTACCTACGTAGGGACTTCGCTGTATTTGGCTTGTAAGAGCCCTGTGCTCTAGATGCTGGTGGTCCTGTGATTTGAAAGTCAAGTACACAGATGAGGCCATTTACCCAAAAATAAATTCCAAAGTTTACTGTTGTATTCTTTAGTTATTGAGTTTCCATGTTAATATTGCCTTTTCACGTTACTTTCCTAAGACTGTATTGGAGAACTTATTACACAGAAGAAGCTAAAATGATTTGGGAGTCCATGTGTAAGATGAATGTGTACTTCGGTCCGATCTGGCTATCTACTGGGAGAAGAAGCATAGGGTAGTCAGGGCAGTAGTCTTGTACATCTCTTCTCTTTTACCTGACTCAATCATGCACATGAAATGGAAAAAAATCTAGAGGCATCTTGGCTATTTGTGTGATCTTGTCTGCTTCTGGACAGGGCTTTAGGTGTCATGAGTAATGAATCGTACTGAGGTTGCAAATAAGGCTAATCCATGACCTTTCTTCTTTTAAATTAAGGTAAAAGTTTTCTCAAATTCAAATTATTGTTTTGATTTAACTGAATGTACAATTTCTTATACTTTGTTTTGCACTGTTTTAAATTGAATATGATTCATCTTGTTTAATTACTGCAAATTATTGAACACTAATTTTATGTAGCATTAGCATCAAAAATATTTTCAGACTGTTCTTGGGTCCTGTAATTCACAATTAATGCATTACTGTACAAAATGTTTATAATAAAAAAAAAAAAGGACAAGGAAAGCATTCAAGGGCCTGGTAACTTTGGTTTATCAGAAAAAAATTCAGTCTTTAGTTACCAGGTGGGACAGGGGAAGGCCTTGGTGGGCTTTCCTTTTCCTTTTTATTTTAAAGAACTACTTATTTACACAGTCTTGGTATGCGTGTAACTTTATATGCTGCACTTCAAAACCAATTCATATGTTCAGGAAGAAGATCCATTTTAATTATCCAATATAAATTTGAGGCAGGAAAGTCCTTTTCAAGTTTCTTTTTCTTGTCTATGATTTTTCTTATATTGGAAGATTGAAAATCTAATTTTCTTGGCTTTTTCAAGTGCTGAGGTTTTGAAGTTTCAGTAAATAGGGTTAAAGAATTTGATAACATGATTTTCATTGTCATTGTTGTGTAATCATATTTCAACAATCAAAACTGTTTTGTGTACGAAAACCTGTATCGTGTGGCATTTATTCTTCTACAATAAAATTTTTTATTAATGAGTTTTGATTTTAATCCAGCCAAAATTTGCAAAACTATAAAGTCTCGAAGTAGATACAATAAACTAGAGTAGTTTTTAGTTTGAGACTAAGCTCTGTATTTCAGATTTAATCGAGGCTATAAATTTCTAGTTTCCATAAATAGTACATACATATACCAAGGCACTTCCCCCAATTTTGTGGGGTAGCCGACATCAACAAATGAAAAAACAAAAAAGGGAACTTCTACTCTCTACATTCCTCCCAGCCTAACAAGGGACTCAACCAAATTCAGCTGGTACTGCTAGGGTGCCACAGCCCAACCTCCCACATTATCCACCACAGATGAAGCTTCATAATGCTGAATCCCCTACTGCTGCTACCTCCGCGGTCATCTAAGGCATCGGAGGAAGCAGCAGGGCCTACCGGAACGGGTCACAATCGCTCGCCATTCATTCCTATTTCTAGCACGCTCTCTTGCCTCTCTCACATCTATCCTCCTATCACCCAGAGCTTCCTTCACTCCATCCATCCACCCAAACCTTGGCCTTCCTCTTGTACTTCTCCCATCAACTCTTGCATTCATCACCTTCTTTAGCAGACAGCCATTTTCCATTCTCTCAACATGGCCAAACCACCTCAACACATTCATTTCCACTCTAGGTGCTAACTCATTCCTTACACCCGTTCTCACTCTCACCACTTCGTTCCTAACCCTATCTACTCGAGATACACCAGCCATACTCCTTAGACACTTCATCTCAAACACATTCAATTTCTGTCTCTCCATCACTTTCATTCCCCACAACTCCGATCCATACATCACAGTTGGTACAATCACTTTCTCATATAGAACTCTCTTTACATTCATGCCCAACCCTCTATTTTTTACTACTCCCTTAACTGCCCCCAACACTTTGCAACCTTCATTCACTCCCTGACGTACATCTGCTTCCATTCCACCATTTGCTGCAACAACAGACCCCAAGTACTTAAACTGATCCACCTCCTCAAGTAACTCTCCATTCAACCTTGCACCACCTTCCCTTCTCGTACATCTCATAACCTTACTCTTACCCACATTTACTCTCAACTTCCTTCTCTCACACACTTCCAAATTCGGTCACTAATCGGCCAAGCTTCTCTTCTGTGTCTGCAACCAGTACAGTATCATCCGCAAACAACAACTGATTTACCTCCCATTCATGGTCATTCTCGTCTACCAGTTTTAATCCTCGTCCAAGCACTTGAGCATTCACCTCTCTCACCACTCCATCAACATACAAGTTAAACAACCACGGTGACATCACACATCCCTGTCTCAGCCCCACTCTCACCGGAAACCAATCACTCACTTCATTTCCTATCCTAACACATGCTTTACCACCTTTGTAGAAAATTTTCACTGCTTGCAGCAACCTTCCACCAACTCCATATAACCTCATCACATTCCACATTGCTTCCCTATCAACTCTATCATACGCTTTCTCCAGATCCATAAACGTAACATACACCACCTTACCTTTTCCTAAATATTTCTCGCATATCTGCCTTACTGTAAAAATCTGATTCATACAACCCCTACCTCTTCTAAAACCACCCTGTATTTCTAAGATTGCATTCTCTGTTTTATCCTTGATCTTATTAATCATTACTCTACCATACACTTTTCCAGCTACGCTTAACAAACTAATACCTCTTGAATTACAACACTCATGCACATCTCCCTTACCCTTATATAGTGGTACAATACATGCACAAACCCAATCAATTGGTACCATCGACAACACAAAACACATATTAAACAATCTCACCAACCATTCACGTACAGTCACACCCCCTTCCTTCAACATCTCGGCTCTCACACCATCCATACCAGACTCTTTTCCTACTCTCGTTTCATCTAGTGCTCTCCTCACTTCATCTATTGTAATCTCTCTCTCATTCTCATCTCCCATCACTGGCACCTCAACACCTGCAACAGCAATTATATCTGCCTCCCTATTATCCTCAACATTCAGTAAACTTTCAAAATATTCCGCCCTTCTTTTCCTTGCTGCCTCTCCTTTTAACAACCTTCCATTTCCATCTTTCACTGTCTCTTCAATTTTTGAGCAAGCCTTCCTTACTCTCTTCACTTCTTTCCAAAAAAAACTAATTATTCTCTTCATATGAATGACCCAATCCCTGACCCCACCTCAGGTCAGCTGCCCTCTCTGCCTCACGTACCTTGCGCTTTACTTCCACATTTTTCTCTCTATATTTTTCATACTTCTCTATACTATTACTCTGCAGCCATTCTTCAAAAGCCCTCTTTTTCTCTTCCACTTTTACCTTCACTCCTTCATTCCACCATTCACTGTCCTTCCTCATGCTGCTTCCAACAACCTTCTTGCCACACACATCACTCACAATCCCAACAAAATTTTCTTTTACTAACTTCCACTCCTCCTCTAAATTGCCAGTTTCTCTTACTTTCACTTCGTCATATGTCATTTTCAACCTTTCCTGATATTTACTTTTTACCCCCGGTTTTATTAGCTCTTCAACCCTCACTAGCTCCCTTTTACATCCACCTACTCTATTCCCCCACTCTTTTGCTACAACTAATTTTCCTTCCACCAAAAAATGATCAGACATACCCGTTAGCCATACCCCTAAACACGTGCAAGTCTTTCAATCTTCCAAACATTCTTTTAGTTATCAACACATAATCCATTAATGCCTTTTCTACTACTCTTCCATTTGCCACTCTTACCCATGTATACTTATTTTTATCTTTTTGAAAAAGCTATTACTTATCACCATCTCTTGCTCAACACACATCTACCAGTGTCTCACCACTCTCATTTTCACCTGGTACGCCATACTTTCCAATGACACCTTCTACCTCGCCAGCGCCGACTCTAGCATTTAAGTCACCCATGACAACTACATAATTCCTTCTACACACCTAGTCAGTCAATTCATTCCAGAACTCATTCCGCTCTGCTTAACTTTTCTCACTACTTGGCCCATACGCACTGACAAACGCCTAACATTCCCTACCCAACCTAACCCTTGCCCACATTAACCTAGATGATATCTCCTACCATTCCACTACTTTACCTGTCATCCATTCACTCAGTAATTAAGCCACACCCTCTCTCGCTCTTCCCCTTTCAATCCCAGACACTACCAGACATTAAAACCATACATTACTTCACCCTTTCCCTTTATCTTAGTCTCACACAAGGCCAATACATCCATCCTTCTAAACATACTTGCAATTTCACATCTGTTACTCTATCATTCATCCACGCACATTCAAACACCCCAAAACTAGTGTGTGGGGAGCAGTCACTCTCCCCCCAACTCCATCTCTGTCAATATCTCACAGGATGTAGATACAGGAGAGGGGGTTCCCAGCCCCCTCGTCCCATCCCTTTCAGTCGCCTCTTACGACACACAGGGATAACGTTGGCGCTATTCTAATTTTTTGTTGCCCCTGTGGCCAAAAAATTTGTGGCATCTTGTCTTGACAATAGGATTAGAGAAGGACAGTTTTCCAACATGAATTATTAAAGCAAAAGTGTACTTTGACCTTCGGTACATACTACTATAGCTCAAATTCCACCTGGAGGAGCACACTGGCATCCAAACTTCGACACAAGAGAAAAAAAACTATGGTTTGCAGTATTTTTTATTTTTGGAATATAGGTATTAAATTGTATAATGCTAATAAAAGTTAAGATTGTAAAATGTTTTATTTTAATCTTCATTAATCAACAATGCAAACAAATCCTAGTTTCGGTCTGTTTAGAGAGCAATAACGATGGTTACAAACTAATTAATACTCATTGTATTATAGCAATGAATAAATATCCTAAGATATCATACCCATATGAGAATGAGATTCCTTAGCTGTCAGTTTTGTGATATCCCAGATAAATCCAATTTTAGAAAATATATGATTACTGGAAAACCGACCATGGCTTAGATTTAAATTGTGACCTTAGGTACATGAAATCAGTTAAGATACGACCATTTCCTTGGATAAAGTTATTTTTATGGATTATTGTCCTGGTCTCCATGCAACCAATTTAGTGGCTTAATGTTGGCAAACATTAACGGGTCTCCTAGAGGAGGCAATCGGGTATAAAAAGTTACATTCTGAACAGGGAATAAGATATAGTAAATTGCAATTTCCAGACCAAATCTTGATCTAATTTTTTAATTCCCCACTATATTTGTTTTTTTCTAGAGGGTATGGCATCTAAAAACATACAGGACATAATAAACAGTATTTTAGAGTTTCATATCCAGCTACACCACATTTCAAAGTTTGGCTAATAGTAAGTGTTCATACGAAATTACAACCAATTAGGTATGACAGTATTGTTCATTCCTCTTGGATAAAACCCATGTAGTTTTGACAAATGCATACCACCTAAAGCTAAAATGGCTGGAGCAGTTTCTTAATTGTATCAAATACTTGGGGTAAAATGATATTTTAATTATAAAATAAATTTTTGAATATACTTACCAGGTGAATATATAGCTGCAACTCTGTTACTCGACAGACAAACTCTACGGAAAAAACTCGCCAGCGATCGCTACACAGGTTGCGGGTGTGCCCAACAGCACCATCTGTCGACCAGATACCCAGCTCTTATGTAAACAAAGACTCAATTTTCTCCTCGTCCCACTGCGTCTCTATTGGGGAGGAAGGGAGGGTCATTTAATTTATATATTCACCGGGTAAGTATATTCAAAAATTTATTTTATAATTAAAATATCATTTTTAAATATTTAACTTAGCCGGGGAATATATAGCTGATTCACACCCAGGATGGTGGGTAGAGACCAGTAATATATGTTTACATTTTATGAGCTAAGAGTTTTTTATTTCATTTTAGAAGTTATCAAAATAACAAAAACAAAATAAATAGGTACCTGGTAAGGAAGTCGACTTGAACAATTACTCTGCCTTTTAAGTACGTCTTCCTTACGGAGCCTCGCGATCCTCTTAGGATGCTGATCGACCCCTAGGAGCTGAAGTATCAAGGGTTGCAACCCATACAACAGGACCTCATCAAACCCCTAATCTAGGCGCTCTCAAGAAATGACTTTGACCACCCGCCAAATCAACCAGGATGCGAAAGGCTTCTTAGCCTTCCGGACAACCCATAAAAAAAACAACATTTCAAGAGACAGATTAAAAGGATAAGGAATTAGGGAATTGTAGTGGTTGAGCCCTCGCCCACTACTGCACTCGCTGCTACGAATGGTCCCAGTGTGTAGCAGTTCTCGTAAAGAGACTGGACATCTTTCAAGTAAAATGACGCGAACACTGACTTGCTTCTCCAATAGGTTGCGTCCATTATACTTTGCAGAGATATATTTTGCTTAAAGGCCACGGAAGTTGTTACAGCTCTAACTTCGTGCGTCTTCACCTTAAGCAAAGTTCGGTCTTCCTCACTCAGATGTGAATGAGCTTCTCGTATTAACAATCTGATAAAGTCTGACCAAGCATTCTTTGACATAGGCAAGGATGGTTTCTTAACTGAACACCATAAAGCTTCAGATTGGCCTCGTAAAGGTTTAGTACGCTTTAAATAGAACTTAAGAGCTCTAACAGGGCATAAGACTCTTTCTAGTTCATTGCCTACGATCTCCGATAAGCTGGGAATATCGAAAGATTTAGGCCAAGGCCGAGAAGGCAGCTCATTTTTGGCTAGAAAACCAAGTTGCAGCGAACAAGTGGCTTTTTCCGACGAAAATCCGATGTTCTTGCTGAAGGCATGAATCTCACTGACTCTTTTAGCCGAGGCTAAGCATACCAGGAAAAGAGTCTTAAGAGTGAGATCTTTCAGGGAGGCTGATTGTAACGGCTCCAACCTGTCTGACATGAGGAATCTTAGTACCACGTCTAAATTCCATCCAGGGGTAGCCAAACGACGCTCCTTGGTGGTCTCAAAAGACTTAAGGAGGTCTTGCAGATCTTTATGTTTGGAAAGATCTAAGCCTCTATGCCGGAAGACCGATGCCAACATGCTTCTGTAGCCCTTGATAGTGGGAGCTGAAAGGGATCGTCCTTTTCTCAGGTATAAGAGAAAATCAGCTATTTGAGCTACAGAGGTACTGGTCGAGGATACAGAAACTGACTTGCACCAGTCTCGGAAGACTTCCCACTTCGATTGGTAGACTCTAATGGAAGACGCTCTCCTTGCTCTAGCAATCGCACTGGCTGCTTCCTTCGAAAAGCCTCTAGCTCTCAAGAGTCTTTCGATAGTCTGAAGGCAGTCATACGAAGAGCGTGGAGGCTTTGGAGTACCTTCTTTACGTGTGGCTGACGTAGAAGGTCTACCCTTAGAGGAAGACTTCTGGGAACGTCTACTAACCATCGAAGTATCTCGGTGAACCATTCTCTCGCGGGCCAGAGGGAAGCAACTAACGTCAACCTTGTCCCTTCGTGAGAGGCGAACTTCTGCAGTACCTTGTTGACAATCTTGAACGGTGGGAATGCGTAGAGATCCAGATGTGACCAATCTAGGAGGAAAGCATCTATATGTATTGCTGCTGGGTCCGGGACTGGAGAGCAATAGATTGGAAGCCTCTTGGTCAGCGAGGTTGCAAAGAGATCTATGGATGGTTTACCCCAAGTGGCCAAAAATCTCTTGCACACATCCTTGTGGAAGGTCCATTCGGTTGGAATTACTTGCCCTTTCCGACTGAGACAATCTGCTATGACGTTCAAGTCGCCTTGGATGAACCTCGTTACTAGGGAGATGTCTTGACCTTTTGACCAGATGAGCAGGTCCCTTGCGATCTCGTACAACGTCAGTGAGTGGGTACCTCCTTGTTTGGAGATGTACGCCAAGGCCGTGGTGTTGTCCGAGTTAACTTCCACCACTTTGCCTCGAAGGAGAGACTTGAAGCTTTTCAAGGCCAGATGTACTGCCAACAGCTCCTTGCAGTTGATATGCATGCTCCTCTGACTCGAGTTCCACAGTCCTGAGCATTCCCGACCGTCTAGTGTCGCGCCCCAGCCCACGTCCGATGCGTCCGAGAAGAGAACGTGGTTGGGAGTCTGAACAGCCAGGGGAAGACCCTCTCTTAGGTTGATATTGTCCTTCCACCAAGTCAGACAAGACTTTATCTTTTCGGAAACCGGGATCGAGACCGCTTCTAGCGTCTTGTCCTTTTTCCAGTGAAAAGCTAGATGGTATTGAAGAGGACGGAGGTGTAGTCTTCCTAGTGACACAAATTGTTCCACGGATGACAGCGTCCCTACCAGACTCATCCACAGCCTGACTGAGCAGCGTTCCTTCTTCAGCATCTTCTGGATGGATAGCAGGGCTTGATCTATTCTGGGGGCTGATCGTCTTGTTGTTCAGCAACGTCCTCATCAGAGAGTTCCTCATCCGAAAACTGATGAGGAAACGGCAACGGAGTGGGCAACGTCTGGCTCGCTGAGTCCGGTCGCACTGGTGCATGCGTGACGGAGCCGGACGCAACATCATGGAACTGCTGCACAGTCTGTGAACTGTCAACAACCATGGGTGCGCGAGGAAGCACAGCGTCAACCCGAGACTGTCTAGACCGTCTGGGTTGTGCAGTCAACACCCTACCGGGTTGCTGAGGTTGACGCACTGCGTCAAAACAAGTCACCTCTGCTGGTTGTTGAACGTCCTGAACGTCAACAACCACCTCCGAGCGTCGCTTAACGTCAACGTGCGGCTGGCAACCCACACTGGGTCGCATCGGTGGAGGAACCACCTCAACTGGCAGACGCGAGAAGGTTACCTCAGCGTCAACAGGGCGCACAACCGACCGGTTGGAAGGTTGTTGGCCAGAAGGTTCGGCAGCAACCTTCTCCGCATTAAAGTCCTCTATCAAGGACGCAAGCTTGGACTGCATGTCTTGCAGCAAAGCCCATTTAGGGTCTACGGGAGCAGGTGCGGCAACAGACGGCGTTAGCGACTGAGGCGGTACCGCTTTCCATCCCTGAAAGCCTTGTTTATGCATGACATAATTGTACAGCAAAACTTCAAAGGCTCGAAAACAGCTGTGAAGTTGACCTGTAAAAAACTTGGAGCGTCTCCTGGCCAGGCGCCAGGGAGAGTCTACGAGATTTGAGAAGTCTATCTGGGCAGAGGCATGAACTCCCAAGCCGAGAACTTCTCTCGTGTCATATCAGACTCTCGCTCTATAAGCCAGTTTAAAAGAAGGGAAAGCAAAGGCTGTATCCCCCAAACTCCTCCTGGTGATAAACCAGTCGCCTAGCCAACGTAAAGCTCTCTAGGAGAGGGAGAGAGCACTAGCTTAAAAACAACGGCTTCGAAGTAGCTAGGCCTAGTGTAAGCTCTGACGTTTAGGCGAACGAGGAGCAGCAGTTACAAAAAGATCCGGACAAAGATCCTTAAAAAAAAATCATCATGATTTAATTAAAGTCCATAGGGGGCTAAGCAGCTTTAGGCTCCTCTCCATCTGACAAGAGTCCTCAAGGGAATATCAGTAGGAGGGGGAACAGCAACTTCCTCATCTACAGGAACCTTGTCCGATAAAAGCTGAGTCTCAAGCAAGGGAGAGACCTACCGTGGTGGCAATGCTTTACAAGCAGAGTCCACACTCACTGGTGCATTAGTAGCGGACCAGAACGCAACGTCATGTAACTGCTTGACAGTCTGTGAACTGTCAACAACTGAACTGTCAACCACAACAGGTGCGTGAGGACGCACAGCGTCCACTCGAGACTGCTTTGACTGCCTAGACTGAGCAGTCAAAACAACTCTAGAATGCGGAGGTTGACGCACAGCGTCAAAACAAGTCAACTCCGATTGTTAGCGAACGTCTTGAACGTCAACAGGAGCATCAGCAAGTGGCCTAACGTCCAAATGCGGCTGAAAATCCACACGAGACCGCATCGAGTGTGGTTCTAAACAACCTGACTGACGTGACTTAGCTACGCCAACGTCAACAGGAAGCACAAAGGAACGTTAGGTTGGCTGAAAGCCAGGATATCGATGAGATAAACGGCTAGACTCAACGGACTAATCGGCAGAATAGTCTTCCATAAGGGAGGCAAGCATATTCTGCATGTCTTGCCATACAACCCATTAAGGATCAACGGAAATGGTTGTGGTAAGAGACGAGGGTAACGTCTGTGACCGCAACACTTTGCCAACAAAAAAGACTCTCGGAGTCTGTGTTACGCTTTTGTTAGGCGGCGAGCAGTTATCCGATGACTGCATAGGGTCAGAGCTGTCCTAATGGCTGTAACCAGGACGCTGGACCTGTCCTGAAAGGACTGACTTTCGCTTAAGGGCTTCGAAACCTTGTGACAGGTTTCTTATACGAAAAGCCTTCGGATGACGAGGAGAAAAAACGTCTCTCTCGTCTTATGGTAGGGGAGATCTTGGTAAGATACACCCGATACCATAGAGGGAAACGTCTGTTCGTTGATCAAGGCCTCTCGAACCCATAAGTCGTTCGACATTACTTCTCCCCTGGGCTTGGGAGCTTGCAAGAGGTCCCGGACTAGGTGAACGACAGGCACGAACAGACGAACCCTCGGACGCAACACTGTAACACTTTGCGCATATCACTTTATCACTTCGATTTTCTGTTTTGCACTTATTTCACTGAAATCGAAACTTTTACTGATTTCTACCTGAAACACGCAATTCTACCCTTCATTAAAAGGTAGTAATTGCGAAATCAGTCGTATAATGCAAGCTCATTAATACCAGCAAAAAACAGAAAACATATTTTAAGATAAAAAATTCAGTGGCTGGGAAAGAGACTAAACACTAGTTCATATAAACTACGTTTTCAATCTCTCACCGCACATAGCCTGGGGACGAGAATAAAAAACTAAAAACGTTTTATCCTTCCTCCCCGTACAGAGACTAGGGACGAGAGTAACTCGAGAACAACGTTACCCGCTTGAACGGAACGTTTTCTCTCCTCTCTCTCCCTCCGTCTCTATCTCTCTCTCTCTTTCTCTCTTGATTTCGCACCTAAGAGAAGAGCCCAATTATATTTCGTCAAAAAAACATGTTATTTGACTAAAGGAAAAAACTGAAAGGTTTTTCAAATAAAAAGTTCCTTTAAAATAGAATTTAAAACATTTAAGCTAAGAAAGAATGAACAAAACGTCAGAATCGATTTACTCTTACTGCAAAGTGAAACCGTGATACACTCTCTCTCTATCGTAACGATAGAGCGCATGTTGAACGTCCTGAACGTCAACAACTGCGTAGCATAAATAAACTAAACGTTAGTTCATCTTTGAAAACAGTACGAAGACTATCAAAGAAATTCTTTCATAAAATATTACATTTAAAAAGTTTTAAATCCTTAGCTCTTTAAAAGCTATTTACGATATAAAGGGCTCAACGTTGATTAACTTCGGTTTCCAAGTTAGGACCGCCTACTCTCAGGAAAGGTCGCATATAAACAAAACATTAAAATTTATTTTTATATGTTTATAATAAATGGAAAGTTAATCGAAGAGGCCTAATAAAGGCGGAGAGATATAAAATATATAGAGGAAAATCTATAAATAATTTATAACGATAAGAAAATTACTAAAAGCGTAAACACACTTCCGTCTAAGGGAAGGGTCGGCCATTTAAAAGTGAAAGAAAGTCCATACTCTCTTTGTCACCATAATTAAATCTATCCAAAACGAGTTCAAGATTTAAGATGAAGATAAAACACCTGCATTGCGAAAGCTCAAAACCAGAATATAGTTCTTCACCAATATGATGTGAAAAACTCCAGTTTAGCAACAGCGAGTAAAGTACGTCTTGTCGACACGTCGACAGAGAGAAAATTGAGTCTTTGTTTACATAAGAGCTGGGTATCTGGTCGACAGATGGCGCTGTTGGGCACATCCGCAACCTGTGTAGCGATCGCTGGCGAGTTTTTTCCGTAGAGTTTGTCTGTCGAGCAACAGAGTTGCAGCTATATATTCACCGGCTGAGTTAAATATTTAAAATTTACATTTGATGGGACTCGTCAAATTCTTCCTAAAACCACCTCTTCAAATATAACTAATTCCTTGGAACATTGCCTTGGGGACTGCTATTCCTCTTAAGCATTTTTATATACAAGAAATAATTTAAAGTATGGTTACATTGCATTAAAATTTTAATGATCAATGGAGTTTTTTTTTAGTTTCATGGATTTAAACCTGTTATATTTTGATCCCCCTTGACATTTTACAATTACATAAAATAACTTTAAATCTGGCTCAGAATGTTTCTGAATATACATGGTTCAAATCAACTAATTATGAAGATTGCTCTTTTAAATACTTTTGATAATTTCACACTTGGGTAAACAATAGTACGCTATGCGAAGGTTTCTAAACAAGATTTAGTGTGGTTACAGTTACATTAAGAGCTACATAAATCCTTAAATTTCAAGCATTACTTGGTAGTTTATTCAAGGATTGTATCCCTCAATTCCGTCAGCCACCATTGTGAATATGGTTCTGCTTTTTGATAAGATTAAATTATCTATTCCATAAACCTAATTATTTCATTAACTACCTTGAGCCTATAATTTTAAAACTAAATTCTCAAAAGTCTCCCTCAATTCTTAACAGGCTCACCTAGAAATTTTTCCCCTTTACAAATATTATAAATATTAATAGCCCATGAAAAAGCCCTAGCAAGTAAAAAATTAATAGCCCATGAAAAAGCCTTCAGAAGTCTTCTGCTTAAGATATTCGAGAAATATTTACACTTATTTTAATAACTCCTAACCTTTACAGTCAACTTTCAAAAGCTTTTCATTGGAACTAGCCTAGTAAAGCCTTAAATTCAAACACTACACTACTAAAAGCCTCACTGAAAAGTCTTAACCCCCCTCCCCCCCACTGACCTTTGACAGTCATGTCTGGTGTTACATTTAACATACTGTTTTGCCCAATTCCAAAATACTTCCATGAATAAAATATCTGGCAATGACCAATTCATAATGCATAAATTTTTTAAACACTAAAGAATGACTATCATGTTAACTGTCATTATGTGACTTAATTGCCATTCGAAGAACATTGTGAAGAATGAAAACTTAGTACTTTAAACTCCTCACGTCTTTACCCGTGATCAAGGATGAGACCCTTAAGGAATTTTTTTTTACAACAAATTACAGCCAATCACTAAACCATATTGGGTAGAGAAAATATAAAAAACTTGAAAATACATTGGAGAATGATCAACACAGACATATTGGATTTTATTCAAACCAAGAACTCAAGTACTTAATACTGTACAATAGATTTTAAAGTTGACACTAAGGGGCTATATCTCATCTATCACTAACACTTGTTTAGTAATATACTGTAGATATTAACCTTTAAAATTAATTCCTCTCAACTAATGGCAACATGCATCCAGATCCTTAAATTTGCTTGAGTATTTCTAGTATAGTATTTAAAGGGGACTGAACAGACCATTTTTCGTTCAAGATCAAAATTGCTCATCACTTGCCAGAAGGAAAAAAATTTGTTATTGTATTTTGAGCTTTACAAGTCCCTGTACTTTAGTAAATATTTTTTAAGTACAGTAATAACAAAAAGGACTTTTTCAATATTAATCTTACCCGATGATCATGTAGCTGTCAACTCCGTTGCCCGACAGAAATCTACGGTCGGGATACGCCAGCGATCGCTATCCAGGTGGGGGTGTACACATCAGCGCCATCTGTGAGTAGGTACTCAAGTACTTCTTGTCAACAAGAACTCAATTTTTCCTCTGTCGTGCCGCCGGCAAGACCTACTTGGATACGCTGTTGATTTTGGAGTTATTGTTCACGATTTGGTGATGTATTTGCTCTAAAGTTTTAGCCTTCGCTATTCAGGAAGCTTTCTCATTAGCTTAGCAAGCTTTTGGAATTAATTTAGATTAATTGGTAACGAACTTTGCTAGATTTTGGAATCCCCCCTTGACTACTTCTAAATTCAAGATGTCTGACCAGTCTCAAGTACCTAAGTACAGGCAGTGTAGCGTTAGGACTTGTACTAGGCGTCTTCCGAAGGCCTCTATAGATCCTCACACCGTATGTTCCAATTGTAGGGGTAAATCCTGTTAATTGGAAGATCGATGTGGGGAATGTGCTGGGCTTTCGGAATTCGATTTTAACGAATTCCTTAGATATGCACATAGGTTAGAGAAGGAGAGAAATAGGAGGAGTTCTTCTCGCTCTGTGGATTTTTCCTCTCCCCATGCCCCTCAACCTTTTCCTTCCCCTGTGGTGGTGACTCCCGAACCTGCTACGAGTGCTCAGCCTGGTATGGCGGATATGTTGCGTGCCATTCAGGCTCTCGGTGACAAAGTGGAGTCATTGGCTAATGACCGTAATCAGCTCTTGGCAGATGTCAGAGAGCTAAAAGCGAAAAGTGCAGTGGGAAGTGTTAGTGCTAGTGATGTGCAAAGTGTCAGTGTCAGTGTTGCGCATGAGGGTACATCTGTGCGTGCCAGTCGTCCTCCCAGTCCGGGACCTCTTGCAAGCTCCCAAGCCCAGGGGAGAAGCAATGTCGAAGGACCAAAGGGTTCGGCAGGCCTTGATCGGCGCACGGATATATCCTCAGTGGTTGCGAACGTATCTGTTAAGGATCGTCCCATCCACATACAGACGAATGAGCCCTTACATTCCTCGTCTGTGGAAGAAGTTTCCAGGAGGAAACGGTGGACCAAGGTCTCACGACCGCTCAAACGTAAGGTCCCTTCCGAGCGAGTCCAACGGCCCAGGTGTAGCCACTGGGTCAGTTCGGACTCGCCGCAGTCATCTGATGACTGCACACCTCCCAAGAGAGGTAGAGTGGTCCCTCAACAGGCTACTGCTCCGTCTGTTGTTGCTCCAACCACAGTAGACCCTAAGTGGTCCATGCTGCAGACTATGCAGTCTCAGCTTGCTGCATTCATGCAGGAGTATCATGCTGAGAAGGTTATCACTGCTCCTGTTAACCTACAACCCGCCGAGGTTGTGCGCTCAGCAGATACTGCGGCTGCCTGCTCCCACACTCCACCTGTGAGAGCTCCATCACCGATGCGCAGTCCACCCTGCCAGACGCATGTTCTTGCTGCACCATCTGCTAACATGCGTGAGCTGCCGCATCAGGAGTTGCCGGGTTCCAGCACTATGCGGCATTCTCCTCAGCCCATGCAGCATGCTCTGCATACCTTACAGCATGCTCCGCATACCATGCAGCATGAGCCGCATACCTTACAGCATGCTCTGCATACCATACCGCATGCTCCTCAACCCACCGCAGCCCCTCCCACACACCAGCCCTCTGCTTTTGTTGTTGCCAGCTCGCAGACCGACCAGCAGCGGCATGATGTTGGATCCGCAGGTACGCATGCACCCGTACTGCCGGATTCAGCCGTTCAGCTTTCTGCTCTGCCTTTGCCACTTACAACTCAGCTTTCGGATGATGGTGTATCGGATGATGAAGCTGCACATCTGGATGAGCCTCACTCTGATTTTGAAGGGCCCAAGTCTACGCCTCCCTCCTTAGACTTTCGTAAAGTCCTTGCCTTGTTCAGGGACTTGTATCCTGAGCAGTTTGTGTCTGCAACCCCTCGTTCTCCTCCCTCCGAGTTTGCTCTGGGCATGCAGTCTGCTGCGCCTGCCTTCACCAAGCTTGTTCTCGCCAGATCATCTAAGAGAGCTTTGAGGGTTATGGGGGACTGGTTGCAGTCCAAGAAGCAACTGGGAAGGACTTCTTTCGTCTTTCCGCCTCCCAAGCTTGCTTCTAAGTCGAGCGTCTGGTATGCCACGGGAGAGGAACCCGGCTTGGGGGTTCCTGCCTCTGCCCAGGCCGACTTCTCAAGTCTGGTTGACTCTCCCCGCAGGTTGGCTATGAGACGTTCGAAGATCTGCTGGTCCTTTTCCGATTTAGATCATCTGTTGAAGGGAGTCTTTCGTGCCTTCGAGATATTCAACTTCCTCGATTGGTGTTTGGGAGCCTTAAGCAGGAAGACTTCCCCTTCAGATAAGGACTCGGCCATGCTGATCATGTCTAGCATGGACAAAGCAATTCGGGATGGGTCTGGTGAACTTGCGGCTTCGTATGTATCAGGAGTCCTTAAGAAGAGAGAACATCTTTGCTCCTTCTTATCAGCTGGTATCACTCCTTGCCAGAAGTCAGAGTTGTTGTTTGCTCCTCTCTCCAAGTGTCTGTTTCCGGAGGAGCTGATTAAGGGGATGGCTGCCTCACTTATCCAGAAGGATACTCATGATCTTATGGCATCTTCTGCACGTAAGGCTAAAACCTTACCTTCCGTGCCTAGACCCTTCCGCCCTGCAGCAGTTGACACACCTGCTTCTAGGTTCATCCCGCCCTTTCGTGGCAGAGCCTCCAGCAGAGGAGGTACCCGTGCAGACAGTCACCGTGGCAAATCCAAGAAGGGTTCCAAGTCCGCAAAAGGCAAGTTTTGACTGCCTTCCTCTCCAGACAGCAGTAGGAGCCAGACTCAAGACCTTCTGGCAAGCTTGGGAGAGCAGAGGTGCAGACGCTCAGTCTGTGAAGTGGCTAAGGGAGGGATACAGAATTCCGTTCTGCCGCAGTCCCCCTCTAGCTACGTCTCCCATCAACCTCTCTCCCAACTACAAGGAGAAGGACAAGAGGCTAGCGTTGCAACAAGAGGTGTCGCTCTTGCTACAAAAGGAAGCGGTGGTCATAGTCCGGGATCATCAATCCCCGGGCTTTTACAACCGTCTCTTCCTGGTAGCCAAGATGACAGGAGGTTGGAGACCGGTGCTGGACGTCAGTGCTCTCAATGCTTTTGTCACCAAGCAGACGTTCACGATGGAGACGACGAAGTCGGTCCTAGCAGCGGTCAGGCAGGAGGACTGGATGGTCTCGTTAGACCTGAAAGATGCGTACTTTCACGTCCCCATCCATCCAGACTCCCAACCTTTCCTAAGATTCGTCTTTGGAAAGGTTGTGTACCAGTTCCAAGCCCTGTGCTTTGGCCTAAGCACGGCACCTCTTGTGTTTACCAGACTGATGAGGAATATTGCGAAATTCCTTCACTTGGCAGACATCAGAGCCTCCCTCTATTTAGACGACTGGCTTTTAAGAGCTCCCACAAGTCGTCGCTGTCTGGAGAATCTCAGATGGACTATGGATCTGACCAAGGAACTGGGCCTCCTGGTCAATTTAGAGAAGTCCCAGCTCGTCCCATCCCAGACCATTATCTACCTGGGTATGGAGATTCAGAGTCGAGCTTTTCGGGCTTTTCCGTCGGCCCCAAGGATCAATCAAGCCCTAGAATGCATCCAGAGCATGCTGAGAAAGAACCGATGCTCAGTCAGGCAGTGGATGAGTCTAACAGGGACACTTTCATCGCTGGCCCTGTTCATCGAGTTAGGGAGACTCCACCTCCGCCCCCTTCAGTATCATCTAGCTGCTCACTGGATAAAGGACATGACGCTAGAGACGGTCTCAGTTCCTGTTTCCGAAGAGATGAGGTCTACTCTAACGTGGTGGAAGAACAGCATTCTTCTCAAGGAAGGTCTACCATTGGCTGTTCAGACCTCCGACCACCGTCTCTTCTCGGACGCATCGGACACGGGCTGGGGTGCGACACTGGACGGACAGGAATGCTCGGGCACATGGAATCAGGAGCAAAGGACACTTCACATCAATTGCAAGGAGTTGTTGGCGGTTCATCTGGCCTTGATAAACTTCAAGTCCCTCCAGCTAAACAAGGTGGTGGAGGTGAACTCCGACAACACCACAGCCTTGGCTTACATCTCCAAGCAGGGAGGGACTCATTCGAGGAAGTTGTTCGAGATCGCAAGGGACCTCCTCATTTGGTCAAAAGATCGAAAGCTCACGCTGGTAACGAGGTTCATTCAGGGCGATATGAATGTCATGGCAGATCGCCTCAGCCGGAAGGGTCAGGTCATCCCCAAAGAGTGGACCCTTCACAAGAATGTTTGCAGCAGACTATGGGCCCTGTGGGGTCAGCCAACCATAGATCTATTCGCTACCTCGATGACCAAGAGGCTCCCGTTGTATTGCTCTCCGATTCCAGACCCAGCAGCAGTTCACGTGGATGCCTTTCTGCTGGATTGGTCCCATCTCGACTTGTATGCGTTCCCGCCGTTCAAGATTGTCAACAGGGTACTTCAGAAGTTCGCCTCTCACAAAGGGACACGGCTGACATTGGTTGCTCCCCTCTGGCCCGCGAGAGAATGGTTCACCGAGGTACTGCAATGGCTAGTCGACGTTCCCAGGACTCTTCCTCTAAGAGTGGACCTTCTGCGTCAACCTCACGTAAAGAAGGTACACCCAAACCTCCACACTCTTCGTCTGACTGCCTTCAGACTATCGAAAGACTCTCAAGAGCTAGAGGCTTTTCGAAGGAGGCAGCCAGAGCGATTGCCAGAGCAAGGAGGACATCCACTCTCAGAGTCTATCAGTCTAAATGGGAAGTCTTCCGAAGCTGGTGCAAGGCCAATGCAGTTTCCTCAACCAGTACCACTGTAACCCAGATTGCTGACTTCCTGTTACATCTAAGGAACGTAAGATCCCTATCAGCTCCTACGATTAAGGGTTACAGAAGTATGTTGGCAGCGGTTTTCCGCCACAGAGGCTTGGATCTTTCCACCAACAAAGATCTACAGGACCTCCTTAGGTCTTTTGAGACCTCAAAGGAACGTCGGTTGTCCACTCCAGGCTGGAATCTAGACGTGGTTTTAAGGTTCCTAATGTCATCAAGATTTGAACCGCTCCAATCAGCCTCTTTTAAGGACCTCACATTAAAAACTCTTTTCCTCGTGTGCTTAGCAACAGCTAAAAGAGTAAGTGAGATCCACGCCTTCAGCAGGAACATAGGTTTCACATCTGGAACGGCTACATGATCCTTGCAGCTCGGTTTTTTGGCTAAAAACGAGCTTCCTTCCCGTCCTTGACCTAAGTCGTTCGAGATCCCAAGCCTGTCCAACTTGGTGGGGAACGAACTAGAGAGAGTACTTTGCCCAGTTAGAGCTCTAAGGTACTATTTAAGAAGGTCAAAGCCATTACGAGGACAATCAGAAGCTTTATGGTGTGCTATCAAGAAGCCTTCTCTACCGATGTCTAAGAACGCAGTTTCTTACTACATCAGGCTTCTGATTAGAGAAGCACATTCTCATCTGAAGGAAGAAGACCTTGCTTTGCTGAAGGTAAGGACACATGAAGTGAGAGCTGTGGCTACTTCAGTGGCCTTCAAACAGAACCGTTCTCTGCAGAGTGTTATGGATGCAACCTATTGGAGAAGCAAGTCAGTGTTCACATCATTCTACCTCAAAGATGTCCAGTCTCTTTACGAGAACTGCTACACCCTGGGACCATTCGTAGCAGCGAGTGCAGTAGTAGGTGAGGGCTCAGCCACTACATTCCCATAATCCCATAACCTTTTTAACCTTTCTCTTGAATACTTTTTATTGTTGTTCTTTGGGTTGTACGGTCGGCTAAGAAGCCTTCCGCATCCTGGTTGATTTGGCGGGTGGTCAAATTCTTTCTTGAGAAGCGCCTAGGTTAGAGGTTGTGATGAGGTCCTTTAGTATGGGTTGCAGCCCTTTATACTTCAGCACCTAGGAGTCGTTCAGCATCCTAAGAGGACCGCTAGGCTCAGTAAGGAAGACGTACTTAAAAGAAAGGCAGAGTAATGGTTCAAGTCGACTTCCTTACCAGGTACTTTTTATTTTATGTTTGTTATTTTGAATAACTGATAAAATGAAATACGGGATACTTAGCTTCTATTGTTAACATGTATGCTGGTCTCCACCCACCACCCTGGGTGTGAATCAGCTACATGATCATCGGGTAAGATTAATATTGAAAAATGTTATTTTCATTAGTAAAATAAATTTTTGAATATACTTACCCGATGATCATGAATTAAAGAACCCGCCCTTCCTCCCCATAGAGAACCAGTGGACCGAGGAGAAAATTGAGTTCTTGTTGACAAGAAGTACTTGAGTACCTACTCACAGATGGCGCTGATGTGTACACCCCCACCTGGATAGCGATCGCTGGCGTATCCCGACCGTAGATTTCTGTCGGGCAACGGAGTTGACAGCTACATGATCATCGGGTAAGTATATTCAAAAATTTATTTTACTAATGAAAATAACATATTCCTCAAAGAAAAACAAAATTATAGACAAAGGAATAAATCTACCTAAAAGCAACCAATGAAAGTAATCAAATTTATGGAACTGACCTTAATTTCAAAGGTGACATTATTGAACAGTGAAATTTAATCTCAACATGGCTTTGGTGTTTTAAGACCAATTTAAATGAAATGGCATAGTAACTAGCTGTAAACACAAACTATCAACAAAACTTGAACATGTTATGATGATTAAAAGTTTGTTAATAAATTATAAACTAGTAATAGTAACATTTAAGTTATACAGTATGCAGTCTTTCACTAGTTTCCATTGAAGAGGTGGTCTTAAGAACAAGAAAAAGGCACAAGATGAAGTGGTAAGCTTAGAAATTTTA
The DNA here is from genome assembly GCF_036898095.1 of Palaemon carinicauda. Classification (NCBI taxonomy): domain Eukaryota; kingdom Metazoa; phylum Arthropoda; class Malacostraca; order Decapoda; family Palaemonidae; genus Palaemon; species Palaemon carinicauda. Next base: position 43,192,732 of record NC_090761.1, read on the forward strand.
AAGAAAAGTATCTCACTTATGTTTCAGATAAATTTTATATTCTATCAAATGAAAGGGCACCAATTTTACAAGTTTCATGAACCAATATTAAATCTAGTAAGCATGGATGCTAAAATTAGATTGGTTGTCAGCTGTCTTTTTCAACTTGGCATTCTAAATAATTTGTTCTTAGATGAACTGTAAACTACAAGTTTGGAAGAGAATTTAAGGGAATCTGTTAATGTAAAAATTTTACAGCAAACTTAAGTGTTCAACTTCTTTAAGCATTCTAGTATCTAGATGAAAAATTGAACATTATAAAGTGCATCGACATAGCTATGCATTGTAAATTTAAGTAGGAATATTACCGATTGTCCATGTATGTAAAATTTTACATTGCCTAACAATTCTAGAAAGTAAGACTAACAAAAATATGAATATGGTAATGTCCTGAAGTGTTTTGCCAGATTAGATAAAAACTCATGACCTAAATTCTAAATTATAGGTTTATAATATCATTATTGATGCTTTATAATAGCATTAGCAAACAAGTCACAAATCATTAATATTCTTTGAATCCAAGATGAAATTCAGCCCACAGACCAACAACTTTCACCTTTTCTTTCTTTGGATTTGATTTATGGATTTGGCCTATAATCTGGCACTAAGGTTAGGTGCCTTTGATAAACCCTAGAAATACACAGGTGCCCTAAAGGTTACAGGAGTTTGGACAGTAAGATGGAAGAAAGGAATCAAGAACGAAGGAAAAGCAGGACAATGCAAGCTCAGCTTGGGGACGAAGGAATATTTCTTCTTTGGAGACATCTGGCAGTACTGTAGTTCGGTGATTATATCTAGCGCATTCTTCAAATTTTAATCTATTCAATGTGGATCGAATGTTTTGAGTAGCCTAGACCTTCATGGTTAAGGTAACCCATTTCTTCATTTCTGACTGCAAAAATAAAAATAAAATTATTTGACATTCAAAAATAGAAAATAAAAACACTGCATCCAGCATTTTCTATTAAAAGTTAAGAGTAATGAACTGCAGTAGGCAGGAAATATTTATGCACAAATATATTTTATTTAAATAAAGAAACATCTTAAAAAAAAAAAAAAATTTTATTTAAGGGGGCCGACCGCCATTTACGAATTTATATCTGAATTTGAATGATCTCGTACAGCTTATATAGAAAAGGTAACCGTTTTACGAAAATTTCAAAAAGTTTAAAGATTTTTTCAATTCTATGGATAAAAAACCAAGATTAAATTTGATTCTAGTACATTATTTCTGAAGCTATTGCAATGAAACTTTCTTAGAAAGGAATAATATAACTGGGGCAAAGATCTAACAACCATTTTTTTATAATAGGAATAATTTTAATTTTTCTACAGTAAAAATATATAAAATCCTAAGCCCAAATTTAATTTATTACAAATCACTTTCCTGAAAAAAAGTGCTTTTCTTCTTTAAAGTGGTACATTTCTTTAAAAAAAAATTTTAAAAATCAAGTTATAACCATTTGAATGGGGAAAAAGTGCAACCAAGGAAAACGGCTTTAAAAGTCAACTTTTGTTTTTACACTCGCTGGATAAAACAAGGCTCTCATTGCATGATATATGAAAGGGGTAAAATACACCACAATGTTAATTTAAGTTATGAATTACTTTAAAAAGTGATAAAACCATGAATAGGTAAAACAGTGCTAAACAACAATTTATATATCTCAATGAGAGAGTACAGACAACTTCAACTTGCTGTGACTGAGGGACCCAAGGTAGACTATATCACTGCCAGACTTGGGCAAATAGAATTTAGAGAAATTGAAAAAATAAGAAAAGCAACTAGGACAGATCAAATCTACAGGCCATACTGCCCCGACTTCAAAGAAATGAGAGGGGAGTGTTAAAATTTTGCCGTAAAACTTGTCACTGAGAATGGATACCCGGGATGACTAACTTACTAATCATATGGTCGGCCCCCTTAAGACACTGAACATGACACAGCTGAGGAGCAGTAAACTTGAGATAAGATATTAGGAAGTTCTAAGGTTCTAGCTCGGTCCCCTTGCCCAGTATAAACTCAAGGGGTATTGCCCAGTGCTCAGTTCATTCTTGACTACTGTTTTGCCCTGATCTCTGGGCATTCCACCAGATTTTTTGTGTGGTGAAAAGTTGGGGTGCAGCTGGCATTTGGACACAAGACAGCAAGTGCTACATCTGGCCAGTCTGCAAACCACTAATATTTTTGGTGCCAAAGCCTTGGAATCACAGCCTTTAGATATGGCATCGTCATCGATGAAGGGCCGAATGCCTAAGAGCAGCCTTGGTCAAGATGTGGAGGGCCTCATCTTTATTGTCAATGACTTGAGGACTCGGGCGAGCTACTTGACACTCCACGTGGCAGCACTAAAAAGCTAGAGACTCATTGCCAACATAATTGCCACGGGGTTTACAACCAGTGACTACCGTGCCTCTTCGATGTCCCCATCTTGGTCAAATGTAAATTATCTGGCTATTCCAGTGAGTGGAAGTTTCCAGCCCTCTTGAGGGTTCAACAGTATTCTCATCTGTACTTGGCTTCTGCAAGTTGCCTCCTTGGAGTGGGCCTCTTGCCTCCTCTCCTGTTCCGTCAACCAACCTTTTAGTCCACGAGACTTCAGCAAGTGGACTAGGGGAACAAATTGGTTAACCGCACAATGTCCGGCAGTCCGGAAAAACCTCCAGCAGCTATGGCTGGTGCATTTCATGTCAAGACAGGCCAACCCAAAGTTTAGACGCCAGGCACCAGACCAGCCATACCCGAAACATTGACCTTGTCACGGTTGACAAGAAGATGCTGGTAGCAAGACTTCCAGCTCCTGTCCCAGTGACAGCTCTGGCAACATTGTCTTCACTGACCATGTCCAGTCCCTCCTGTCTGACCTGTTCAAGACCCTTGAATCTAGGAAGAGCCCAAGCCTGGGGTCTTTCAGCTAGTAACCGACCGAAGTTTTGCCAGATTCCCGAGGAATTTCGTGGCCTTATGTACCAGCAGGTACAGTTAAACCTCCGCGATAGGTTTCAGACAGGCGTGAAAAGGGAATTTTTTAATAAATGCTGCACTAGGGTGGGTAAACTAATCTAAAAAGTTCCTGGCCATTGCCACTAGCAGGTAGGTGCCCAAGCTGATGATTAACAGTAAATACTTCCTAAGTTTTAATTTGGCTTCTACAACAATTTATAATCATATGTACAGTACATTTGCACTATGTACTGGACACAGTAAGGTTACAGTACAAAGTTGTCATCCCCCTTACTGCTGTTTAATGTTGTTCATACCTAGTAATACTGAACTGTAACCTAACTCATTGACACTGCAGTGTATATTACTGTAATATAATTATGTACAGTAATATTACTACAGCACAGCTTGACTGTACTATAAGTGTTTTGCATTTTTCTTCAGAAGACTCGTAGCTAATACGTTTCCTTAAAGCAAAATAGTTTCTTTTAAATAAACAAACAAAAACAGTGCATTTGATTACTTTTCAACAGCCTACCCCTCTCCCTCCCTCACGAAGTAGGCACCCAACAGTAAGTTTTCCTTTCTCTGGTATTGCAGGAGAGAGAGAGTGAGTGAGTGAGTGAGTGAGTGAGAGAGAGAGAGAGAGTGTGTGTGTGTGTGTGTGTGTGTGTGTGTGTGTGTGTGTGTGTTTAGATTCCAGTGAAGCCCTAGCCAATGGAATTCTTGAGTTGGAGAAAGACTGGACTTTCCAAAGTTGTACTGTAAGCCCCGAGACTAGGAATTTCATGACTGAGTTGTCTGAAGAGAATGACTTCGTGTAAGCACAGACCAGCCAGTCGTACAGGTAAACCATCACCTGGAAGTCTGTGCTGTAATTTTTGGACAAAGGACTACTAGCTTCAAGAAAATCTTAGGAGATATATTGAGCCCGAAGGGCATAGCTCTGAATACGTAGGCCTTCTTGGCTGTCTGAAACCAAGGTGGGAGAGAAGTGCCGACCTATCGGAAGATGCCAATAGGCGTCTAAGATCTATGGAGACAGTAGAACCCCTGGGGTAGTTAAGTCCATGTTTGAGAGGTAGACAGCATTTGGAACCTCTTCTAGAAAGAATTTATTTAGTGGGGACAAGTTGAGAAAAGTTCGAAGTGTTCGAATCTTTCTTGGGCATGATGAATAGCTGCCCTTGAAAGCTCATGGATTTTGTGCAACTGATGACTCCCTCCCGGAGAAGATCCTGAGCATAATCATCCAAAAATGGGGTTGTGGGTTGAACTGGGGAGGTTTGTCTCCATTTTCAGACTACTCCGTGAGAGACTGCTGTAAGCCCAAGGATTGAACTCCATTAATCCCTGAACAGGTAAAGTCTTTCCCCCTACCAGAAGCTGCTCATTGTTGGTGTGAAGGACGAGTCTTTAACTGCCTTGCCTCTACTTCCTTGATCTCTAGATTGACCAACTTTTCCAGACTTTTAAGATGATTTTCTAGGAGGACACTAAAATCAAACCTTTGTTCTCTAACCTTGGGTATTGCCAGTCTCTGTACCATGGTCTTCCACTGTCCTGGGTTAAGAGTGCTCTTGTTTTGTTGACATTTTTATAGTATATATAGAAGATTTTTGTTGTTGCTCTTAAGATACTTTATTTTTCTGTTTCCTTTCTTCTTTTCTGTTGCCCAGGCAAAGATAGTGACCAGGATCAAGGTTACATAATAAAAAACTAACATCACACAATAATATAAGAAAATTAATAAAATTGATTGCTTTTTTCTTAGTAATTGTAATAACCAAGAACGAAGAATAACGACAACGTAACAAATAAACAAGGATATAGTCTAAATCGAGCGTTCCTGAGGCGAGTACAAACTAACAGACTAAATCGCTAAACTTTAAATCGCTATTCTTCGTAGGTCCAAATTGGACTTGCAAGCAAATAAATACCATAGTAAAAACTAATAATAACTAATGATAACACAAAAGGCCATAAAATGTAAGTGATATAACCTAGATGACAGAGTACCAGATGGGCAAAAATAACTAGAAAATTTACCGAAGCGAACATAACCCAAAATGGCTGCCGATATCTCGGCAGGACAATCGCTTCCAAAACTAAAAACCACCATATTGGAAACAGAAAAAATGCCCGGTACTGCAATAAGCTGCGAAAACAAACTATGGTACTTAACATTGGTAAGGGTGAAGTAGCAACGTCAGTCATGTTGAAATAACGAGAAACTCTTCGAAAAAACACTGTGGCCAAACAAATTCAACTTGCTCGCAAGTCTAAAAACAGAAGGATGACCTGGTGAGCGCGAGTGGTAGGTGTCGGTAGGGTAACCCAACTGTATTCTCTAGGGCCTGTCACAGCCCTCCCCCTTTGATGAAGGGATTATCTAAATGGAAGACAGCCTGTGAATAGTGTTTTACAAACGCCCTTGTTAGATATAAGACACCAACAAGGTGCTCACGCGAGGGTTGTAACCTCTGCATTCCATGCTTTTAATTTTCTCTGGTATATTTGGAAGATTTATATCAGAAAAAGTACAAAGGAGGACTTTTTCACCGGCCGTCACAGGTCTCTCCCCAGAAATAGATTTTTCCTTCGTCAAAATCCCTTTTCTGTTTCCTTTCCTCACCAAGCTATTGTCACTGTTGGAGCCCCTGGGCTTATAGCATCCTACTTTTCCAACTAGGGTTGGAGTTTTAGCAAGTAATACTAGAGCCCTCCTTTTGAGTCCTGGCAGGATGGAATGTGGTGGTGTCTCTCCTACACCAGGTTGAAGGTTTGAGACTGGTACATGCTGCTGGGGAACAGTGTACTGTATACAGTGAGGGATGGTGGCAACTTAAGCTGTCATAACAGGAAAGGATTTCCTTCCCTTAAAGTGTCGTCTGGGCTTCTTGCCCTCGGGTTGAGGTCCTTCACTTGGTAAATTTCCATTAAGAGGACATATCCCACTTTTCTACAAAGCTCTTATTCTCCTAAGCCACTTTGTCCATGACTTCCTCAACCAATTTGAACAACTTTTCCCCAGATAATGGATTATGTTTTCCAGGTTCATGCCTGATCGTAGCACCTGCTAGTATGTATTATCTACATGCTCTCCTGGCTAGGAAGAAAGCATGTAGATTACTATAAAAATGGTAGGAGTCTCTTTGCCAAGACAGGGTAAGAGATTTGAAATATTTTCCAATAAGCATCTAGATAAGATTGGAAGGATGAAGAGGCAGATAGTCTCTCTGGCATCCAATTTTTCCCTTAGTAGGGATTCTGGAAATCTAGGCAGTTTCTCATTTAACTGCTTGCCTCAGATGTCTAACTAGTTTCTCAACAGTAAAGGTATATTGGACATCCAACTCTCCAAATTGAAAGGAAGGGCTAGGGAGACAGGCTTGCACTCTTTTAGCACTGAGAATGGTATACTTACCACTACGGTAGCTTTTAAGAGGCAAAAGGGAAGACAACATTCTTGGGGGGCTACAAAGGTGGCCTGCTTCCTGCCAAAGGCAGAAAGTTGGGTATTAGTGAATTTTGCACTTCAGCTTCCTTACCTTAGGGATTTATCACTAATTGATGCTTCCGAGTTGAGCCTTACACAGCAGTAAGGGTAATTTTTAATTTACGGGAACAATTCCAAGTCCGAGAATGACTTATAACAAACCCTCTGATGTGGAGGTACCCTTCGCTTAAATATATGCTTATAGTAACGTCAGGGGTTCTTAATTGCACATTCTGGTAGGCTCGAAGCTAGGGGACCCTTGGAAGCAGGTGCCTTTTGTAAAGCTTCTATCCTCCTCACTATGAGGTCCACTTGAGAACGTTCAAGTTTGGTGGTTAGGTTTTCCATGAAAGATTTCATGGGCACCCAAGTTCCAGGTTACCAGGAAACAAAGGTTTGTCCGACTTAAGGGTGGAAGTGGAGGCTGGGGCTTGAGCAGCAGGGATGGGGGAAAATACTAAGGAGGCACTGGGAACTGTATTCACCCGATGTACATTTAATGACCTTAGAGGCTTCTGTGGTCAGCAGGATCCTCTACCTCTGAGGACCTAGTAGTAGTTTTAGGCATGCAGCTGGCATCCAGGCTCACTACTTTCAGAGCACCCCAAACTTCACCTGCATGATCTGCTGGTACTGGCAGAGTTGAACCATCAGTAACTGGTGACCAGAGGTCACGCTCAGCCTTGGGAACGGAGGTCCTTCAGTTCCAGAGAAGGAAGATAATGGGTACCTTGTTTAGAGCTTCTAGAAATCTACCTTCATATCAGACCGGTAAATTGTAAAAAATAATTTAAATGAGTACACATTAAAAATTATATCTTAGAATTGAGTAAACATTTGTATGTTCAAGAGACCTAACCTAAATAACGGATTTTGAGCGAAGCGAAAAATCTATTTTTGGGCGAGATAGCCATGACGTCCTGATGGAAGGTTCCTTCGGTAGCTTCCTTGGGTATATTTAACTACAAGGATATTCCCAGAGAATTAAACCACAGGTTATCACAGAATTCTAACTTCTGGTGCGAGTACCCTAAAGGTTTCCCTCTACGATATCGTATATCAACAGGGGACGTATGTATTAACACGCCACATAGCTATCTGCACCCCATATAGAGTTAACACTTCGATATGGAAAGGTGGAGAATAACTGGGGAGCCGTTCCACAGTTACACTCGTCCGTGGCTGCTTTTGGTACTCTAAACGTAAACAAACAGGCGCCATTGCTAAATGACGTCACGTCCGTCCTCATCCTGATGCCAGCTCCTTGCTAATCTCCATGTTACAGCAGGACAGGGCGGGGCCTGAAAGGCTGGACTAGAATAGACTGGAGGGTCCATCAGGAAGTCATGGCTATCTCACCCAAAAATAGATTTTTCGCTTCGCTCAAAATCCGTATTTTGGGCTCAAGCCATGACGTCCTGATGTAAGTGTACCAGAGAATTAATGTATCGTGGAAAATTCCCCTTTTTAAAAGTAAGTGCCATGGGCTCCGAAAAGAGGTATGTAATGTGACCTCGGTAGAGGTTCCGTGGGAATCCAGCTTCCTGCACCCTTGGCAGAGAAGTCCCGGCGGATTATACCAAAATCCGAAGGGGTCATCGAAGGGCTACTCACCCTGCGGAGAGTTCGTGCAGGACAAGACAGAAGGTTAATATTCGGGTAGGAATATTCAAGTGTAGACAAGTGATAATCACTATACTCCATGGATTAGAGATCAATCTGGTCTCGAAGGCAGGACGAAGGTAAGTATTCAAGTAGGAATATTACACAGCATGAGTGAGTATATAATACAGATAATTTATATTCTTCTCATTCCATAATGGTAATAGGAGCGGAGATGAATTGAATATAGGATTTACGCATTAAGCCAAGCACTGGGGCATCAAAGGCCATTCAGCGCTATAACGAAAATCATTCAATCATATCTGTACACTCACACCATTTAGTATCATTTTAACCTTTAATACAAATCGTAACACTTTCATACAATAAAATCTAGATGTGAAATAAATAGGGATTAAAAGGGTAAAATAAATAAATGAATAAAATCAATTATAGCTCGTAATATAACCCAATACTTTGTATAAATTTTCTCAAGTTCAAGGTATTACAGTTTTCCCCCAGTATATCTCTTAAAGGTTTGTCCTGGAGTTAATGTGTCCTCCTCTGAAGATTAAAAACAGGACAATCGACTAAAATATGTTTAACATCCATTGTCACTTGACAGGTATTACAAAGAGGGGCCTGTCTCCCTTCCCCACTCTTCATTAAATAATTGTGCGTTGCATGTGTATGGCCAATACGCAGCCTAGTTAAAATAATGGTATCCCTTCTACTTGTAGAATTACAAGATGACCATTTATCCACCAATGGGTGGATTTGTTTCAATTTTGTATTGGTGGTCAGTTCAGACCATCGAGCTTGCCACTTATTTTTACAGTAAAGATGAATCTCACTTTTAAGATCTTTGTAAGGAATACTCAAGGGGGATGGATTACTTAGCCCTGAAGCTTCCTTTGCTGCCTTATCTACTTGTTCATTCCCATCCACCCCAACATGGGCAGGGACCCAACAGAAGTGAACACTGATACTCTTCCTAGATTGCAGAAGTACTAACCAGTCCTGCACCTCTTGTACTAGATGATGGCCTGGCATAATTTGTTTTAATGAGAGTAAAACACTATTGGAATCCGTAAAAATTGTATTAAAACTATTTTGGTTGCCATTTTTAAAAATATGTAGGACTGCGAGAATTATTGCGTACAGCTCAGCAGTAAAAATTGAACAAGAGGATGGGAGTTTCCTTCTAATAACAATATCCCCCACCACAGCTGCACTTCCAACTCCTGCAGCCGATTTGGAGCCATCTGTAAAAACATGTTTCCCATGACGTTGAGCAGCATGATTTAAAAAATCACTTTTCATTACCCTACTAGGTAAGGTATTTTTCCCTCCTGCCGTAAAACATACTTTAACAGGTGGATTACACCAAGGAGGAGACTTGGGATATCCTATCTCTGCTATCTGTGCTGTTAACAAGCCTACTTCTCTAGCATCATTTTTCAGCTGTACTTCCAAAGGCTTAGGCACTCTAGATCTGTTAGGAGCCCGATCTAAAGGCGCCCTAACATATTTACAGTTAGGATTGTTTCTCACAGCAAGGGACCTAGCTAAAAACCTCAAACTCAACTCCTCTCTGCGAATGGAAAGGGGAGGTATGCCAGATACTGTCAATGGGAGATGTTCTGTAAGCACCTGTGCAGATGCGAAGCCCAGCATTGTGAACAATATCAAGTTTTCCAAGTAAAGTCTTTGTAGCTGACCTTGTAGCTGACCCATATATTTGGCATGCATAGTCTAACTTGCTCAGACACAAAGAGTATAAATTCTAAGCAAAGTTGTTCTATCAGCACCCCAATCAAAATGCGATACCACTTTCAGAATGTTCAGTGACTTCTTAACCCTGATAGATAGGTCATTTATATGGGGACCAAATGTCATTTTCTTGTCGAAAATGACTAAGAAACTTGACACTATCCTCATATGGCAAAATACAATCATTTAAGAAAAGGGTGGGGATCTCTTCCCTTTTACGAGTACGAGTAAAGCGAATGGCATTGGTCTTCTGAGGAGAAAACATGAATCCACGAGAATTTGCCCATGCGGAAGCAGCATTTATTGCAATTTGAAGATTTTGGCATGCTTGTAGTGCAGATGATCCACTACAATAAATTGCAAAGTCATCGACAAATAGTGATCCTTGTATGCCAGGAGGTATGTGACTAATGAGACTATTAATAGCAACAGCAAACAAGGTCACACTCAATACGCTGCCTTGGGGGACACCTTCTTCTTGCATGTAGGATGAAGATATTTCTGACCCAACTCTCACTTTAATGAGCGGTTTGATAAAAATTCCTCAATAAAAGAGAACTTATGTCCTCCTATACCCCACGAGGCCAATTGCTTTAAAATACCACCCCTCCAGGTGGTGTCATATGCCTTTTCGAGGTCAAAAAAGACACCCACCACCTGGTTTTGGTTAGAAAAAGCATTTGAAATTTCCCTTGATAACATCAGCAAAGGGTCTAGAGTACTTCGGTTCTGCCTAAAACCAAACTGTCTTAGATTTTTTGATTCGAGATACCACACAAGTCTGTTGTTGATCATTCTCTCAAATAGTTTGCATATGCAACTGGTCAAGGATATGGGCCTATAACTAGATGGCAGTTCTGGGTCTTTACCAGACTTGTGGCCTGGAATTACAATTGAAGTATGCCGGGAATCAGGAGATGTATGGGAAGCCCATAGACCATTAAAGGTTTCTAATAAAAATTCCTTGGTATCCACTGGAAGATGCGATATCATTTCATACCGGATGCCATCCTCACCTGGGGCAGTTGAAGAAGAGCTAGAGATAGCATTTTGCATCTCCTCCATACTAAAAGGCAGGTTAAAAGCTTCAGTATTTGAAGCAGCAGGAGGAACAACAGATGTTGATGCTCTAATTTGTTGAAATGCTGGGGAATAGTTGTCAGCACTTGATACATGGGCAAAGTGCTTAGCAAGAACCTCTGCTACATCTTTGGGGTCAGATATATATACAGTATATCTATTATTTTCCCTTAATAATGGTAGAGGCTTAGGGACGAATTTACCTTGAAGTTTTCTAATCTTGTCCCATATTTCCTTTGAAGGAGTTTTGGTATTAATATTAGATATACATTTCTTCCAAGATGCTCTCTTTGCTTTTTTAAAAGTTCTTTTTTGTTTGGCACAGGCTCTGAGGTACGCTATTCTATCTGCTACATAGTTTGTTCTCAATTATCTTCTGAAGCAAGTTCGGGTCACTTTTCTTGCGTCGGCACATTCTTTACTCCACCAAGGAACTACAGAGCAATGAGGTAAACCGCATGTTTTAGGTATAAACTTGCTAGCATTATCATCAATATTTTCAAGATGTTGATAGGCATGCACTGGAGATGTAAATTCATCATACTCTATCGGTGTGTGAACAGTTTTCATAAGCTGCCCAGTCTGCCTCATCTATCTTCCATTTTGGTGGACACTGAGAAGGAAGATAATGGACATAATTTAACATTATTGGCCAATGGTCACTGCCATGTAGGTGTTCATTTACTGACCAAAGGTAGTCTAATCGAATGGATGAGGAACAGATTGACAAATCAATGGCTGATGTAGAGTTGTGGAATACATCATACCTAGTTGGAGAACCATCATTCATTAGTATTACATCATTGTTGTCGATTGATTCTTCAACAAGTTTACCCCATCTATCGCACACATTTCCACCCCATAAAGTATGCTTTGCATTAAAATCGCCCATTAAAATAAAAGGGGTAGGAAGCTGATTAATCAGGTCTTGGAGGTCAGAAAGTCTAAGCCTTCTTGGATTACCAGCATGATCTAAGAGGAAAAGTTCTAAGGATGGTTCAATATATAGCGAGCATAAAGTAATTTTTTTCCCGATATGAGTTCTAACTGCACATGCCTGTAGTGGTGTATTGAGTAGGATTGTTTTAAATTTTACAGATTTGTGAATAATAAAACCTGTACCACCTTGAGCTCTTGCAGCTTGCAAAGGAGGGGATCTACAAAAATGATAATTGAGTCCAGGATTGAATGGTTTGTCACTGATCTTTGTTTCCTGTAGACAAATTACCTTCGTGTCCGAGTCCCTGGTTAAAGTTTTTATTTGCTCAATGCTAGTACTTAGACCTCTGCAATTCCACTGGATGATAGACATTATCTTTTGTTATTATTTTTCTTTGTCTCATTCGTCTTTTGGGACTTTTCAGATGAAGCCATGTAAGGCCTGGAGATGGAAGGCTTTACTAAGCCACCACTCTTCTTTCTTTCTATGATCTTCATAAGAGTCAACCTTAAGATTATGAGCAGTAGGGCACTTACCTGACTTTGATGAAGGTGAGGATGATGGGGATCTTTTCCTCTTTGGAAGATCTTGTTTTCCAATCTCCATCAAATCAGGTAGAGATTCTGCCTTTGACAATACATTTAAGGTGGTGGAAGCCACATTGGCTTCCTTGGAGGATTGTGCTAGAACTTCAACAGTTCGAGCACTTAACCCAGAAGGCTGGGCTACTACCTCTAGGGGAGATGCTCCTATCGGTGACATTACTTTCGGTGTATTGGAAACCATATTGACCTCTTTGGAGGTTTGTGCTCTGGCTTTTATAGGCTGAGCACTTGACCCAGATGGCTGGGTTACTACCACTAAGGGAGATGCACCTGACGGGCCAGGTGCTGCCACTGGTCCCCCTGTGGTAGAAGGGGTAGTGGATTATAATCTTTTGGTGGCATCTTAACCGCGCGAGCAAAATTAAGTTGCCGATTGAGTAAATGCTTTGCATAACCTACACTTATATGTTCAGCATTTGCTTTCAAGATTGCAGCTGCTTCTTTCTTGTATTCTCTACATCTTTTATCATTTGATTTATGGTGATCTTTACAGTTTGCACAGGTTGTATCTCTGTTGCATTGGCCATGTTCTAACAAAGAACAGTTAATACAGATCTTCGTAATTATTGCAGTATCGGGAAGGGTGACTGTACTTGAAACAATTAAAGCATTGTAAAGGCCTAGGTTTATATTCTCGAACACGTACTCTTTCATTCTCAATAATTATATGATCTGGTATAACAGGGGTTTCAAATGTTAAAACTACCATGCTTGTTTGAGGGATCTTACTTACTTTCCAAACATTAGCAGGGCACATGTCCAGAATTTCTGGTTCTGAAAATTTATATAGATCTTTATCAAAAACTACTCCTTTACCATAGCTGAAGCTCATATGTGGTTTAATATCCTTAATAGGTTCAATTTCTGCAATCTTCATGCCACAAAGCATGTGAGCTTGAGTATCTGATTTTGCATTAATCAAAACAGATTGCTTACCGTATCTACTAATATCCTTACTTTTAATTAAACCAACTTTTTTTTGTATAAATTTACTAATCTTATAATAGTTATAATTATCTATCTTCCCAGATGCAATTATCCATGTTGGGGGATTGGGGGTTCTTACTTCTGGAAGTCTATGCTCTATTTCTTTTTCCATCCATTCTTCTGGTTTATATACCTCTAGGTGTCTTGGTGCTTTATCACAGAGCCCCAGAAATCAAACAATTGTCAATTTTTATGCTCTAAATTTTTATTTGCTTCTAAAGCAATCTCAAAACTTGAAAATGAGACCCAAGCTTCCCAAAAGCCTTTACTACCATTAAGCTCCATTAAAATTTCTTTGATTGCCCCAAATCTACAGAAGGCTTCATGAATTATGTCATAGCTACAACCAATTGGTGTGTTTTTTAAGTGGAGAATTTTCAGATTTTTTGTTGGATCTGGTAATGAGCCAGAACCAGAGAGTAAAGTATTAGTTATTACTAGAATCATTTTTCACCAGTGCCGATAAATTGTCTTTAACAACTCTGGTCAGAGAAGTATTGTTGGAGGAATCCTTTTTATTGCCGAGGTTATCAACAGAGTTTTCCCTATTTAAACAAGCAGAAGTCATCAACGGTGTCTGGGGTTCGCCATTTGATCCAGGGGTACGGGGAATATTAAGTTACTCATTATTTTTTTGTGGGGGAGGGAAGGGGTCATAATAACAATGAAAAAAAAAAAAAAACAATGGAAAAAATAAAGTTTAAGGGAGAGAAAATTAAGATTGTCTGAAATTCCAAAGAAGACACAGTTAGCCTTTCCTGGAATTAATTTCTCCACCAATGACACCTGTGAAAGCTGCTTACCAAATGTCCACTCCCTACCCTACCACAAAGGGATGGTACCACTATGATTAGAGTGGCTCAAGTGTATGCCAAACCCGCTTGATGGGACCGAGAGCATTTCAAGAAAACAATCATCCCCACTCTAATCATAGTGGCAGGCAAACCGGACAGAATGCCGAGAGTCCTATCTCTATGAAATCGCCAACCCCTGGAATCCGAAGGCCAAATTTCCTACGAGATAGTTCCGCGTGCCAGTATGGGAATACTGACACTCCTAGGTGTCCAAACATTTTCGGGCAGTTGGCAAGACCACCACAGCTCCCACAATTGATTTTGAAATAATAACCGATCATGGATACAATGTCCCCTCTAAAAAACCTGGACAGTGAAATGGGTAAGAGAGTTTTGACAGCAAGGTTGGAGACAACTGATAATTATGAAGGAGGAATAAGCAATAAGAAGTAATAGAAAAAGAAAGAAATTTAGATTCAAACTGAGGAAAAGAAATTCCCAGTTCGAGAGCCCTCTTGCCCGTCACAAGCCTTCAGCACGGGAATGATATGCCGTGCTGAAGCCCAATGACTTCATCAAGGCATTCTCTCGTTAAGAGGGAGTTGAGTGCAGAGCCATTCTCCATGGGTTATTCTTCGTAAACTCCGGGAGCTTGGAGGCTTCCGGGATGGCGTATTGCTGCTGTTGCGGCAGTCCCGAACACATGAGGCTTTCCACTAAGCTCTCATCATTCTGCATCCTCTCAGTGAGGGATGACATCATGGACCCGATCAGAGTCAAAAGCTTGTTGGAGAAAGCGTCCGGGTCAAAGGGAGCCACCGGGGTGGGTACGGAGGCTGGCGTCGTTCTCGAACTATGAGAGGACGAAGACGCAACAGACGAGTCTTTGGGGACTCTAGAGGAAGAAGTCTTGACAGACTTCGGAGACTTGGAAGACTTACGGGTCTTTAGCAAAGGCCTGCGTTGAGCCTTAATCTTCGGGGTAACTGGGCGAGGCCTGATATCAGCCCCGTGTTTCACCCGGGAAGCCCTGAAAAGAAGAATGGGTAGAAGTAGTAGAAAAGAAAATCGAGCTAAGGAGAGGAATCTTAGCCCGGGACCCACCTGCCTCACTTGCCTCCCTACCTGGATCCGGCTCGTCAAGGGTCATCGGCTCTATGTCGAGGCTAATAGCCGCGACGCCTTCCGCTATGGCCTCGCCCATCTCCTCCTGGTCTTGAGCTAAGAGCAAGTCTCTATCTTAGCGATGATGGGGTCCGCCACATCTTTAGGAACCGCAGCCGATGTCTTGGCATTGGGGTAAATAAGGTTACACCATTCCTCGGATAGAACATAAGGCTTCTTAGCCTTAACGTTGCGGGCGAACCCGCCAACCCAGACCTTAAGGGTCGCCAGTGCTGAGGTCTTAGCAGACTGGGAGCTCTGAAAGATTATAGACCGTTACTAGTGGCAAGAGACTTCAATGTAGGAAGTGAAATAAGAAGGTTTAGATATCTCCTTTGTGAAAAAACAGGATCATTCGACTAGATGATAGTGGAAATAACAGAAAAGTCAAAAGATTAAAACTATGTAAATCTAAATAGTAACTGCAGTTCCACTTACCGAGTCCGAGGTGAGTGTTGAGACCAGCTTATAGCAGACCACACAGTTGTCGGGGTGCCAGACGGTCAGTTCATCGACAAGGACAGCACAGTGGGCGTACGACCTACACACATCGTGGCCGCACGCTTGCTGAAGCACAGCCGTACAGGCTGTCATCTTACAGCGGACCACCTGTAAAATAAAGATACACAAGTATCCCGTAGTAGGTAAGGGTCCTAGAGGAGCCAGGGGGGCTCCAGGTGCTAAAAATAAACCGGCAACCGCCGGCTAAGTATTACATTCTAAACCATAAGAGTAATCAGTAGAAAACACTTGGTAAGGTAAAATGCAAACAAATCAAATCCATAAAGCTATGATCATTCAAAAGGCGGATAGTCTAGTATAAAGTATAATGAATAATAATATGGTTAATGATTATACCGTTGGCTCCGGGGAGACAACTGAGAGACACAGGGGTCATCGCTAGCCTACCGGGGTAGGCGGGACAAACGGGGAGGGAGGGGAGGGGGAGAGTCAGACTCGCCTCCGGTCGCAAGGACCTAAACAAAGTAAGAACCAAAAAACTTGACAAAGTACGACAAAGCTCTTAAGTTACAAAAGGGATTCCTGCAAATAAAAGGGGGCTAACATCGTGTGGGGTCCGTGGGATGCGGAACGTCACACGGGAGGGGGGGGAATCCTATTGACTGGGTCCCGTGGAGTGCAGAATGACACAGGGGAAACGCTTGAAAAACCCAAAGCATAGCTGAAATCACTCCAGCCGATCAATGGCCAATCAGAGCGGCGGAGAAAAAACGGCTACGAAAGGGCAGGGAGTAAGCGTAAAAAAAAAGGGATAACAAGCCTCGCTGGTGTTCACGGCCCCAACTAGGGGAAGGAGTCAGTCGACACCCCAGGTGGGGGGGGGGGGGGAACGGAGAACGAGAGGACTCAACCCGTAAGGCAAAACTGCTGACTCCAAGTCTCGGAGACGAGAGGCATCCCTGGAGTGGGGATGGGGTAGGCAGATGGGGGGTGCCATACCCCTGCAATGAGAACAAGCCAATGGGGAGGCAGGAGGCGATCACGTGGGACAGGGAGACCAACCTGGCCGATGAACCACGATAATAACAACGGAATTATCATAAACGGATAATAGACTAAGGTAAAATATTATGATACATGATAATATGATATAATGAATAGGTAAGGCATGCGGCTAAAGTAGGATAGTAAGAGGGACACAGGGAAATAAAGAGCCGAGCCCTCCAGCGCGGGTCAGTTCCGAGCTGGACGGCGGGGCCAACACGACACAAAATGGGGGCCAACATAAAATCGGGTAGATGCCGATCGTAATAAAACACAATAAACTAAAAGGAAATGCCTTGCGAGATTCCCACTCAAACTAAAGCAAAATAACTAGGTGGTAATATAAAAATACTATCGTATTCTGCTAGGTAAAAAACGTAATAGCGTGAAGTAACCAACTAGGGAGCGCCCGAAGGCAAGCAGGCATGCCAACCTAAGATCAACTATGATACGTAGGATAATATAAAAGCGAGAAATATCATAATCATAATCATGTAATAATAATAAAATAACAGGGTGTGATCGGTGATAAAACCCAGCGAAGGTTCGAAACGAAAAACAATTAGTATAGAGGACTAATTGTAAGGCGTTAAGAACGAGTGAAAGGAGGTAGCCAGCCAGCATGGCGGCCACGAACCGTAAATAACAAAAAACTGTGATAGAAATAAAACTAAGGACAAGGCTACCTCCAAATACTTAAAAACTCATAGATCTGGTACTTAACTTAGATGGGGAGACAGTAGAGCCCGACATCATGAATAAATCCTGGGTAAATACCGAGAAAAAACACCACAGAGAGAACACAGTGTGCGCTAACAACTTGCTATAAAAGGAGTATCGTCACTGGCGTGGGTCGGACTGTTGGTAGTAGAGATCGGAGTTGGGTGTTGAACGGCACCTCGTTGTAACAGGGATATTGAGAGGAGATATCTAAATGGTGCGAGACCTCTGGTTGTGATTTATCACACCCCAGTATTATACAGACACCTTATAAGGTGAGCGAGCTGGGTTCAACCTAGCATTCCTATACAATTTTTCTCTGGTAATTTTATAGCAGTTTTTACCTTAGCAATGATGTAAAAAGGGATTTTGACGAAGGAAAAATTATTTCTGGGGAGAGACCTGTGACGTCCGGTGAAAAAGTCCTTCTTTCTACTTTTTCTGATATAAATCTTCCAATTTATACCAGAGAAAAATAAAAGCATGGAATGCAGAGGTTACTACCCACGCGCGAGCACCTCGTGAGTGTCGTGTATACTTCAGGGGCGTGAGAAAACCACTATTCACAGGCTGTCTTCCATTAAGATAACTCCTTCATCAAAGGGAAGGGCTGTAACAAAGACCCCAGAAACCACACTTGGACCACGCCACGTCACCCACACTAACGCCTTCTAGGTCATCCTTCTGCAAAAACATGTGGCTTGGCAAGGAAAGGGTGGGTCCGTACAAAAATAACCGGGAAGGGTTTCACCGGGCGTCACAGGTCTCTCCCCAGAAATAGATTTTTCCTTCGTCAAAACCCCTTTTCTGGGTCGACCTGTGACGGCCAGTGAAAATGTACCAGAGAATGCCTTCCAAGCCCAATAAAGTAATAACAATGAGGAGAATACAATCACCATGTACGCCAATAATATAATATAATAATGTAAGTAAACGTCCAATTACCAACCAGCCAAATGACATAGGGAACTTAAGGCTAAATAACTATGACGACAAGGAATCAACTGTGTCGAATCGCAAAAGGTATCAAACCTTACATGTCTAAGCATATCTAAACATTAAAGGAACGGTAATTACAATAACAGTTAAACCATAGGAATTAAACATGGCAAATATCATAGGGCTAACGAACTACCCAGGAGAGTGGCGACGTGGTGTGAGTGCCGGGTAGGAGGGAGAAGAGAAGAGATGGAAGAAAAGAAGAGGAGGAGATTAATGGGGAGGGATAGGGGCCTGTAAGATCTTTAGATAGTGGCGTTTGACAACCATAGGGGATTTCCAACCCGTATATTTTTCAAAATCATCAAAGTCCCTGTTCTGGAAGTAATTGATGGAGGTATCTACTGGCCGTATATCATGAGCCTGGGGAAATTATTCCGGATTAGTATGTTTAATGAAGTAGAGGATTTGTTGCCTGAAACCGTGAATGGAAATAGTACCTCCTTGTTCCCTGATAACCAAGGGGCCAGACGAGCGGGTGGCAGTTCTAGCTAAAAAGGCCTTGAGAGTAGTGACTGTACACAGAAAAGATCCTGGGGAAGAAGAATAATCTTCCGAGGGGAGCACCTATTTTGCGGATCCTCATTTTTTAGCTAGGAAAGCTTTGTCTGGAGAAAGGAGTACTTCGGCTGAAGGGAGGAAATCTGTTTTCCGGGTTTCGTGAGAGAGCTGCTAGTTCTGATATTCCATCACCTGAGGCCAAAGCCGTTAGAAATAAAGTCTAACTAAGAAGAGTGATATAAGAGCAGGATTCATTGTCCGTGTCCCTCGCAAGTTTGAGGACACCGTTCAGAGACCAGAGTCCTTTTGTGGCCGAACCGAAGGTCAAAGCCTAGCACATGTTTTTGGAATAGATGAGAAATAGGAATCAGCTAGGTTAATGCTAAACCCAACAAGGAAGATGATCTTCCAAGCTGACTTGATGGTGGTTAAAGTGCTAACTGTTAGGCCTTTGCCAAATAGGAACCTCAAGAAAGAGATGGCTATATTCGGAGACATACGAGTATGGTCTGAACTCTTAGGGAATCTGCTAGTTCTTAACGGCCGAATCATATTGGCGAATTGTCGAGTTCCTTTTGTCCGATTCGATGAAGAGATAGTTTTCCGGTTCAATGTTCACGTTTCTACGAGCTGCAAACCTCCTATCCTTGAGTAATCTGACACTGAGTTTGGATTACTTGGGTCAGTTTGGGGAACGGGATCCGGAAGGGACGAAGTTTCAACTCAAGGAGGAGAGGAAACCAACTGTTCTTGGCCAGTGAGGTGGTACTAAAGCCACTGCGCCCCGGAAGGAGCGTAGTTTGTGTAAAAGTTTTAGAAGATTCACTGGGGGAAATAGGGAAATAACCTTCTAAGGGTTCCGATCCCGGGGTAATGCGTTCATGGCATAAGCCCGAGGGTCCAGGGTTGGGGTCACATAACAAGGAAGTTTGTGATTCATCTGAGTTGCGAATAGATCTACCTGGAGGCCCGGAACCAGCCTGAGTATCCACCGGAATGAAATTATGTCTAGAGACCATTCTGACTCCAGTAGTTTCGTCCTGGATAGTGAGTCAGCTCTCACATTCTGGACTCCCGCTAGGTGAGTTGCTGACAGGAACCAGTTCTTTTCTGTTGCCCAGGCGAAGATAGTGACCAGGATCTGATTCAGGTTGGGTGACTTTGATCCTCCCCTGTTGACGCAGTGTACTACGTCTGTGTTGTCCGACACTACTCTGATGTGGGTCGACCTCGGAGGAGTGTCTCTTCAGGGTCAAGAACACTGCCATGGCTTCGAGAACACTGATATGGGACTGTTTCATGGCGGGTGACCAAGAGCCCTGAAACATCTGATGTTCGGAGTAATCCCTCCATCCACTTGAGACGCGGCTGTATGGAATGTCACTTGTGGAGGTGGGCATTGTAAAGGAACCGATTTGGAGAGGTTCTCCTGTTCGGACCATGGGCGAAGTCTCATTTTCAAGACAGAGGGGATCTTCGAGACCTTGTCTCTTAAAGGTACTGTAGCTCTCTTTCTCCAAACTCGATTGATGTCGGAGTTTGGCTTTTAATAGGAGATCTGTTACTGAAGTGAATTGGAGAAGGCCGAGGATACTTTCTAAGGCTCTTCTGGACACCTGTTTGTGTTTGAGAAAATTCTTGATCTTGGAAGCTATTCCTCTTACCTTTTTGGAAGGGAGAGACGTGTTCTTCGAAAGGTCCCACTGAATGGCTAACCATTCTAAGTGGCCTAATGGTTGCAGGCGAGACTTTTGGAGATTGACCCGAAATCACAGGTTGTCGAGAAATCGAAGTACTTCCTTCGTAGCTCTGTTGCCTTCTATGGCCGACCGGGCCCAATTGAGCCAACCGTCCAGATATGCAATGATCTGTATCTCTTGGTTCCTGAGTTGTTCTAACACTGTCTCTCCCAGTTTCGTGAATATCCTGGGATCAATGTTGAGGCCGAAGGGCATGTCTTGAACTCAAAAGGCTTTCCTGCCTAGGCGGAAACCCAGATAATAAGAGAAGTTTCGAGCTATAGGCACATGATAATAGTCGTCGGTAAGATAAAAAAAGGTGGTGACGGCCCCACGGGGAAGTAAGGTCCGTACCCGAGAGATAGTCAACATCCGGAACTTGACGCAGAGAATGTAAGAGTTTAGCTTTGACAAGTCCAGGTCCACTCTCAATGCCGACAAGCCTTTCTTCGGAATTGTGAACAGGCGGCCTTGGAACTTCAGTGATCGATCCCATTTGATTGCTTTCTTCTTGAGTAACTGTGGTGTACTCTTTCAGGATGGGAGTGGATTTCTGGGAGAAAGTCACTGGTGGAGGAGGACCTTGTGGGTCAGGGCACCAGCCGCCCGTTGAGATACTACCACTAGAGAGGTATTGGATCCTTTGACTGGCCAGACAGTATTGCATTGGACCCCTCTCACTAGTCACGGGTTATTTTTTCTTTGCCTACACTTACACGGAATAGTCTGGCCTATTCTTTACATATTCTCGTCTTTCCTCATACATCTGACAACAATGAGATACTTAACACTTCTTCACCAAGGGGTTAATTTACTGCACTGCAATTTGTTCAGTGTACTTTCCTCTTGGTAAGGGTAGAAGAGACTCTTTAGCTATGGTAAGCAGCTCTTCTAGGAGAAGGACACTCCAAAATTAAACCATTGTCCTCTAGTCTTGGGTAGTGCCATAGCCTCTGTACCATGGTCTTCCACTGTCTTGGGTTAGAGTTCTCTTGCTTGAGGGTACACTCGGGCACACTATTCTATCTTATTTTTTTTTTCTTCCTCTTGTTTTTTTGAAATGGTGTGTTGGGCAGGCTTAATAGAAGGGCCATGGATGCCTGGTGGTTTATCAAGAGGTTGTCTTTTCCTTTTTCTGATTTTTTCTTCTCAAAACCATCCTTACTGTCCTCCCTTCAGTTGAAGTGGCTATCCTGGAGGGTATTTAGCCTTGCATGGTGTATCGGCTCCTCTATGTTGACCAGTTTTTCCGACTTTTTACTATAGTCTATGGATATCATCAATCACTTTTATTATTATTCTGTACATATTGTTTTTGTTTTAATTCTTGTTAATCTAGTTTTTAAGTATGATGTCTCTTTTTTATTTCTATTAATTCTTATGCTGTCTGGAGACATTGAGCAAAATCCGGGACCAGTACGTCCTAGATTTCGTCAATGTCGTCTTCTGTATTGCAATATTCGTGGTCTTCATGCAAATATCCGAGACCTTACAGTTGCGTCCAGACAGTATGATATTCTTTTGTGCTCAGAAACTTTGGTTTCTAATATGAGGCACTCATCCGAGCTCCTTATAACTGGTTTTAAGAAGCCAATAATGCTGAAACGTGATTCCATTCCTAGGGCCAGGGGAATGGCGGTGTATATTAGGACCGAGTACCCTGCTTCTCATAAGTCCTGCTATCAATGTGGATGTCATGAGATTCAGGTAATAAAAGTTTGTGGCAGGCTAACAACTTTTATTTGTGTTCAATCTACCGGAATCCAGACATGGATGGTTCTATCTTTGATTGTCTTCTTACCATTATGGCTAAGATACAAGAAGATGATAGAAAGGCTTCGTTTGTCTTTGTTGGTGATTTTAATGCTCACCATAGGGAGTGGTTGAGTTCTATCTCTCCTACCGATCGCCATGGCTTAAGAGCTTTAGACTTTGCCTCAGAATCAGGCTGTGAGCAAATCATAAATGAAGCTACTCACAGGTCTGGTAATTGCTTGGACCTCGTATACACTGACTCCCCTGGCGTTATAACTAGTAAGGTTGGTTCTCCAGTCGGGACTTCTGATCATGCCTTGATTTCATTATTAGTGAAGACTGAGCAGCCTGTCCCTGATATATCATATTCTTGTAAAATTTATATGAAATCCCAAGCAGACTGGAATGGGATTTTGCATGATCTTTTGTGCTTGAATTGGTCACAATTATATAATAGTGTAGATCCTGTTGTCCCTTTGAATGAGAATCTAGTCAACATAATTGATAGGCGTATCCCTTCTCGTGTGCTAAGGTACCGAATGAAGGACAAACCGTGGTTCAATGATGATTGTAGACGTGCTTATTTGGAGAAGCAGGAGGCCTATCACCTTTGGAAGGGTAACAGATCAGATTTGACCTGGAACAACTATACTCAGCTTCGAGCTTTTGCTCAGAGAGTTTATGCCTCAACTGAAAAGGAGTACAATTTAATCATAAAAGAAACCCTCTCTGGTACAACTCAGGAACATAAATGGTGGTCTACCCTTAAATCTGCACTCTTTGGTGTAGATGCAACAGTTCCTCCTTTATTTAAACCAGATGGCTCAGTCACTCACTGTCCAAAGGAAAAGGCAACCCTTTTGGCTGATGTTTTTGACAGTAAACAGAGTAATGAAAAACTTGAACTTCCTCATTCCTGTTTTCCTGAGGCTAAACTAACTAGTTTAGCTTTTCGATCTCGTGAGATTAAAGCTCTGTTGTTGGACCTTGATGCTTATGGAGGTGTAGACCCTAATGGTATTTTTCCTTTGTTTTTTATAAAGACAGCAGATTTCTTAGCTCCAAAGTTATCTGTTATTTTACGCAAGTTAGCAAGAAGAGGAGCTTTTAGCACTTGTTGGAGAATTGGTAATGTTACTCCTCTATGTAAATGTGTTTGTGGTAGCTCAAGTCCCACTGATTACCGCCCAATTTCCATAACTCCCATATTATCTAAAGTTTTTGAACGTCTTCTGGCAAAACGTCTTAATAGGTTTGCTGAAGGTAATCATCTATTCCCTAGTTTGCAATTTGGTTTTCGGAAAGGCCTTGGAGCATGTGATGCCCTTCTTACAATCTCCAATGCAGTACAGAAATCCCTTGATTGTGGTCGGGAAGTTCGTATGATTGGCCTTGATTTTAGTGCTGCCTTTGACCGTGTTAATCATGAGGCCCTTGTTTTCAAACTGAAACAGTTGGGAGTGGGTGGGTCGTTTCTTAGCATTATTATTGATTTTTTAAGTAGTAGATCTCAAAGAGTTGTTGTTGATGGGCACCATAGTGAGTATAGGAATGTGATATCCGGTGTTCCACAGGGTAGTGTTCTTGGCCCATTACTTTTCATACTATATACACATGACATGTGGTTTGGCCTAGAAAATAAGCTTGTTGCATATGCAGATGATGCTACTCTCTTTGCATCAATTCCATCCCCTGAATGTAGATCTGGGGTTGGTGAATCCCTTAATAGAGATTTAGCTAAAATTAGTGCATGGTGCAAATTATGGGGTATGAAGTTGAATCCTAACAAAACTCAAAGTATGATTGTAAGTAGGTCAAGGACAGTGGCTCCTCAACATCCGGATCTCAGTATTGATAATGTTTCTTTAAATTTGTATGACTCTTTCAAAATTTTAGGTGTGATTCTTGACAGCAAATTTACTTTTGAGAAACATATAAGGTCTGTGTCTTCTTCAATTGCACAAAAAATTGGCTTATTGAGAAAGTCTTTTAAGATATTCGGTGATCAATCTATTCTGAAGAAGTGTTTTAATTCTTTTATTCTACCTTGTTTTGAGTATTGTTCTCCGGTCTGGTCTTCAGCTGCTGATTCTCATCTTAATTTGTTGGACAGAAACTTACGGTCTATTAAATTTCTTATTCCTGATCTAGATATTAATCTCTGGCACCGTCGATCAATTAGTTCATTATGCATGTTGCATAAGATTTTTCATAACTCTGACCATCCTTTACATTCAGATCTCCCTGGACAATTCTATCCTGTTCGTAATACTAGGCAGGCAGTTAATTCTAATAGCCAGACCTTCTCCATCATAAGACTCAATACTACGCAGTACTCTAGAAGTTTTATTCCAGCTGTTACCAAGTTGTGGAATGATCTTCCTAATCGGGTTGTTGAATCAGTAGAACTTCAAAAGTTCAAAGTTGGAGCAAATGCTTTTTTGTTGACCAGACGGACATGAGTCTTTTTATAGTTTATATATGACATTTTTGTTGTTGACGTTGTTAATAGTTTATATATGATATATCTCTTTTGACATTACTTTTTTTAGAATGATTTGTTAATTTGTTTTCTTCAGTTATTTATTTCCTTATTTCCTTTCCTCACTGGGCTATTTTTCCCTATTGGAGCCCCTGGGCTTATAGCATCTTGCTTTTCCAATTAGGGTTGTAGCTTGGATAGTAATAATAATAATAATTTCCACCTCAAACCTTTAGAGATTATGCTATGAGCCCACGGACCGAAGGTCCAATGGTCTCGAAAGTGGTAGTCTCCCCTCCCTATAGGAACCACCTCGTTGTGAGGAGTGAATCTAGGTCCTCTACTTCCCCGAGCCCCCTTTTTCCTAGGTCCGCCTCGATGGCGGAACTGTCTGCTACTCCTGTAGCTTTCTCTCTGGTGTCCACGAAAGGAACCAGAGGGTTCGTAGCTAGGGCTGTATGCAGGCGGGGACATCCAAACGGGGTTGGGCTGTGTACCTGGGGAATCAGTGAGGTAGACCACCTGATGAGGGGGATTCGGATGCATAGACGTCGAATCAGAGGAAGACTGTGATGACGAGTGGGTAACTGACTATTGATGGCAGTGACCCCGGTTCATTTTGTAGGGGGTAACTCTGCTTCTTCTTGAAGAAAGCTTGCTTTTGGTCTTCGACCTTCTTTTTGGCAGTGAGGCCCCGCCTCACCTGCAATTTTGGGTTGCTCCCGTATCATCTTTTAGAACCTTGTTCACCACCTCCTGAGGGAAGAGGGCTTTACCCCAGCAGGAGGAAGCTATCAGCCTGCTCGGTTCATGTCTGATAAGAGGCCTCAGACAGAACGCATTTCCTACAACTAACCCGAGCAGACCACAATCGTGTAGGTCGAATTGGTAGGACAGAGATAGGTTCTTCGTGAATATCCGAAACAAGGTCTCAGTGGGATAAATCGAGGCTAGGGACTCCCCGAGGTGGGGTCCGTCTCTTTAAGAGCCGGCATGGCAGAACCTTCTTTGACAGCTTGAATATTAAGACCTGTCCATTTATCAGTAATAGGCAAGGTAATAATGAGAGCAGTTGTAGATATGGCATAGGCCCCATTGTGTGGGGTGAGCTTGGAATTAGCATACCTCCAGACCGACAACATCCTGGCCCAGACAGATTGGGCCTGCTCTTTAGGTAATATTACCGTTACCTTCGGTACCTTGTCTAACCTAACCAAGACATGCTCTTTCAATCGAACGAATCCATTGAATGGGAATTCTAGTCCCTGAGAGTAAATTCTAGGACCGCCAGAGGGCGGACGTCTATGCCATCCAGAGTTATGGTACCATCTATATATGGGACATGTAAGGCAAATTTCTATGTGTTGTTTTTATCAAAGGAGGTTACTTCCATGCGTCTGGGGCTGTAGGGGGAGACATCCGAGTTCCTGAACGGATCAGATTCGCCACCATATCTTTGAGCTCCGTCATAGATCCTTTGCTTGCCCTAGAATGTGTTGTATCTGCTCTTTAACCCTATCCCTGATCAGGTCGGCGGGGAAGGAGGGATCCTGACCACGACCCGCTGTCGAAGCCCTGGACTTATCGGACTTCGTCTTTTAGCAGTCACGGTTTTATGCAAGGTAATATGAACATCAGGATCCTTTGAGGGTCCTAGGCTGGTGACGCAGATAATGGCAAAGCTGAAGGCTCAAAACTCATCACCGCCTACCTGCCCGTCTATGGGGTCTACGTCCAACCCTAGAGAGGACACGCCGAGGAGATACGGTCCGCCAGATGGAGCATTCCTTCCAAATCTTGATACCCAAGGGCGGAGAGCCGCTCTTGCAGACCGGAGAGATTCATCATCAGCCTGAAAGAAGTGAGGGGATTAGTGATGAAGGAGAAGACCGTTCTCCTCAATAAGCAATGTATACATAAATCCAGAACAAATTAAATCATCGCCAAAGGATACCAAAAAGAAACAAATTAGAACCAACTTGCATCACCGTTCAGAAGTAGGGAGGACAGCTCGTAGCAGAGCGTGCATGACTCCGAGAACCATACCATGTAGGTGGACCTTCTGTAAAAGAAAGGAGACATAAGTCTGGATGTTCCTTGAAACTCTGGTTAGTGTTCCTATTCACAGGCTGGGATCAACCAAATTATCTATAAATAAAAATATATATGTTTATGTATATATTTGTACATATATATAATACATATGTCTATATTTATGCATATATTTAACCCTGGACAGGTAGCGTGGCCAAACTCGCCCGTAACAGGTAGAGTGGTGTCATATGTGTTACACTCCCTTTCGGGGGGGTTAACGGGAGGATACCAATTTACAATTTTTTTTTTTTATAGTTTACTAGTTTAAAGAGTCTACTTTCTACTGGTGTAGGAGAAAAAAAAAACGTTGAATATAAAATAACACTGTACTTACATAAATACGAAAATAAGTATAAAAATACAATTTTTCCTAAATAACTTGCACTGAACACTAAAATAAAACAATGAACAAAAAAACACTTGTGTGCTGCAACTAGAGTCCTGTGTGCACAACTTGACGTAAAAAAATCGCCGATATCAGCAAAACTGCCAGATCTGTAAAGAGAAGAAAAAGCTGTTAATTTTTGTATACGCAAAATATTTGTGTGAAAGGAATGCTATATTTATAGTGGTAATACTTATCATATTTGGATGAATTTTTCCAAAACTCATCTACAATGATCCCAGATGATGGCAAAACCTTAGGAATTATATATAGTCAATATAAACTGGGCAAAAGCTTAGTTCAAATGTAACACGTACCGTGCGCAATTGACGTAAAAGAAAGGCATATCTAGAAAGAGTACTAATAATTGATGTATATGCAATAAAATGGTAAATAAATAATCTATGATGACCCTAGATGACAGCAAAAAGGTTAAAAATTATTTTTAGTAAGTATAAACGGGTAAGAAAAATAATTCGTGAAACTTACTACTTGAGTTGGCACTGGTCGCAGGTGTAGTTGACATGGGAGTTACAAACAGGCTTATGGCACTTGCCACACAAAAGCTTGGTCCTGACATTAGAAGAAGGGCAGAGAGGGCATCTGTTGCGCTTCTCACTTCGTTTTGGAGTGTCTGGACTCTCGTCTTCGGGCTCTTGTACCGCAAAAACAGAGCAAATGAGGAAAGTCAAGTCCCTTGGGAGGTACCTCTTGTTTGCGAGTCTTGAAAGTGCTGCATCACGGGCGAGTTCCATGGCCAATTCCGCAGAAAATTGCCTCCTGTTATACAAGGTGTTGTCAGGCAAATTTTGGTGGATAAAAAAGGAATTATTCACAACAAGATTGATTAATCCCATAGAAGACACATACGGGCCACCTCCGGGTCTTCCTGCTGCAGGTCAGGGCAGAACATATCTGATCGAACGTGTCAACTCCTCCCTTTGTGGCATTATAAAACATGTGCATGTGACTATAATCCTCAATAACTGTGGGATTGTGATGAACTGTGTTAAGAATCTGGATCCTTTTTGTCGGCTTGACACGTTGGCACAAAACGGTGACCTTGTCCTTGTAATTATACGTGGCAACAGATTCGCCTAATTCCAGGGGCGTTGACAGCAACACAGTAGGCACGTAAGGTTTGGGACGAATAGTACCAACTAAATGCATCCCACGTTCACGGAGAGCCTTGGCTAGTGGCAGTGAAGTAAACCAGTTGTCTGTCGTAACAATACGCCCAGCCTTCCTGAAGGGTCGGGTTAGCTCCAACGTGCAGTAGGCATCAGACCTGGTGTACCAATAATTTTTCAGCCTTGTGTACCTCAAGGCTTGAGATTTTGTGCTCGCCAACCCGTCCTGGGCTCGTTTCCTTTCCGTACATTACAAACTCCAAATCAAAATAAATCCAATTGAGTAAAATCGGTAGGCAAACTGTGAACCCAGCCATAAACAGTCTCATAATATATCTGAGAAACAGTCCCTGACACCACAGAGTATTAGCAGTACAGTGTACCCTCCTAAAAGAGGATGGGTATGGTCAGCCTGGCTCCATGCTTGAAAGAGTGGAGACCAGCTCAGCACAGACTGCAATGCAATACCATAATAGGTATTGGTACCTACAAAGCAGAGGCAGCTCCACTTTCAAAAATACAAAAGCAAGTCTTTGAAAGAAAAGACATTAGAAGTAACATGTACCCTTCTCTCTGTAGATCATGGTGCCGTGGTTCCATGCTCAGGAATACAATTCCAGGCAGTTTTCCTATCAGGGTAGCCATGCCAGCCACCAGGGCCTCAGCATAGGGCCATGTACTTCTGGCCAGACTGCTACCGCTGGGGTCACAGCTCAATGGGGATGTACATGCACAGGGCTTCGTATTCATGGCCAGCCTAGCTACCGGAATAATCTAGCCAGCCACCCAGCTACCAACTCCCTTTTGGGAACCATCCACCTTCCCTGGATGAACCAGGAAGGGAAGAAAAAGATATCTTCAGCCGACAGTGGATTCTTATCCTTGATTGCCTAACTGTTGGTGCTCTGTCTCCTCTAGAACAATTGATCACCTGATACCAGTAAAAAAAAATAAGTATAAGACTAATGTTGCACCAGTTTTGCTTACTGACCAACCCCAAAGGTACAGGTCTGTGAAACCACTCCTTAGCTGCTTGAAGTTGAACAGCCATAGCTGTTATCCAAACTATCGATTGCTAACCAATCAGACCATCACGGGTTGGTGTACGAGGTACCTGTCAGTTACACTCCATTCAACAAGAATAGCAGTATAAATGATAATCATACCGTAATAAAAATACCCTATCAGCTTACCATACAGTGATGGATACCGGTCCTGTTAAAGTTCATTCAAAACTCATTTTACAGTTGCAGCTGTCCCACCAAGCTCACAATTCTTAGCAGACCCCCAAAAGTACCGTCTGATGTGCAAGGCAGTAGTGAACACTACTCTTATAGCCTACCATACTGGGATGGAGATCGGTCTGTACATGACAGCTCACTAGCACATCAACTTCATCTTCTCAGGAGGTTAACTACTGCACTGTAATTGTTCAGTGGCTACTTTCCTCTTGGTAAAGGTAGAAGAGACTTTTTAGCTATGGTAAGCAGCTCTTCTAGGAGAAGGACGCTCCAAATTCAACCCGTTGTTCTCTAGTCCTGGGAAGTGCCATAGCTTCTGCACCATGGTCTTCCCCTGTCTTGGGTTAGCAATCTCTTGCTTGAGGGCACTATCGGGCACAATACCTCATTTCTCTTCCTCTTGTTAATTTGAAGTTTTTATCCTCTTGATATTTCCAGTTTTTATTGTTTATATATGAAATATTTATTTTAGTATTATTATTACTAAACTTTAACTGTTGTTTGTTTCCTTATTTCCTTTCCTCACAGGGCTATTTTCCCGGTTGAAGCCCTTGGCCTCATAGAATCCTACTTTACCAAATAAGGTTGTAGCTTAGCAAGTAATAATAATAACTGACGAAACAGCTGTGGTTATAACAAGCTAATAACTGACGAAATAGCTGCGGTTATAACGAGCTAATAACTGACGAAACAGTTGTGGTTATAACAAGCTCATAACTAATCGACCATAAAAGTACTCATCGGCAGGAAATTTCCGTACAATACAGTATGCACACCAAGGTAGGAAATAATCCTCCACTTAATGATAAGATAAAAAAAAAAGGGTAAGTGCATACACACTTGCCCCACCTTGCCCTACAATGGCATGTTCAATCAAAGTACTGAAGTAATCCCTGCTTGCTCCTGGTGCAACAGAAATAACTAACACTGGCTCACATTTGCTCGACTGAGCCCAAGATACTACCGTATTTAGTGGGAGAATACGGTTACTCCCTCCCGATAGAGAGTAATCATGAGGTAATGTCGCTCCCTTCCAATAGCAGGCTACTGTAAAGTCCACGGCACTTTAAAAAAAAAGGCCTTCCCAGGCGACTCTTCTATGTTGTCATCTCCACAAGAAAGAAATGTCCACCAAGGGTATGGATTAGAGAGAAAAGGTTGGTAGTCTCTCCTTCCCCTTGTCAACCATATTCCTTCGTAGTGCAGACATCACCTAACCTAAGACAGATAATGACTGCATTCCCTCTGAGGAGAAAGTTACATTGTGGGTTTTGTGCGACAGGGAGCACAGGGAAACCAGGAATCACAATCCAGGGAACCCACTTTGTTTGGTGAACCTGCCAGACAGTTTCACTATTGGGCATTCAGGTAGGGCCAATCTCAGTTCACACTGATAACTTCATCCCTGTGTTACCAAGTTGCTCTCAGTTCATCGTCTTATGGACTGAAAGTGTCAAGGACAAAACTGCAAGGCAGGCTGCTTACTGTCACCCTTTCACAAAAATACACAACACATGGGGTTCGGAGATTTATATCCTAATAAAGACAAAATTTCCTTTATCAAAAAAATTGCCTATCACTGTACTTCCTTTTAACGAACGAGCTCAAAACACAAAAATCGAACACACCTCACAAACATACAAACAATCGAACAGTGATGGGAGGAACGCAGAGACCTATCTGTGCCCGCCGCAGCTAAATACTAAAGTGGCTACTCTGCAAAAAGTAATTGGGCGTGGCTTTTCCATCTCTCAACATGCCAATCAACTACCTTATTAATACAATTTTCCTTCCAACACTACACAAGATATCTATTTTACAGGACAATAGGCTTGTATTAGTGTAAGAACAAATATATAATTAACTTTTTTGACATTCAAATACAGTATAGGGGCAGTTATAGGCAAGCAAAGCCCAGATAAGGGGGACCTGTCGCCATGGGATAGGTTAAGTTCAGTGGTTGTGGTTTAGCATAGAACACCAGCCTGTACAACCATTTAATATTTATATACCATATACCCCTAAAAATCCTAAATACGATGTTTGATAATTACAATAATGGGTATTATTGTAGTGTATTACAGTGCAATGTAACCTAGGAAAAAAACTACTTCATCTCTCTTCGAAAATGACTCTCGTTCCCGTCGCAAATGAATAGTTTCAGAAATATATATACATCTATATCCTACGATAATGGGGGACCACCAGTGGGAACTCGGGGTTTTGGGTGGGGAAAACATACTGGGGAAACGATATATTAACGTAAAACAAGCCTTTTCTTCTCTATACATTACCTTCTTGGATGTATAATAAACGGAGGAAAAGACAAAATATACAGTACTGTAACTAGATAAACTTTGGAGGCGCCGTTGCAAAGGCTATGTCTCATGAAAGAATACAGTAACCAGAGCTGCCAACGTGTGATGTAGATCAAATGTTAGCGTATCATGCTAACATTAGCAGTGTTTTCCATATAATTTTTCTCATTCTACTTGCCGGTTCTAGTCGCTCTTGTACGTTCGTTTGTACATAGCAGGTTTCGACCTTCTACACAAAAACCCGGCCTCACTGCGCAGAGACTTTTCCTCCACCAATAGGATTTCTTCTTCTCTAATCGTGAAATGTAACTATCCGTCTCTCTACCAGCTCTGTTCAGGTCTATTACTTGATTAGTTATGTAATACCCTCTTATACATATTACATTTGACCCCAGTATTACTCGTTTTATTATCCGATACCTTATAAAATCACCTCATTTTATATACCCTTGAAATATTATTTATCATACATTCCATTTTATCTTCATATATTACTTTTAGACATTTTGTTATTACCTTGTCACTCCCAGATTTCACATAAATACTTGCTCTGGACAAGTTTCCCATTCTGTTCATTCATGTTTACTCTCTAGACTCCGTTGCTTTTACGTAAACTAATCACGAAACCCATAAGTATGTAAAGTTTACACAGGGGGGTTAATATTTCCCTACCCCCAACTTCCAACAATCCCTTTTCCATGGAAACCTTTGCCCAAGTCAGGTCTTTGCTAGTTCAAGTGACGTCTTTTTGCGTAACGACTTCAGTAATCCATACTAAAGTATTTTGGTGAATTCCAATGTTGATAATTTTCTTAAATCTCGTAATGTAATTTACCAACTTTTACAGTGTTCCAAGTACAGTACTAAAGTAAGGCAAAGCAGTTAAGTCGCCACAGACTTGGTCACAACACCCCCGTGACCCACAAGTTACGTCGTTACAGTCATAAAAGTAAGTCATTAATTTCTTTAACTTGAATGCGTTAGTTTTACTATATTTTGTTAGAGTGCGAATCTCAACATTACCGATTGCCAGTGCATACGAGGTTGAAGTTTTATTTTCCTGTGATCGTAAGTGAGGAACAGTAACCATTATATTTAACGTTGGTAATGTTGGCGCAACATTACTAATGTTAGCATGCGCAGCTCAACATTACCGCTTGCCAGTACATACGAGCTTGATGTTATACTTTCATGCGAGCAAAGCGAGCTAATGGCGAAATAAAAACCATTACATATAATGTTATTGTAACGTGAGTGAAGTGATATGACAAAGGGCATTATATTGCGTTTGTGACCTGGGAACCTCTAGGTTAGGTTAGGTGGGTTGTTAGGTTCTGTACCGTTTTTGTACTTTTTTATATATTGTGTAAAGTGTATATGGAAAAATTCTTTAAAATACACATGCTAATATTACCGTATCATTGCTAACGTTAGTAATGCCACCGCAACGTTGGTAACGCTGTGTATCACCATAACGTTGGTAACGCTGTGTATTGTTGGTAACGTCGCTAATGTTATCGTTCGCAATACATACGTGAGTGAAGTGACACCGAATTTGATCAAGTGCTTATATTTAAACATTTTAACACAACATATATGACAACAGTGATTATATGTAACGATTTTAACAGAAAATATAACCAATTCGGCGACTTAAAGTTAGTCGAATTGGTTGTTCTGTTTGCGGTTGAAATGAAGGTCAAATTTGGTTAAATCACGTTATTTACTATAGGAAAACATATATTTTCTGTTCGAAATCAGACCCTGTAATACAATACAACTTTACCGCCTAAACTCTAAGGTACTATGTTAGTTTAGGCAAGTTGTTCACAAAACGAAAGAAAAATATCTTGCCAAACTGATCATCTATATGAACCTTACAGCAAAATTCCTTGAAGATCATTATTTTTGTAAAACTAGTAAACAGGAGCATTAAATGGGCAGACAAGTACGCTTTGGAATAAATGGAAGTTCGATCTATTTAACGCAATCAAAGCAATATGTCTAACCTAAAATTAGCCAGCCTTGCCGGTGGCGCTAATGGTAGGCCTACCCTACGACCACCCAAACAAAAATTATATATAATAAAGCATTTTCAAACCTTATACGATATCCACAATAAAGCCATTGTCTAAACTTAATATAGCATAAACTGCATCTAATTAGTGTTAGATGGAAAGCGTTCTATATAAAATTACAATACAAGTATCAAGTACATAGGTGGCCGAGTAAATTACTTGAATTATCACAATGGTATAAACTGTC
Organism: Palaemon carinicauda; assembly: GCF_036898095.1. Classification (NCBI taxonomy): domain Eukaryota; kingdom Metazoa; phylum Arthropoda; class Malacostraca; order Decapoda; family Palaemonidae; genus Palaemon; species Palaemon carinicauda. The sequence continues at coordinate 43,227,294 of NC_090761.1, forward strand.
TGGTATTGCAACTATATACTTTTGATGAAACTCATACCTCATTTCAACAGACTAAAATTACCAAGGAAAACTACAATAATACCGGAAATATTTAGTCTAATATGGCGGCCATTTAAACATTCCAGGTAGTACATACTTTGATTGAAACCATCGAAAATATAAAAATTAATAGTTCTCTAAAGCATATTCTCCTTTCTATATACAAAGGACATGCAGTATTCAAGTTTATGCTATTTAAATGTTGGAAATAACCTAAAGAAGTTCAGTAGAACTTGAAAAGTTTTCTTACCAAACGACAACTATTTAGGGAGTTCACTTCAATTGACAGTGTGACCAGATGGGCTAGTCTGAAAATCCCCAAAACTCATGATAAAAAAATCCCGAAAACAACACAAAAATGTCCCCATTTCCACAAATGTATTTTTCTTCTGATCCTGAAGGCTTTACTAATATAGAAATTACTAAACATACTTCATATAAATGCAAGCAAACTAATTGCAATAATATAAAAAGTAACTCATCTTTGTTTTTTCTTCATAGAAATTTGTACAGAATATCCCCCTCAGACAGCCACAATCCCCAAATCTAGGGATACATTACCATCTGGCAACACTGAAATTGAGGTAATATGCGGCAGGATCAGTTCTCTACACGAAGTTTTGCTAAATTTCCGTGAAATTTTTTTCATAAATACCGCAAAATGCCTTAAAATTAGTGCTTTCTCAATTAATATTTTAGATTTTTGGCAATTTTTCATCATCCCTTATGAGCAACCTATTTCAACCTTTGAGTAGGGTAATTCGAATTAATATCCAGATCTAAACACCGTGTACCTGATTCCCAACAAGGATAACATTGCACAAATTTCATTATGAAACATTTGAAATTTACAACCAATTGGTAAAAGTTGCTCAGACTAAATTTTTCTCATTTACACAACTATGAAAATAAGACGTTGAACTGCAATATCACCCAGAATTTAAATTGAATTAACCAGATCTCCATAACAACGGGGGTAAAAGTTATTTTTTTGGTCTGTGTACAAATAGTTTTGGCTTTTTTATTACACATAAAAATCAATCGTCCATCCATAAAACATTACGATTATTCTGATTAAAATTTCCAGTATATATGCCTACTATAATAGCCTCTCTACTTAAGACTATTCATTTGAAATAAATTTGTGATCTAATCATAAGAGTAAAACAACGTCCTCAAAACAATGAAAAATGACAACCAATGGCTGAGGATTTTATGGTAAATCAGTCAGAACAAGAACTTCAGTATGATCTACACTTATATATTAACCCAAAGGCAATACTTTTATCACGCTGTATTACTTTGATGCCATGTATGGAGCATCAAAGAAAACGTGCAAAGTTCCTTGTATGGAGATTTCAAAGAAAACGTGTTCTACAGTGTAACAAAAAGTTACTAGTACTACTATTGGATGTCAAGGTAGGACAAGAGACACACGATGGTGGAGACATGTAGTTTAATGCGTCCTCAGATACAGACTGACTCGGTTGCTCTCTGCAACCGGCACCGTGCCACTCACTTGGTGCCTGCCCGCCATGGGAAAACATATCTTATTGCAGGTACTCCATCATCCCCCCCCCCGAGATTAATACATGGGTATACATGGAGAGGCAATGATAAAAAATAATGCATGGATATACATGGATTAAATTGGGTGCATGTGCAAGAATAGGAAGACAGGTACATAGCTGTCAGGAATGCAAACACAATGTGCGGGTAATACATGTTCATAGAATAATATGAAAAGTAAAGGCAATAAAAGAAAAAAATATATGCAGGTGCCGCTGTAATGTACGACGATCACATGTAGTCATCCATCCACGCAGGCCTTCTAGTGCGCCGTGATGGGCGTGGCTTCCGTGCTGCACGTGGGCTGGGCGTGGGGTGACTGCCTGGTAGCTGCTCGGGCGTGGGCGTGGCTGGATGCGTAGCAGGTGTGGCCTGCCCAGGCTGGGGCCCCGATGATGTGAGACGCAGGTGCTTCCTGTTACGGAGGGAGAGGCGCCCGCTGCCGTCTAGCTTGACTAGGTACTGTCGGTATGGGAGCGTTTCCGCCACGGTACCGGTGCGGTCCCACAGCTTAGTGGCCTGATTTTGCACTCGTACTTGGGATCCCGGGTTGATGGCTGGAAGCTTTCTGGACGGTCCAGTCCTGGTGAGGGCGGCACCACTGTCAGCCATCTGACGTTCTCTCTGCCGTAAGGTTGCCCCCCAGTGTTTGTCTACCGTGAGGTGCCACCGAGCCTACGCCATCTCGGAGCTGCCTGCCCGCTGCCATCTGGGCGGGTGACTTGTTTATTCCGCGGAGGGGGGTGTTGAGGTACTGCAGGATAGCCATAGAGGACTTGTCCGTGTCAAGGGTGCCGCTGCTGCCCGTGTTCGCCATTATTATCCGCTTCCCGATCTTGACTGCGGCCTCTGCCCTGCCAATGGACTGCGGGTACTGGGCGGATGATAGACGCACAGACACGCCCCATAACTTGAAGAATTCCCCCATTTCCTCACTTGCCAGATTGGTGCCACCGTCCGTGGAAATTTGCTCCGGGGCCCCCCATCTGGCGAAGTAGCGACGTAGCTGAGTCTTGATGTGGGAGGAGGAGGTTCCGTGGGGGAAGTGGGCCAGCTCCAGCCACCCTGTGAGCCTGTCTGCGTAGGCCATGTACGAGTGTCCGTCGTGCTGGAACATATCTGCAACCGTCATCTGGAAGGGATACTCTGGGGGCGGCGTGATAATGAGTTCCTCCGCGGCCTGAGATGGTGCGTGTACGTCGCATTCTTCACACGAGGATCGGTGATACTGCAGGTCCCCCTCGAGTCCAGGCCAGTACACCGTCTGGCGCGCTCGTCGTTGCATCGAGTCCAGGCCTTGGTGCCCCGCGTGTAGGTTGGCAGCCACCTGCTGACGGCGAGGCTCCGGGATAACTAGGCGAACGTTGCCCTGTTCGAACGTATATGTCACCAAGTCTTGGATAACGGCCAGCCTCTCCCTGACACTGTAAAAGGGCCGAAGGCACGCAATTTCCTGGGACTTCCTATCGGCCCAGTCCCCGGCCAGGACCCTGGCCATGAGCAGCTGGTACACGGGGTCGATGACAGCGGCGTGCCTAACTCTCGCCTCGTCCACGACACAGCTGTCGTGCTCCACTGCTGCCACGACGGCGGCCGCCATGGTGTCGGTGAGGTCTTCGTCGAGGTCCATGTCGTAGGCGCTGGGATCGGCTTTTAAGGCGGGGTATCGGGACAGGAAGTCCGCCGCGCTGTTACGCTTCCCTGGCAGGTACTTGACCCTGAATCGGTACTGCAGAGTTCTCTCCTTCAGCCTGAAAAGGCGGGGGTTCGAGATTTCCGTAAGGGCACGATCCCCCAGTAACTTGGTTAACGGGCGGTGGTCCGTCACAACGGTGAGGTTGGGGCACCCCAGCAAGAACAGCCTCGCCTTCTGGAGACACCAGGCTACCGCAAGGGCCTCCCCCTCCACGGCAGCGTAGCCAGCTTCAGCGGCGGTGAGATGGCGGCTGCCGCATAGTGCCAGGCGCCACCCACCCGTGCAGCAAAAGGGCGTATTGGCGGAGCTGCATGAGCAGTACTGTTGCAGGATTACAAACCCTCTGCCTTCTTTACTCCAGTCAGTGATCGCTGCTGTGGGGCGGCTCCTGTCGTAGTAGGCCAGTCCGTCCTTCGCTAGTTGGCATATCATGTCTTGGGCGTGATGAAATTTGGTGCGGAGTGCCTCATCCCAGTACACTGCCTTCCCAGTTGGTTTTTTGAGGAGCTCCCTGAACGGGTTCATGATAGGGGCTGTTGCGAGGAATGGCGCCAGCTGGTTGACAAATCCGTACCAAGCCCTTATGTCGGTGATAGAGGGCTGACGTGGCATCGGGAAGTTCTTGATGGCCGCCAAACGTTCCTCTGTTGGCTTGTAGGCCTCCCAGCCCAGGTTGAAGCCCACGAAGTCTACTTCCCTTCTGGCAAATTGGAATTTCTCCGGCTTAAGCGTGATACCCTTGGCTGCGCATGTTTCGAGAAAGTCGTAGGCATGCCAGAAGGCCCCTTCGATGTTGTCGTCGTAGAGTAAGGTGTCGTCCACGCACTTGTATTTCCTCTGGATGTCCTGGATGGCGTCGTCAAATCGTCTGGTATACGCATCGCCGGCAGAGCAGTGCCCCATGGGTGTACGACGGTAACGAAACCTTCCCCAGGGGGTAATGAATGTGGTTAGATCGCGACTTTCTTCGTCTAACTCCACCTGGTGGTATCCCCAGTACGCGTCCGCCACAGTCTTGAACGTGTGCTTAGGAACCCCGGACACCATGTCGAATGGGGCGGGGGTGTGATGTGTCTCCCGTAGGCAAGATGCGTTGAGGCGCTGATAGTCGACTGTACGGCGTGGCTGTCCTGATTTCTTGGCGACGACCACCATACGGGCGCACCATTCGGTTGGCTGCCCAGCGGGTACCGGTTCTATAACGCCACGGGCGACATCTTCTTCGAGCTGGGCCTTCACTTCCTCTTCCCAGTGTTTCGGTACTGATGCTGGGGTATGGCATGCGTAAGGCGTAGTTCCTGGGAGCAGGTGGATACGGTGCGGTTTCCCCTGCATCACTGGCAGTGGCTTCCTGGCTGTGTTGAATGTTGTCGTAGCGAAATGTTGCAGGAGCCAGGCTTCCAACCTGGCCGCATGTTCCTCCTGGGGCGGCATGGGCACCTCGGCAGGTCGGGGTGGTACCTGGGCGGCCCGCCTGGCTGTGCCATCGAACAGGCTCACGTGTGCCACCGCGGGGGAGGGATGGGGGAACTCCTTGGGTATCAGCGTTAAATCCTTGCAAGCGTCCAATGACAGGAAGAGGTGCTTTGCCGACTGCACGAAGTACACGTCCTGCTCCGTGGTGCGGCCTTGCAGGGTGACGTGGCACACGGCAGATCCAAGGCACTTCAGGGGAAGGTTTGCCACATCCCGCAAGCCAGCCCGGGGTGTAAGAGCTGCTGGGCGGACTTGGTGGTGCGATAGCAAGGAGGGCCCAGCCACACATACCTGTGCCCCAGTGTCCGCCACGGCGGTGACTGGCACTCGTATTCCTGTATCGTTGTGAACGACTGTCACCTCCACTACTGGGTGGCGGGCGAGGTTGGCGCCTGCAACAAGCACAGCGCTAGACGTAGCACTAGACACATCTGTCGGGGATCCTGCCTTTTTTGCCTGTGACTTCCTGCAGCATCTGTAATAGTGGCCCTGCTTGTGGCACCCGTTGCATAAGACGGATTTAGCGGGGCATGAAGCTCTACCAGAGGCATGGCGCCCACCGCAGTTCCCGCAGGGAGGGGGTGGGGGACCCCTGCCTGTGCCAGCGACGGTTGCACTCGGATGATCTGCCTCGGGTGTTTCGCTGCCAGCTGCACAAGCAGATTCCCTCCAGTTGCATTGGCGTGCAGCGGCGTCGACGCGGGCCGCCTCGTAGGCACAGCACTTGGCCCTAAGGGCACTAACACTATTGATGTCATTGCTACACTGGTATACATGGCGACGCATAGCCTCATCGCTTAGGCCCACCATTAACTTGGGTAATAACATATATTCAGCCAGGTTACACTGACACTGAGGGCACTGGAAATTGCAATCGGTGGCCTTCTGAGAACACTTTAAAAAGTAATCACTGACACTTTCTCCTGGGCCTTGTACCGCGTTAAAAAACTCCGACCATAACACAGCACGGTTTGTAGAACGCAACACAATATCGCGAATAAAGTCCATGGCTTCCGTAGCGGTGAGGTTGCTCCATTCCTGTGATGTGAATCTGGCGTCCAGCGCCCGTTGCAGAGGGGGTGTGCAGTATAGCCTGATGTGGTGGACGACCTCGTGGGGCGGTAGTCTGCACAGTTCGATCCAGCATTCCATCGACCTCCTCCAGGACCTGAATGCGGCGGGCTTCAGCTCAATTTCGCACTTCTCCGGGGCTGCAGACGCAGGGACACGAGGTGCAGGGGTAGCATGTGTCGTAAGCCGGTCACGAAGAACGTTGATCATATGTTGCTGTGCCGCCATGGCTTGCCTGGCTTCTTGTAGGGCAGGGACAAGCCCACGGGGGACGACGGGGCGTGCGGCCCTTGGGGTGGACTGCATTGAGCGGCGCTGGAAGGGCATGGTGAGGGTCACGTTGGTCCTTGATGTCACTGCGCCATATTGGATGTCAAGGTAGGACAAGAGACACACGATGGTGGAGACATGTAGTTTAATGCGTCCTCAGATACAGACTGACTCGGTTGCTCTCTGCAACCGGCACCGTGCCACTCACTTGGCGCCTGCCCGCCATGGGAAAACATATCTTATTGCAGGTACTCCATCAACTACTAAAATGTAATCGCAAGTATAGGTATTTTACTATGAGATTCAGGGCCTCTGTAACACGGTTTTTTCGCAATAATTTTCTATCTATGAATTTCATAAATATAACGCTTCTTCAGAATGCACATTATATCTACACATAAATTTTGACTATATTTTGCATTACGTAGGTTGAATAAATTGGGTACTTATAATGTAAAAGTGACGTTTTTTGAAGACGGGCCAACTTACTTAGAGAAAAGGTTTCGAACGCACTCGTTACGTAACTTATGACGGCATTTCTTCCCTCTTTCTGGATCGATGATTGGCTATACGTAACGAAGGCTATACCTCTGCCAACAATGACACAAAAGTTTAAATAAAAGCAAAGCAGTACACCTTTATGAACTCTGAAACCTCTCCACTGATAATTGTCATAATGAACAAACCAACAAAATATGTTAATAAATACAAAAACACTTCGATTATTAGTCTAACTCCCAAAATAAGTTTCCTAAGAAATTACAGTCTACTTTATAGGTCACAATCAGATTGACAAGGTGTAGGGAATAGTTGTTAATTTTCAAAAACGTAGTAGACAAGCTTGATTTGATAACTGCTATATCCAATGTCAAGCAATTTTTATTTATTGTCTATCTACCTACCTGTTTACTGTAAAAAAAAAAAAAAAAAAAAAAAAATAGCCGGTACCGTATTTTGGCTTTAAACCTTCACCAATAATTATCGTCAGAATGATGACTTCATGAGGCTCCACCCACTTTGGCCTCGTTATAATTCAGGATAACACTGAAGGTTATCATGGGCATTGTTGGATCAGAAAATTTAATTTCTGGCTATAAAAACTCATTTCTCGAGTAGTTGTAAGAAGTGCTAAATGATCCTCAAGGATCCCAGCAGTTGGCCTAAACGTTTAATTCATGTATACTACTGTTGCGGCACTACTGCTACAGTAGTATTACTACGCTAGCACAGAAAACTCCACCCACATTTATGTATCGTTCCGCCATTCATAAAGTCTTTGTCATGTTTTTTTCACTGTGCAATAAGCCATGGCCTCTTCAGAAATTAAGTTTAACATTAGATGATAGGTTATTTCATTAAGCTGACAAATTATGGCAACTGGGTATGTTATTGCCGATGTTGAAGCTAAAGATAAAGTATGGTATCATTCCTTCATTGCATTATCATCTTTACTACTATTTGTTTTGCTACATGTAGTAATTATTTTAAAGGATAAATGAATTATGTTCACTTTGCTTCTATAAATTCCCATTAGATGTACAAATAAAACTCCTAAAACTTTTCATGATTTATTTACAAAATGCAGTCATGCCCAAAACATAGCCAACACGGTCGTGCGGCCTAAGAAGAAAAAAAATTATATCGAATGATCTGTTGGTCTGATGGAGAGTTTAGCACAAAATTCTTATTTTAACAAAAAATAGTTATATAAAGACTCTTTACATACAATCTCTCTCTTTCTCTCTCTCTCTTGGTGACATAGTGAATAATTAATGGAAATGTTCAAAAGCCTGAATGACATTACAAGTATTATAATCATGTTACGTTAAATACAAATCAGACCATAAACATTGGATTTAAACTAGAAACTGAATAATTACCTATTCAGGCTATAGTAAATATGGCCACGGGCTTTCTCTTGACTGTATAAAGTTGCAAGTCGTAAGACAAATGCAGTTTTGCAACCACAGGGGTAATTCCAAATCCTTATAGCCATTCTTGACTGTTATGGGTTTCCGAGCCGATGGAACAAGGTGAATGGGTGTCTGGTGGATGGGCGGGGCAAAATTTTGTCAAAAGGTGTTTACATTGCTTACGTAATGAATGTTTTCGACTCTTGGCTCGTTATCACTGGCCATGGCGTCGGCCAGATCATATTTACTCTATAAAAATTAAAACTATCGGGTTTAAGTTATTGATAATGCTGACAAAATTTGTGTGTGGTTGTAAAATATACATATGTCAACTTTCAGCTACATCCAATGCTTTGATAAGGAGCAAAGTCCAAAAAACCGTGTTACAAGGGCCCTGAATCTCATAGTAGTCCAATTATATTAGTTCCTGGTACAGCAGGAATACATACTGATATCATTGATGTTATATTGGTAACTATTACAGTTAAAAAGCAAATTAACTTATTTTATGTTAAATTTTCGATCTATGCAAAAATCGGGACATGCTATTTTATGATCCTTGGACACTCCCCATCATATACAGGGTGATTAAAAAGACCTCTCTCGGAACCACTGTTGAAAAATATTCCTAAATCAAACTGTCGTGATCTTTTCACTTGAAGAAAACTACATTTCATAGGTTAATATCATAATGGAATCGGTTTGGAGAACCTAAAAGTATATTTATAAGCTATACTAAGAGGATTTCACAACTATTACAGAGCTGGGCATTCTGCTCTTTAGGATCATTGACTACCTCGCAAAACAGTGTGATGCAGAAGTTATCATCAAATAATGACACTAAAGAAACTGGTGTACTATGATATCTTAGCCTTCAAGTTTACAGAATACTTTGCTGTTTATATTTTCAAAAAGTTCCCAGGATACTCAAGTTTCCCACCACAATTATATATTGATATAATCGTAACTGTACCCAGTTCTAAAGTAGTAACTCCATGGTCCTTGGCCCACAAAACTACTTTCCTTATACAGGGATTACAAAAATGAGAAGATGGGATATCCCATTAAATAATACTGGTTTATACTGTTTTGTTCTAAATTAAACTATACCAAAATAATTGTACTTGAGGCCACAATGATAGTCTTAGTTTATTCTTTGAGCTTGAGTAGATAAAAAAAACAGCAACTCTAGCAAAAACAGGGTATCTCAAAATCCATTGTCCACTGGCTAACCAACGAAATTCGATTAAAAGTTCATTGAAGATCAACTAAACATTTATAACTCGTCTTTATTATATGTTTAAGATAAAACTGGTGGGCATCAATCCAGAAATCACAAATATTGAAATAATTTGACAATTCTATCAACCAAATATGGGGAAATCAGTCAATAAAAATGTTAATTTACTTAGTAAAATAAATTTTTGAATATACTTACCCGATGATCATATAGCTGTCAGCTCTGCTGCCCGACAGAAAAAACCTACGGGCGGAATACGCCAGCGATCGCTATACAGGTGGGGGTGTACATCAACAGCGCCATCTGTCAAGTAGGTACTTAAGTACTCGATGTCAACATAGAACCAATTTTCTCCTCTGTCCACTGGGTCTCTATTGGGGAGGAAGGGTGGGTCCTTTAATTTATGATCATCGGGTAAGTATATTCAAAAATTTATTTTACTAAGGAAAATAACATTTTTCAATATTAAACTTACCCGATGATCATATAGCTGATTCACACCCAGGGGGGTGGGTAGAGACCAGCATTACATGTTGACATTATTATGAGCTAAGTATTCCGTATTTCATTTTAGCAGTTATTCAAAATAACAAGCATAAAATAAATAAGTACCTGGTAAGGAAGACGACTTGAACAATTACTCTGCCTTTTTAAGTACGTCTTCCTTACTGAGCCTCGCGATCCTCATAGGATGCTGAGCGACTCCTAGGAGCTGAAGTATGAAGGGTTGCAACCCATACTAAAGGTCCTCATCAAAACCTCTAATCTAGGCGCTTCTCAAGAAATGACTTTGACCACCCGCCAAATCAAGTAGGATGCGAAAGGCTTCTTAGCCTTCCGGACAACCCAAAAATATTTCAAGAGAAAGATTAAAAAGGTTCTGGAATTAGGGAATTGTAGTGGTGGAGCCCCCACCACTACTGCACTCGTTGCTACGAATGGTCCCAGAGTGTAGCAGTTCTCGTAAAGAGACTGGACATTCTTAAGATAAAAGACGCGAACACTGATTTGCTTTTCCAATAGGTTGCGTCGAATATACTTTGCAGAGATCTATTTTGTTTAAAGGCCACGGAAGTTGCGACAGCTCTAACTTCGTGTGTCCTTACCTTCAGCCAAGCTTGGTCTTCCTCATTCAGAAGGGAATGAGCTTCTCGTATTAAACAGTCTGATAAAATAGGATAAAGAATTCTCTGACATAGGCAAAGATGGATTCTTAACTGAACACCATAAAGCTTCAGATGGGCCTCGTAAAGGTTTTTAAAAAAGAACTTAAGAGCTCTTACAGGACATAAAACTCTTTCTAGTTCATTTCCAACCATACGATAAGTTTGGAATATCGAACGATATTGGTCAAGGCCGAGAAGGCAGCTCGTGTTTGGCTAGAAAACCAAGTTGTAGAACATGTAGCCGTTTCGGATGAGAATCCGATGTTCTTGCTGAAGGCATGAATCTCACTGACTCTTTTAGCTGTGGTTAAGCATATCAGGAAAAGAGTCTTAAAGGTGAGATCTTTCAGGGAGGCTGATTGAAGCGGTTCGAACCTGTCTGACATAAGGAATCTTAGAATCACGTCTAAATTCCAACCAGGTGTAACCAAACGACGCTCCTTCGTGGTCTCAAAAGACTTAAGGAGGTCCTGTAGATCTTTATTGTTGGAAAGATCTAAGCCTCTGTGACGGAAGACTGATGCCAACATGCTTCTGTAACCCTTGATAGTGGGAGCTGAAAGAGATCGTTCTTTCCTCAGATATAAGAGGAAGTCAGCTATTTGAGTTACAGAGGTACTGGTCGAGGATACGGATACTGACTTGCACCAGTTCCGGAAGATTTCCCACTTCGATTGGTAGACTCTAAGGGTGGATGTTCTCCTTGCTCTAGCAATCGCTCTGGTTGCCTCCTTCGAAAAACCTCTAGTTCTCGAGAGTCTTTCGATAGTCTGAAGGCAGTCAGACGAAGAGCGTGGACGCCTTGGAGTACCTTCTTTACGCGTGGCAGACGTAGTAGGTCCACCCTTAGGGGAAGTGTTCTGGGAACGTCTACTAGCCATCGAAGTACCTCGGTGAGTTATTCTCTCGCGGGCCAGAGGGAAGCAACTAGCGTCAACTTTGTCCCTTCGTGAGAGGCGAACTTCTGCAGTACCTAGTTGACAATCTAGAACGGAGGGAATGCATATAGATCTAGATGTGACCAATCTAATAGAAAGGCATCTATATGAACTACTGCTGGGTCCGGGATAGGTGAGCAAAGTATTAGGAGCCTCTTGGTCATCGAGGTTGCGAAGAGATCTATGGTTGGCTGGTCCCAGGTGGCCCAAAGTCTCTTGCATACATCCTTGTGGAGGGTCCAATCTGTTGGAATTATTTGTCCCTTCCTACTGAGACAATCTGCTATGACATTCAAGTTGCCTTGGATGAACCTCGTTACTAGTGAAAAGTCTAGACCTGTTGAACAGGTGAGGAGGTCTCTTGCGAACTCGTACCATGTCAGAGAGTAGGTCCCTCCTTGCTTGGAGATGTACGTCAAAGCAGGGTGTTGTCCGTGTTCACCTCCACCACTTTGCCTTGAAGGAGAGACCTGAAGCTTTTCCAGGTCAGACGTACTGCCAGTAGCTTCTTGCAGTTGAAATGCATGTCCTTTGACTCGAGTTCCATAATCCCGAGCATTCCCTACCGCCTAATGTCGCACCCCAGCCTACGTCCGATGCGCCCGAGAAGAGAACGTGGTTGGGAGTCTGAACAGTCAGGGGAAGACCTTTTCAAAGGTTGATAAAGTCCTTTCACCAAGTCAGACCAGACTTTATCTTTCCGGAAACCGGGATCGAGACCGCTTCTAGCGTCTTGTCCTTTTCCAGTGAAAAGCTAGATGATACAGAAGAGGACGTAGGAGTAGTCTTCCAAGTGACACAAATTGAACCACGGATGACAGTGTCCTAACCAGACTCATCCACAGCCTGACAGGGCAGCGTTCCTTCTTCAGCATCTTCTGGATGGATAGCATGGCTGGGGGTTGATCGTCTTGTTCAGCAATGTCCTCATCAGAGGGTTCCTCATCCGAAACTGATGAGGAAACGGCAACAGAGTGGGCAACGTCTGACTCGCTGAATCCGGCCGCACTGGTGGATGCGTGATGGAGCCGGACACAATATCATGGTACTGCTGCACAGTCTGTGAACTGTCAACCATGGGGACGCGAGGAAGTACAGTGTCAACCCGAAACTGTCTAGACTGTCTGGGTTGTGCAGTCAACCCCCTACCGGGTTGCTGAGGTTGCCGCACTGCGTCACAACAAGTCACCTCTGCTGGTTGTTGAACGTCTTCCTAGTGACACACTGAACGTCCACAACCACCTCCGAGAGTCGCTTAACGTCAACGTGCGACTGGCAACCCACACTGGGTCGCATCGGTGGAGGAACCACCTCAACTGGCGGACGCGAGTAGGATACCTCAGCGTCAACAGGGCGCACAACCAACCGGTAGGAAGGTTGTTGGCCAGAAGGTTCTTCTCCGTAAAAAATCCTCTATCAAGGACACAAGCTTGGACTGCCTGTCTTGCAACAAAGCCCATTAGGGTCTATGGGAGCAAGTGTGGCAACAGACGGGGTTAGCGACTGAAGCGGAACCATTTACCATCCCTGGAAGCCTTGTTATGCTTTAATTAAAGTCCATAGGAGGCTAAGCAGCTTAAGGCTCCTCTCCAAATGACAGAGTCCTCAAAGGAATATCAGTAGGAGGGAGAACAGCACTTTCTCATCTACAGGAACCATGTCCGAGAAAAGCTAGGTTATCTCAGTGAGGGTCTCACTGGTGCATAAGCAGCAGAACAGAAGGCAACGTTATGTAACTGCTTGACAGTCTGTGAACTGTCAAAAACTGAACTGTCAACCACAACAGGTGCGTGAGGACATACAGCACTGGTGCATTAGTAGCAGACCAGAAGGCAACGTCATGTAACTGCTTGACAGTCTGTGAGCTGGCAACAACCAAAGCTGTGTTGGGAAGCCTCAACTCCTGACTGACTAGTCTGCTGCGGGCAAGTGGCGGTAACCACAGTGGGTTGCGGAGGCTGACACACCGTGTCAAAACACGGCAGCTTGTGGTAGCTCACGCACGGCAACGGAGTGCTCCGTGTGTCTGAGGGAGTCAGCATGCATCTGGCAGGGTCGACTGCGCATGGGTGGAGGAGCTCTCACAACAAGAGTGTGGGAGCAGGCAGCCGCAGCGTCTGCTGGGCGCACAACCGTGGCAGGTTGTAGGCAAACGGGTGCATCGTCAACCTTCTCCGCATTCGGAGTGTGGGAGCAGGCAACAACCAAAGCGGAGTGGTGGTGCGTGGTGGGGACTGCCGTGGGTTGCGGAAACTAACGCATCGCGTCAAAACACGGCAGCTTGACCCCACCTTCCCACTGCTGATGCGGTAGCTCACGCATGTTAACGGAGGGTGCTGCACGTCGGCTAACGTTAACATGCGTCTGGCAGGGTCGATTGCGCATCGGAGGTGGAGCTCTCCGCAGCCGGAGTGTGGGAGCAGGCAGCCTCAGCGTGAGCTGGGCGCACAACCGTGGCAGGTTGTAGGCTAACGGGAGCAGTGTCAACCTTCTCCGCACGAAACTCCTGCATAACCGCAGCTAACTGAGTCTGCATAGACTGCAGTAAAGACCACTTAGGGTCTACAAAAACGGCAACAGACGGAGCTACTGTCCGTTGTGACTGAGGGTCTAAAACAGCTGGTGCGGCAACAGACGGAGTTACTGCCTGTTGCGGTACCACCTTGCCTCTCTTGGGAGGTGTGCAGTCGTCGGATGACTGCAGCGAGTCCGAACTGACCCAGTGGCTACACCTAGGCCGTTGGACTTGCGCGGAAGGGACCGACTTGCACTTAAAAAGCTGCAAGATGTGGTCCATGGTTTCTTACGAGAAACCTCTTCCGCAGACGAGGAATAAATGGGCTCTCTCGTCTTTGTGTGGGTGGGGCGATCTTGGGTAGATACGCCCGAAACCACGGAGGGAAAAACGTCTGTTCGTTGATCAAGGCCTGTGGAACCCATAAGTCGTTCGACATTACTTCTCCCCTGGGCTTGGGAGCTTGTAAGAGGTCCCGGACTAGGTGAACGACTGGCACGAACAGACGAACCCTCGGACGCAACACTGTAACACTTTGCGCATATCACTTTATCACTTTTGATTTTCTGTTTTGCACTTATTTCACTGAAATCGAAACTTTAACTGATTTCTACCTGAAACACGCAATCCTATCCTTCATTAAAAGGTAGTAATTGCGAAAACAGTCTTACAATGCAACAGAAAAACATAAATAAAGATAAAGAATTCAGTGGCTGGAAAAGAGACTAAACACTAGATCAAATAAACTACGTTTACAATCTCTCACCGCACAAAGCCTGGGAAAAAGAATAAAACCCTAGAAACGTTTTACCTTCTTCCCCTACAGCGACTAGGGAGGAGAGTAAGAAACGAGAACAACGTTACCCGCTTGAACGAAACGTTTATTCTCCTCTCTCTCCCTCCGTATCTATCTCTCTCTCTCTTCTCTCTTGATTTCGCACCTGAGAGAAGAGCCCGATTATATATCGTTAAAACATGTTATTTGCTAAAGGAAAAAACTGAAAGGTTTTCCAAATAAGTTCCTTTAATTTAGAATTTAAACCATTTAAGCTAAGAAAGAATGAACGAAACGCTAGAATCGGTTTACTCTTACTGCAAAGTGAAACCGTGATACACTCTCTCTCTATCGTAACGATAGAGCGCATGTTGAACGTTCTGAACGTCAACAACTGCGTAGACTAAAAAACTAAACGTTAGTTCATCTTTGAAAACAGTACGAGACTATCAAAGAAATTCTTTCATAAAACATTAAAATTAAAAAAAGTATTAAATTCTTTAAAGGTTAAATACGATATAACGGGCTCAATGTTAATTAACTTCGGTTCCAAGTTAGGACCGCCTACTATTAGGAAAGGTCGTATATAAACAAACATGAAAATTTATTTTTTATAAGTTTATAATAAATGGAAAGTTAATCGAAGAGGCCTATAAAGGCGGAGAGATATAAAATAAATAGATCTATAACGTGTTAAGCAAAATTACCAAAAACCTAAACACACTTCCGTCTAAGGGAAGGGTCGGCCATTTAAAAGTGAAAGAGAGTCCATACTCTCTTCGTCACCATAATTAAATCTATCCAAAACGAGTTCAAGTTTTGAAATGAAGAAAAAACCCCTGCATAGCGAAAGCTCAAAACTGGAATAGTGTACTTCACCAAATCGTTGTGAAAACAAATCCAGTTAGGGACGGCGTATTTAGTAGGTCTTGCCAGTGGCACGACAGAGAGAAAATTGGTTCTATGTTGACATCGAGTACTTAAGTATCTACTTGACAGATGGCGCTGTTGATGTACACCCCCACCTGTATAGCGATCGCTGGCGTATTCCGCCCGTAGGTTTTTTCTGTCGGGCAGCAGAGCTGACAGCTATATGATCATCGGGTAAGTTTAATATTGAAAAAAAGGTCCTATTTATGTGTTTACAAAATTATGTAGGCTACATAATGAAAATAATTGCTAGGTTAGTTCCCAAGCCCTACCAACATTAACCAATACAGGCCTATGTTAAAATCACCATAAAGCTAACAAAAATGTATTGAACATCAATATACCGCATAGGTAAATTGCCCTAGTATAATACTTAAGGACACCAAAGAAAACGTAGAGCTTTGAGAAAACGTAATCGTTTACAGGGTACCACAAAATATTACATCAAAAGTGTACTCGAAAGAATATGAATTTCATTCCTATATCATTACCTCCCAACTCTGTGTAAGCCCATACTGATATCATGGGTGCAAAATCAATTTCAACTTCAGTTAAAAAAGCAAACGAACGACCTTAGTGTCATAATATTAATCGACATGAAAGTAAGAATGCACTCTTTGAGGATCCTTGGACAGTCGCCATCTTATACAGGGTGATTAAAAAGTTTTCATAATGGTTGTCGGGAATTTCGACCTGATCAATCGAAATTCCCGCCATTTGACTCCGCCTACGATTACGTCAAATTGGAGGGAGAGGTGAGATCTCGCGGGCGAATGAATGTCGTTCAAGACGAGAATGTTTAGAACCAAAAAGAGAAACCGCCTGGTAGGGGAGGTGCTGAGACCAAAGAAATCAACCACTTGTAATTTAACATTAAGAAAAATAACGTCATTCTACTGTAACATGATAAAAATATCCAATCTAGAAATTTAGGTTCAGGAAAAATTGCGGGAAAAGGTGACATCGGAGGTTGCAGAGGCTCGCTCTGGCTCTTTGATCCGACGTCCCCAACCACAGTAAGTTCTAATTAATTGTTCTTTCTCCCCACCCTAGTGTACCCAGGTCGGTTTCCATGTAGGTCTTGATAGAGTTATGTAAAGTTTGTATCTGTTAATATTTCATCGATCCTTGTGCCAGGGGATCAGTGTTATTGTGTAAAGTACGTCTAAAGGTCTCGGTAAGGCGTTTATCAAGATAACTTTATAAATTTTCAATTAATTTTGCTAAAATCTTGAGTCCGATGCGGACATAGTTTTTTTCGGTCACGCACATGTTCTTGTATGTCAAGTAAAGGTTCATTTCTCATGTTTCTCGTATTAGATTATTATTTTTATAATAAAATTTGTTAAAATATAGCCATATTCTATTTACTTCCCCAATGGTTTTGTGAGGTTTGTCCTTCAGACCTTGTGATCAGCCCAGTACATCGGGCTATTTAGTATAAACCGGTGAAATTTCGCCACATTTGGTCCTTCGAACCGGATCACAAGGGCCTCCCAGAGCCGGACGGGACTAATTAGAGTATGAGCTTTTGAGGGTGGGAGAGAAGTAACAATTAAAGGTTCGTCTACGTCCCGATGTGCGATCGCCCACGTGGGTCAGTTTCTTTGAGTCCCTTCCTAACGTAAAGTTACCTTTCTTTCCTTGCCTTGCCAAACCCCCCCAAACGTACGTAAAGTAAAGTTAATTAAGATGGCTGTGTCCACGATCGTTCATATGGAGGCGTCGATGGGCCTTGTGGAAGACTTACTGAGCGAAACGCAAAGGGCGCTGATAGAGACCTACTCTGAGTCCGTTTACCAGAATTTGGTAACGGAGTTGCAGGCAGAGGTCCGACAGCTTAAAGAGCTATACAAAAGCCAGCGCGTTAAATTAGAATCTAGTATTGAAGCCCGAATTAGGCATATGTTAGGTGAAGCTACACGTGCTTCCACCCTATTGTATAATAGAATAGATAAAGTGAAAGGCCCTTCAACGGGGAATGTTGCCCTCCCCAGGTTGAAGCCACTGCCTCTCCCCACGTTTGAAGGGGAAGTGCAAGAGTACGCATCGTACCGTGAACTGTTCACAATCCACGTGGATAGAAGAGCTGATTTAGACGAAGTGTCTAAATTCACATATTTATTAGGGACGTTGGGCAAAGAGCCGCTTAGGATCATCAAATCTCTAAGTGTAACCGCCGCGAACTATAGTGTAGCATTAGACCTATTAGATAAGCAGTATGGCAACGTGCACCAGACACTCGTGATTCTGCACCGTAAATTAGCCAACATCTTTGTGCCGTCACTAAACCCAGTAGAACTCAAAAGGTTCCGTTTTGAGTTGACCATCATTATTGAACAAATCAAAAGACTGATTACCAATGACTTAGGCCAGGGCATGGTCATGAGCCTCATTAATCAAAAACTTTCAGAGGGAAAGCTCTACCGCAAAGTGGTAGAGCATTTGAGAAAATGCGACTACACGTTGGACGAGTTTTTCGAGGCAATAGATTTTATTGTGAGAATGCTAGAAGACGATGCGTTGCAGAGAGGAGACAGTCTTGAGAGTGACAAAAGACCAGACAGTAGTGTAAGACCGAAAACCCATCCCATCCACCATAATTCCTGCCCATTTTGTAGCGAACGGCATCCGCCTCACGGATGTCGCCAAGTGACTGACGTAGCTGCTAGACGTCGCATTTTGCTAAAAAGGGGTCTTTGTTTTAATTGCATGAAATCAGGCCATCGTAGCGATAAATGTCCCGTTTCAAATTCCTGTAGAAACTGTAATGCTAAGCACCACACTGCAATTTGCGATGCGGGTAGACCGCAATCAATCCCTAGTAATAGTCAATCAACAACGTCCCGCCCCGTAGTAAATGCGACGCCTGCGCAGAACGAAACTGCCCCCCGTCCATCCAAAGTTAAAGTAGAATCTAAACCATGCACAAGCGCAAAGATCGCGCAGAGGTCTGATGTGGACCTCCCATGCACTATCTTGCCAACAGCCATGGCAGGTATTCAACAAAAGCAAGGTAGTAAGCGAGTCCGCCTATTTCTCGACTCGGGAAGCCAGAGGAGCTTCATCTCAGCAAAAATTGCCCGTCAATTAGGCCTACCGGTGGTAGGAAGAGTATCCTTGAATATAGCTCCGTTTGGTTCCGAGGAAATAAGCGGACAATACGATGTAGTAAGTTGCAGGGTTGAAATGGGGAAAAGAATCGTGCGTATGAAGTTGGTGGCACACGAACACGTGGACGTCCCAATACATAACGTGGGTTATGTAAAGGTCAGACAGCATCTGTTGACCAAGGGAGTCACGTTAGCCGATCCAGCAAACCAAACAGATACCATGAAGCACGTTCATATTTTAGTTGGGGCTGATTATTTTAGCTATTTTATTATAGGTGTTGAAAAAGTAGATGGGATAAATCTCTTCTTGACGCATAATGGTATGTCCCCGTACGGGAAGGTGCAACAGTGGCTGTTCCAAGGGGAAAAGGTCGAACAAGTAAGAACGTTGAGAGTGTGCAGAATTACGGACAAGCCATATCTGTGTGATGTAGACGAGTGGTGGCGATTAGACCGTGTTGGTATCGCCCCATCTGAGCAATACACTGTTCGCGAGGCCGAGGCCGTGCGAAAGGTATCGCAAAGCGTTGTAAGGATACCTGAGGGATATCAGGTTAGCCTACAATTCGGGTCGGATGCTAGGCCAGAAACAAATTATCGTAACGCTGTGGCGCAGTTAGAGTCGTTGCAGACCAAATTCAGAAAGGATAGGAAATATTTTGAACAATATCAGGGAGTGATAGATAAATATATCGAAGCAGGTTTTATATCAGAGGTGAAAAATCCCATAGTGGAAGGTTATTACATGCCACACTTTGGAGTACCACCCCCCTTAGAATCGTGTTCAATGCCTCGGCAAAGTCAAAGGGTTGCAAGTCATTGAATGAATGTCTCTTACCTGGGCCCAATTTGATAGAGGTAGCATATAGTTTAATCATAAGGTTTAGGTTGAACCGATATGCCATGTTAGCCGACATAAGTAAAGCATTCCATCGTGTTTTGTTAGATCCTCGTGATGCCAAATACACACGATTTCTGTGGCACGAGGCAACTGGTCGAGCGCTTACCTTCGCCTTTAGAGTCGTGGTGTTCGGCATCACAGCCAGTCCATTTTTGCTACAACAGATTTTAAATTGTCATTTTGAAGAGGAAGGCCGCCCAGATTTAGTAAAATCTTTTTATGTCGATAACTATCTGGCCACGTTTGAGGATTTAGAACATATGAGGCAAGAGCATGAGTCTGTTAATAACATCTTAAAAGGGGCGGGTATGCCCTTGGAAGGGTGGGCAAGCAATCACTTGGCCTTCGATAGCGAGAAACAGTGGAGTGAGTCTGTGAGTGTGAACGTGCTCGGGCTGCGATGGGCCCGGGATGTGGACAGATTGTGTGTGAAAGAAAGTAAAAGGATCTGTGAGTTGGGGGAGGGATGGGTGCCTACGAAGCGTAGGGCACTTTCCCTGTTAGTCTCCATTTATGATCCGATAGGTTTGATAAGCCCATTATTTGTAAAGGGAAAACTTTTCCTCCAACAACTATGGGAGGATAATGTAGGTTGGGATGACGTGTTAGGAGAAGAAAAGGCTAAACAGGCAAGTGAATTGTTGAATGATTTGAAAGCGGTGAGCGACATCACCTTTCAAAGATCGATAGGAAGAAGGGGTTTAGAACTTCATGTGTTCACCGATGCTAGCAGTAAGGCATATGGAGCAGTGGCATATACCAGGGACGATTGCAATCGGGTAAGTTTGGTTACCAGTAAAATGAGGATCACTCCCAAAGGGATGAGCAAACTGACGATCCCCAAGTTAGAGCTACTGGCCTTGTTGTTAGGCAGCAGACTAGCAAGAACACTCAAGGAACTGATCGAGCCACGGGGAATAGTAATGTGGACCGACAGTAAGGTAACGTTGGCATGGGTAGCATCTCCCAATGCCAGGTCTAATAAAAATGTGTTTGTTTCTAACAGAGTGGCGGAGATTATTTTTATTCAGCAGGTTTGTAGTTTCAGTCTGAACCATGTCCCTAGTCATCAGAACCCTGCCGATATCCTATCCCGAGGTGCAACGGCTCGACAATTGCAAGCTAACTCCCTGTGGAGGAACGGTCCGGAATTCCTCAGGACCACGGGAAAGCCTGTTCCTTGCAAGGAGGACGAACCACTACATCAAACTCACGTAGTAGCGGCGGTACAGGAGTTAAGGGAGATGTGTCCTACCCCCCCCCCCCCCCAGGCGAGATTTGGGACATCCTGAAAAGGGAAGTAGGGTTCCAATTCTTGTTGAGAGTAGTCAGACTAATTTTAAAGTTTGCTAAGATAGAACGGCATCCGTTCAGTATTGTTGTCCAATTAGAGCAAAAACATTATTTGCCTACTGTTTATGCCTACTTAGAGGGCGGAGTCAGACCCCCTCGCGAAGTTGCTAATTTTGTCAGACAATTGAATCTAGTTTTAGTAGATAATCTCATCTGCACCAGGGGACGAGTGTCCCATGTAGGAGAAACTGATCAGTTAATTCTCTTGCCAGCCAAAGGGCATTTAGTTAGGATGTATTTAAATTATTTACATCAGTTACATTTGCATTGTGGGGTGAATACTCTAATAGGTATCTTTCGACAGAAATGTTGGGTGGCGGGTCTACGTTCCATTGCGAAGCGAACCGTGCGGCAATGCCCCGAATGCAAGCTAGCCTTCCAGCCTCTAACGAGACAGCCACCACCCCCCCCCCCCTGCCAAAGGAAAGGATCACCCTCACAAAACCCTTCACAGCGGTCGGAGTGGACCACACAGCAGCCATTCAAACCGAAACGCGGCCAGGATATATACTTATCATAACCTGCATGGCTAGCAGAGCCGTGTACCTTGACTTCTGTCCCTCTTTGGAAGCAGAAGAATTCGTGTTGGCACTAAGACGGTTTAGTGCCACCCATGGTGCCCCACAGCTCATCATGTCCGATAACCATCAAACCTTCAAGGCTGCCAGCCACCTCTGGTGATAGGTGATGATGTCTTGTAGATGAAGACAGATGATTACAGAGATGGAGAAGTAAAATCCCGAGTCGTAGATTACATTTATTCCACACAGCAAGGGGTTATGAACAGTGGTGCTCTGCAAGGCGTACAGCTCGTGCCAAGAGAAGCAAGACGACTATCTATGCGCATGCACGGAGTGCTGACAGTGCGACTCATGCGCATGCGTTTGCAACGGACACAATTTATGAATAGTAAAGGGTACATATATGAAAGATAATATATACAATAATCTACACCTCCCCTCCCCTTTTGCGTTTAAATAGGTATCTTGAACGTACTAAGCAAGTTACATACAATGAACTAAGTAAATAATAGTGTGCAAAGCAAACAACATAAAATGTATAAAATATAAAATTATGCAGCCAGTTGCGTAAATGGCACAAGGGCCTTGTACACTATGTAGGCCTGTTTAATCTTGGAGACCTGCGGGAAGTTGTGGAGGGAATTGATGACTTTTCCATGTCAGAGCTAGGGACCACAGGGAGATCAGAGTTGGGAACTTGATTGGGACTGGGCACTGGATACAAGAAGCGACGGTTCCGACGTAGCACTCCACCACTAGGGAGGCGAATTTCGTACTCGCGTGATCTCGTGCCACCCATGATAATCCCGATCTTGTCCCACCTATGGGATGTTGGGTCCTGGAGACGGACATGTTGGCCCACATTCAGTCTGGGCAGGGGACGGGCGTGGGCGTCGTAGTTGCGTTTCACTTGAGCCGCTCTGGCAGCTGCTCGTCGGTCACAATCATGGGCCCTTTCTTGCCAACATTCCATGAATGACTGAGGATGGGCGGGCACACACGTACGGAGAGGGTGACCATACAGGATCTGGGCAGGAGAGCGACCAGAGTGGTTAGGCATGTTACGTAACTCAAGGAGTCCACGATCAAAAGCCTCACAGTCAATGTTTCCTGAAGGGGCCGTTTTGAGGATCAAGTGCTTGACAGCTTTGACTGCAGCCTCGGCATGTCCATTAGACTGCGGGTAGTGTGGCGATGAAGTTATGTGGTGTACACCCCAACGCTCTGCGAAGTCAGCAAACTCTCTGCTGGTAAACTGGGGTCCTCCATCGGTGCGTAGGCGCAGGGGAACACCTACCTCTCTGAAGTAGCGGCAAAAGTGCCGTATGGTTGAGGAGGCAGTGGTGTCGCCCTTGCAAGGGACGACCACAGGCCAGCCGGAGAGGCGGTCGGCGACAACAAGAAAGGACTTCCCCGCTACCTGGAAGAAATCCGCTGATACTGACTCGAAGGGCCTCGATGGGTGGTCATCGTTGTGAAGAGGTTCCTGCTGTTGGCTTGGGCGTAAGACTTGGCAGGGCTCACAGGCAGCAACAGTGTTAGCAATGTCAGTCTATCCCAGGCCAGAAGACAGTTTGTCGAGCTCGACGTTTAGTGGCTTCAACACCTCGGTGGCTGTCGTGGAGTCTAGCGAGTGTGTGGCGACGTAGAGCGGCAGGAACTATTATTCTGGCACCGAGCACGAGGGTGCCGTCAGTAGAAAGGGCTTCTCGCAGCTTCCAATACGGTAGCAAAGAAGCATGCAGGTCGTACCGATTCGTGGGAAATCCGGACACAATGCAATCACGAAGGCGGACGTAGTCAGGGTCGGCCTGCGCTGCTGTTGACATGTCCTGTAGAGTTCGGTCGGCGTTGATGATTGTGGCATCTTCTTCCTGGGAGGCTATTACGACGTTGATGACAGACCTGACGTGTGACGTTACTTCAGCACAGCCGATCATATCCTCAGACGTTGGGTAGCTGACAGGTGCGAGCGAGAGTGCATCTGGAATGCATAAAGACTTGCCAGCACGCCACATTGCAGTAAACTGGTATTGTGACATACGTTCCTTCATTCGCTGGAGCCGTGGGTTTTCGATCATGTCCAGCGTGTAGCTGTTGATAATGGGCACTAGTGGACGATGGTCTGTTTGCAGAGTGAAGGATGGCAGTCCTTGGAGGTACAAACGGCACTTTGTGAGAGCCCAAGATACAGCAAGCATCTCCAACTCGATTGTCGCATACCTCGTCTCGGCATCTGCGAGAAAACGGGATCCACACTGGACTACTCGGAGACGTCCGGAACCATGGTCCTGGAGGAGAGCGTAGCCTATTCCGTAGAGACGAGATGCATCAGTCTGGAGAATGGTTGGCAAAGTTGGGTCAAAAGACGCTAGAACCGGAGGGCTTGAAAGTGCTTGCTTCACACGTTTGAAGGCCTGGTCGTGGTCTGGTGTCCAAATAAAAGAGCGCTTAGGGCTCATGAGTGGGCGTAGGGGCTGTGCAGTCAGGGCGATATCTGGAGTGAACTCTGCCAGTTGGTTAACTAACCCCATGAAAGAACGTAAGTCCGTCAAGTTAGAAGGTGTGGGGAAGTCTTGCAGAGCTGTAACTCGTCCTGGATCGGCAGCTATTCCTTCTTCGGAAAGGGTGAATCCACCGAAATTTACTCGGGTCTCCGCTACTACGAACTTATCTCTGTTGAGAGTGATGCCGTTTTTGCGACAGCGAGTGAGTAATTCATGGATCCTGTGGTAATGTGACAGTAAGTCGTCGTCAAAGATGAGAATGTCATCGACAACCTTGACACATTTCTTCATACCCTGGAGAGCTAGGTCGCCGCGGTAACAGTAGGCGTCGCCGGTGGCAGCGAAGCCCATAGGTCCTCGGCAATGCTGGAAGCGTCCATAAGGAGTAATGAAAGTGGTGAGATGACGGTCCTCCTCCGCTAGCTCCATCTGCCAGTAACCGTGTAGAGCGTCCGCAGTGGTGAAGAATTTGGCTGTGGGATCGACAGTACGGACAGCAGCTATGGGTGTGGGCGAAGGGTGGGCTGGTCTGGAGACTTGAGTGTTCAGCTTGGTGAGATCCACTGTGATGCGAACTCCCTTTGCCTTTGGGACGACAACTAGAGGGTGGCACCATTCCGAAGGCTCGTCTCCACAAGGCTTGATGATACCCTGCTGGACCATAGAATCTAGTTCTATCTTGACAGGTTCGCGGAAAGCATAGGGAATCTGCCGTGGGGTGTGAATGGCGAAAGGAACAGCGTCCTCTTTAAGGTGAATTTTCATTGGAGGTCCTGCCATCGACCTCAGTGGAGCTGCTTTAAGGTCCTCCTTAGACACAAGCACATCAGGGAAGGTTCTAAGGAAATATTCTCGGGCCTCAGCAGGGGTCGAGTTGGCGTGGAGGGGTAGATCCTTACATCGGTTCACGTGGACGACCTGTAGGATGGGCCGTGGAAAGTCTGGCGGTATGATGGCCAACTCCTTGCAGTGTGCGTAGGACAGGAGTGGCATCTGGATACCTTCATGGACTTGGATCATGGCATGACAGGATCGGTTGGCCAAAGATAGAGTGGCCTTAAGGGTACCTAAAGCTGGTGTCATCTGTGATCCATCTGCTGTGAGTGTCACTGAGGTGGCAGAACGTTGTAGCTCATTCCTGGTGATTTGAAGCAGTTCCAAGTGCTGTGGACCCATCACTGATACGTCAGCTCCTGTGTCTGGCAGCATCAGAATCTTGGATGTCTCACCATTGTAGGTGAGGTCGAGGGATACGGGTACCGGTGAAGGGCAAGTTGTTGTGGAAAGGGCCTCAACCTTGCGACAATTTGAAGGCCTGCTGGAGGGGGGCGTGGCTTTGGGTGGGCCGCCCTGCTTGGCATTCATCTGCTGTCGGCAACATCTGTCGTAGTGACCCACTCGGCCACAGTGTCTACACGTGGCCTTGTTGGCAGGACATTTTGAAGTCTTCTTCCAGTGTCCCTTGCCAGCACAGTTTCCACATATGCTGTCAGCAGCTGGACACTTTTCTGTAGAGCCGTGCTTTTTTGTGCAGGAAAGGCATGAAGTGTCCCTGTTAAAGTTTGGGTGGGAAGTAGCACCTTTGCTGCCATGTCCTTTGGTTTTCTTGTAAGTAGAGACAGCACACAATTTAGAAGGAGGGGCACGTATGGCGGTGGTGGCTGTCCTTGTGGCCTCATAGGAGCGACATTCATTGACTGTGGTGGCCAAAGAAGCTGAGGTGTCCAGGGCAATAAGTTTTTGTGTGAGCTCCTCATCTCTGACTCCCATGATGATGATCATCTTAAGCTGAGTTTCCTCACAAACTGCACACTGGCCAGGACAGACGTCGATTTCCTCTGCTACGTGCTTCAGTCTGACGTAGAACTCGCTGAAGCTTTCCCCTTCTCTCTGTTTGCAGGAAAGCAGGTCCCTGCGACGTAAAGCTTCATTTCGCAGGTTCTTGATGTGTTCCTGGAGAACATTTAAGACTTCCTCCACACTCCGATCTGTGTCTGGTGGCACGTTGAGTGTGTGTTCCAGTATTCTTTGAGTCTCCAGGCTGAGGCACATACGAAGTTGTATTAGCTGCTTCCTGGTAGATAAAGTCCCTAGGTCCACCATCACACTGTAGTCATCCCAGCGTCTACGCCATTCCCTAAACACTTGGTATGTGGCATCGGGACGTAAGGGCGGTGGGGTCTGGGCGATGGCTTTCTGTGGGAGTGGGTGCTGGGAACTTGAAGGCACTGACGATTGAGTAGGAAGTTGTTGCGAGTCCGGTGGTGTTGCTTGCTGGTGGCCAGGGTTGACCATGAGTAGCTGCAACAGGGCGGTGAAACGCTGGGCTTCCTCCTCTCTTCTTAGGTTGTCCTCTTGGCGACGTAGTTCTTCCTCGTGGCGACGTTGATCCTCCTCTCTCCGACGTGTAGCCAACTCGGCCTGTCGAGATTCCTCCAGGTACTTGATAAGGAGCCTTAACTCCCCACCTGTAGCTGTTGGAGGCGGTATAGTCAGGTGTGGTGAGAGTAAAGGCAGGGTTTCCATCGTTGAGAAGGCTGGTGGGGTTCGACGGTCTGTTGGTGAGCCTGGGTGTGAAGGCAACTGGCGGTCTTCATTGTCCTGGTCATGTTGCATATCCCCAGACTCGTCTTGATATGAGGTAGTCGACATGACGAAACGTTTTCAGCTGTCACCCACAGTTTAAATGAAAAGATAAAAAGATAAAAGAGACTTTCTACCGTTTTTATTTAAAAAATTACTGTAAATAGAGTGGCAAATGGCAACGGGGGAGGAGCATGGGAGGGCTCCTGGGAGGTGGGGAGTAGCGGCGGGTAGGCTGGGCAGCGGCCACTGGCAGTGCGTTTCCGGTGATGAAAGAGGGTGGATGCACCTCGCTTTCTTGTGATGAGTAGGGGTAAAAGGGTTCTTATATGGGCATGAAGGGCTCGACACACAAGAGAAATATTACCCACTAACATAAAATCACTAACACCACACTGCACTGGCACTGCATGAACGGTTCGCAAACAAAGCACAGACACTGTAAAATCCACTTGTAGTCGAGGGGAAATGGGCAATGGCGGCTCGATGCAAATGCTGGATTCCGGTGTTCCCTTAAAATGCTGAATGGTTTAGTCACTGCGCCATGGTGATAGGTGATGATGTCTTGTAGATGAAGACAGATGATTACAGAGATGGAGAAGTAAAATCCCGAGTCGTAGATTACATTTATTCCACACAGCAAGGGGTTATGAACAGTGGTGCTCTGCAAGGCGTACAGCTCGTGCCAAGAGAAGCAAGACGACTATCTATGTGCATGCACAGAGTGCTGACAGTGCGACTCATGCGCATGCGTTTGCAACGGACACAATTTATGAATAGTAAAGGGTACATATATGAAAGATAATATATACAATAATCTACAACCTCCTGCAGGGACTTTATGAAGAAGATGAAGTCCAGCAGTTCCCGAGGAAAACCGGCATAAAGTGGCGGTTTCAGACGCCCCGTGCACCTTGGAAAGGTGGGTTCTTCGAGCGTTTGATAGGAGTCACGAAACGGACCCTCCAGATAGCCCTCGGAAAGAAGTACCTGCCGGACGCCCACGTGCTAACCCTCGTGAAAGAAGCAGAAGCAGTGGTGAATAATCGGCCGCTTATGTACAGCGGTGACGAGCACGAGGATGAAGTCCTCACCCCCTCCCATTTGATAAGAGGACACCAAGTCCACTTCATGGCACCAATCTTACCGGACGACCATCTCAACGCAACGTTCACCTCTCGGAAGCTACGTGATCGTTACATAAGATTGACAGATTCACTGAAGGCGTTCAGAGAACGATGGAGAAGGGAATACTTGAGAGCCTTGAGAGCCCGGCACGACTGTCGGCCCGGGGAACCCTCCAAGCTGCACCCCGGAGACATCGTGCTAGTTAAGCAGGAGAATAAGAAAAGAGCGACATGGCCTCTGGGACGTGTCGTGGAGACGTATCCTGACGACGACGGAGTCGTACGTTCGGCTAAAGTGTTGTTTGAGGGTGTCGAGTCGCTGCGAGCTGTCAGCCACCTGGTTCCCCTAGAAATAGCCCCCTCTGAGGATGACGATGGAGGAGAAGACGACGACGGTGATGACGGAGAAGAGGGCGCATACAGTTCGACAGCCGGAATGCCAGGGATAGCGGAGACGTCTGGGGACGACCAGGGTATGGCACCAGCTACGACAACTCAACAAACAGACACAGGAACGGACGACAACGACGAGAAAGGTGAGAACTATGCAGTTAGTGAAAGAAGTGAAAATGAAACAGAGTCAGAGCAGACGAACGCACAAGGACGTTCTACACGCCCATTGAGAAGGGCTGCCGCGAAACAGCGAGAACTGATGGACTGTCTGCTGAAAGGTGACGATATATAAAATGTAGCTGTAAACAATGAGTGAAAAAGGGGCGTGTCCTATCTGGAAGGTAGGGAGGGTGGAGTTTGTGAGGTGTGCATGAATCTGCGGAAGTTGGAAGTGCGTAGGGGGTGGAGAACGGGGACGGGATGGTATCGTGCGTACAGACCGAGCGTTGCACAGAACCAGCCCCTCCCTCTTGTACTCCATCAAGTAACAGCCTGCATGTAGCAGCGGTATATAAGTCTCGATTATTGTGAGTTAAGGCAGACTGAACTTGAATTGTTATGTGTGCATTTCCATTGCCATTTTCTGATTGTCTTAGGCCCATTGCCTAATTGCCTTCGCATTTGAATTGTTATGTATGCATTTCCATTGCCATTGCCTGATTGTCTTAGGTCCATTGCCTAATTGTCTTTGCATTTGAATTGTAATGTATGCATTTCCATTGTTATTTTTGGTTTGTTTTAGGCCCATTGCCTACTTGCCTTGCCATTTGAATTTTGTAATATATACGTGTACATTATCACTGATTTCTGCTGTTCCTTATGTGTATTATACACGAGTACGTTAGAATTGCTAGGCCCATTGCCTAATTTGAACTGTTGTATGGCTATATGTATATTATTGATTGTGTTTATTGCCCCGGGGTAACATTGCTGTGTGTTGTACATTATGCGTACTCTGTTCGAGTCGTTGCGGAGCGCTACGCAGCGAGCCTAACAGAGTCTCGGAGTAAGTCACTCCCCCCACCCAGAGTCCAGCTCTATCCAATTGACCGACGTTTCATCGCTCCTTATTTTGGGGCGTGGATTATGTCGGGAATTTCGACCTGATCAATCGAAATTCCCGCCATTTGACTCCGCCTACGATTACGTCAAATTGGAGGGAGAGGAGAGAACTCGCGGGCGAATGAATGTCGTTCAAGACGAGAATGTTTAGAACCAAAAAGAGAAACCGCCTGGTAGGACAGGCGCTGAGACTAAAGAAATCAACCACTTGTAATTTAAGAGAAAGAAAAATAACTTCATTCTATTGTAACATGATAAAAAAAATCCAATCTAGAAATTTAGGTTCAGGAAAAATTGCGGGAAAAAGGTGACGTCGGAGGTTGCAGAGGCTTGCTCTGTCTCTTTGATCCGACGTCCCCAACCACAGTAAGTTCTATCTAATTGTTCTCTCTCCCCACCTTAGTGTACCCAGGTCGGTTTCCATGTAGGTCTTGATAGAGTTATGTAAAGTTTGTATCTGTTAATATTTCATCGATCCTTGTGCCAGGGGATCAGTGTTATTGTGTAAAGTACGTCAAAAGGTCTCGGTAAGGCGTTTATCGAGATAATTTTATAAATGTTCAATTAATTTTGCTAAAATCTTGAGTCCGATGCGGACAGTTTTTTCAAGTCACGCACATGTTCTTTTAAGTCAAGTATCTCTTTGTACGTAAAGTAAAGGTTTATTTTTTCATGCTTCTCGTATTAGATTATTATTTTTATAATAAAATTTGTTAAAATATAGCCATATTCTATTTACTTCTCCAATGGTTTTGAGAGGTTAGTCCTTCAGACCTTGTGATCAGCCCAGCACATCGGGCTATTTAGTATAAACCGGTGAAATTTCGCCACATATATATATATATATATATATATATATATATATATATATATACATACTGAAAAACTTGAAATGTTTCATTTTTCCTTGTTTCCTTTCCTCACTGGGCTATTTTCCCTGTTGGGACCCCTGGGCTTGTAGCATATCCTGCTTTTCCTACTAGGGTTGTAGCTTGGCAATTAATAGTAAATAGTAAATGACCGAAAACAATATATTTTTACCGAGAATTTCCGATTAAAATAATGGTTTTTTTTTTAAATGTTAACTATGTAATTACAGGTTTCATTGTCAACGAAGAACTCTTGTTGTTGTTGTTCTTTGTGTTGTTATTCATATTGTTTTAGGATGGCTACTACTACTACTACTACTACTACTACTACTACTACTACTACTACTACTACTATTATTATTATTATTATTATTATTATATCGTGGTAGATCACTTAATTGGTTAACGTATTATTTCACACATTTCACGTTCAAATGAGTCGATGTATATTTATATACCGGTATATATATATATATATATATATACAGTATATATATATATATATATATATATATATATATATATATATATAGACCTGCATTTTATTACAGGGATTTGGAATGGTCTGTAATGTGTATACTTATGTCCTTAGTCGCGTTTATAGCGCTTAGTCATTGGGGTTGTCGGCGAATGTTGAGGGATAAGACCTTCAAAAGTTCAAACTACCAGTGAATGTATTTATGTTGATCAGGCTGACACAAGTCTCTTTTTATAGTTTATATATGAAAGATCTATTTTGATGTCCATTTCCGACGTTTACCAGGAGGTCTATCAGAGTCCAATGCCAACACTAGTGCTATGGCCACTGATGCATCCATGTCGAAGATTTTGACCATACTGAATTTTGATGGGAAAAACGCCTATACGTGTGTGGGCAATTATGCATCAAAATTTTGATGCAAAATTTTGACGCTGTTTTTGAACGTGTATGGGCTCCTTTAGACTAAAGATATTGGGATAACTGCCCAAATCAGACCAATAAGCCAACCCTCACTGACACACAACCCAACTTTCTCTGCAGTGAAGGATTGTTGAAAAATTACAAAGCCTTTTTAAATTGGTATCCTCATTGGCCTGAAAGCTAGACAACAGACAAAACAATTTTACCAACACCAAACCCGACATTCTTGGAAAAAGTGTAACTCGCTAATACTCATAGCTAATGCCAAGGACAACAGAAAGGGTTTTGGCCAAAGAACCTTTAAGGAGAATCTCAAACGTTTAAAATGTGGACTCTAAAAACTGCAACACTACATCTAAATCCAAATAAATAGATCTCAATACATCTGAATCCATCTAGAATAATACCTGAAGAGGATAAATACAACATGAGGCCTTCAAACGGTATTAAGAACAGCCCTTTAAGCCTTAATAGCCAAAATATATAGTCCAACTATCCAAACATTACTTCCTACGCCTATTGATGCAAAGGGCCTATGCTAGATTTCGCTAGTCGTCTCTATCTTGAGCTTTTAATTCAATACTTCTCCATTCATTATCTACTTCACGTTTCATAGTCCTCAGCCAATATATAATAGTGAATAGGCTACTAAAAAAATGTTTAGTCGAGTTAAAAACATTGAGAAAAGTTAAAATTCTTGTAAACAAAGAAAAAAACTGTAGTCATGTACTGTACTCTTAAGAGTATAATGCGAAAGATTCAATTAATCAATTGTATAGTCATTTGGGAGCCACCAGGGTTACTCTGAAGTTTAGGATACTCAAGTACCAGGTTGACTAACCTTCAAAATCAGGCAAAAGTGCAGAAAAACATTGGGATCGTAGTTGTCCTACAGATGGTGCACATTCTCCAGCGCTGCTAAATGGCCCAAGACAAGCTAACAGAAAATGAATAGTTTTCTGTTAAACCTTGTGGTGAACATATCTAATAACAGGGAACCCCACAGTCAAAAGACTATGTCACTAGAGGACGAAGGGACCATTCGGCTCCTACCACTTGAAACGAGCAACTGAGCTTGTTGGCAATTACATTTCTTTTGCCCAGAATGATGCTTAACAACAGCTCTACTGTGTTGTTTAGTGCCAAAGAGTGAGCCTGCTTCACCTCCTTGCTTGTTGACATATGCTACTACGGTATTTTCGCTCATCAACACTACTGAGTGGCCTCTAAGACTGGAGTGATTGCAGTGCCAAGAATGCTGTTTTCAGTTCTAAAAGGTTGATGTGCAGGCTCTTCTCTTACTTGGACAAGAAACCTGAGGCAATCTGATTCCTTAGGTGTGTTACCTATCCCTCCTTGATGCATCTGTGAATAGCAACAATTCCAGAAGTTCCCTTAATGAGGTTATCATCCTTTAGCCACCACATTAGATCCCCAACCTCTTGGTCCATTAGAACCAAGTGATGAGGAAGGATGGTAGCTGCTGCCCAGTGTTTCTACACGACACCATTGAAGGGATCTCTGATGGCAACCTGTGTAAAATGAGCTTCTCGAAGGATAAGTGATGCCAAAGAAGTTGTTGCCACTGCTGAGCCAGCAGTTGTTGTTGAGAAATGAAAAGTCGTGCTACCCTCCAGTCTGATGATGCAATTGTGCGATGGAAAAATTCACTACTGATGGAGGAAGGTATCTGTCAACATTCCCAGGTACTAAAGCCTCTGCTTATATGTTACTTCTCTAGGTTTACCACAATCCCCAGATCATGGCAATAGAAGAGAACTTTGTAGAGATGATGAAGGAGATATCTTGAGGAGGTGGACTGGATAAACCAATTGTCTAGATACCCGAGTAACTCTATGCCCTTGGCTATGCACAAGCTAAGACTGGGATACA
This sequence comes from Palaemon carinicauda, assembly GCF_036898095.1. NCBI lineage: Eukaryota > Metazoa > Arthropoda > Malacostraca > Decapoda > Palaemonidae > Palaemon > Palaemon carinicauda. The sequence continues at coordinate 43,260,115 of NC_090761.1, forward strand.
CATGCTAGTGAACACCTAAGGGAGGGTGGTTTGACGCTCCAAAACACGAGACTGAACTTGAAAACCTTCTCCCTAAGGACAAAGCAAAGGAAATTCCTTGAAAGCCGATGGACTAGTATTTGAAAGCCAAAGGATTAGTATTTGAAAGTACTGTGTGTTCTGTTGTTGATATTGGGTTATGAGAAAGTGGTTAAAAAGAAGGGTTACCTCTACCATCGTTCATTTGAGCGGCAGAAACGATTAACTAAGTATCTGGAAAAAAAGAAACATGGAAGGTAAGAATACCATACAGAAAAGTTGAGATTTTCTCCAAAAATAAATAGAATATACATAATATACATTTCCAGGAAGTATAACAAAGAACATAAAAACAGTAGAATAATAAACAAAACTTACTCGATACTGTGTAATGAAGCATTAAATTAACAACAGATTGGGAAAGGCCATATCACTCAACTGTGTTTCTCCTCACATCCAACTTGCAACCAACTCCCAATATCATCAGTTGAATAAATTGGTAGTGATTCTCCCTAAGATGGGCTAATATTTAACCAAGATGATTAACTATATGCACTGACATATCAGGCATAAACATAGAAAGGTAACAAATATACAAAATAAAATAACTAACACCACATTTTGGGTATGAACACAAAGAAACTACACAAAAATAAACTAAGTAATCTTAAATGGAGGATGATGCACTTCACTTTTATGAAGAAAAATAAGTTTGCTATAAAAAGAAAAAACTGAAATATATAACCATTACTTGCAGCAACACACATCGATATTCACCTAATCTTACCTCCCAGTTACGGCTCTAAAAGGCTGCAGCTATGCCCTGTGCAAAGTCTTCAGATTTAAGAACACAGATCTCTCCTCCACGTAAGTTAAGAGCCTTGAATAGTCTTGCCCACCTGAAGTGCGATGTGACCAATTATAATGTCAATTATTTTTGGCCACACATGAGCCTTTGAGAAGGTCATAAGACTGTCTTTTTGATAGCTATAGCACTGGAGAGTTCCACGGACAAACTTGTATTAATCCACTCTGAAGGTTGGAGGGTCTCTGGTTTTGCACCCCAATTTGTGGATTAAACTAATAGCCCCTCAGTGTGAACTCCTCCATCCCCTCACTTAATGAAACATTGGGTGCTAATCAAGAGGAGTTGCTTTAGTGTCCTGTGAAGCTCTGCAGTGCTTATCTCAAGAGGACTTGACATCACAGGCTTGTGCGTCAGTGACTCTTCCTTATCACTAGCAGAATAAAGGAAGGGGTGTTGAAGAAGGCACTCTCTCTCTTGCTTTGTGAGACAATCAAATAGCATTTACTTAAACCATTTTAAGGTTTGAGGTACTAGCTTGAACTTGGCACTCACAAAGTCATAAGGAATAGGTCCCAGTTTAGCCTTCCAAAGAATCTTGCAGTTGGATAGGTGATTGAGTCTGAAAGTGACAAACAACCTTTTCAGTTCTCCATTCTAGTAAGTATACCAACAAGTCCTTCAACATTTAGTTCTTGGTCCTCTGGTGGCAGCTCTGGTAGTTGTGCAGTCAGTCAAGCGCCACCATCTTGTCTATGGTATAATATGTTCGAGGTAAGGGAGCTTCTGAGGAGCAGGGAAAAGCATTTCCCAAGGTTGTGGTGGCCGATGTGGTACTGTCCCTGACTGGTGAACGTCAGACTGGGGTTCGAGTCCCGCTCAAACTTATTAGTCCTTTGGTCGCTGCAACCTCACCATCCTGGTGAGCTTAGGAAGTGGGGTTTGGGGGAGACTAAGGTCTATCTGCCGAGTCATCAGCAGCCATTACCTGGCCCTAAATGGTCCTAGCTTGGGTGGACAGTGGGCTTGGGCACTGATCATATGTATCTATGGTCAGTCTCTAGGGCACAGTCTTGCTTGATACGGCAATTTCACTGTCCCCTGCCTCTGTCATTCATGAGCAGCCTTTAAACCAAGCATCAACCAACTAAATGTATCTGGTCGTCTTCTAGCTTGATGGAGAGGGGCCTTGGGCACTGACCATAAATAAAAAAGGCCATTCTCCAGGGAATTGTCACTGTCCCTTACCTCTGCCAAACATGAGCAACCTTCAAGTGTAGAATTTCTGCACACACAAATAGGCTATAATAAAAGAAATTGGCTTTTACGGATTATTTGTTTTACATCTTAAAATGGCCTCTTGGCAGTACCATAAAATCTCAGTTTGATTATATCAAGGGTTTCTATTTATGTATGAATATCTGATAGGTTATAGACATATAAATAACCAAATTTTGATTTTATTTAAATGTGTTCCATGAGATAATCTATTATGCAAACAATATACATTTTATATTCTAATTTCTCTGCTAGACATTTAGATACACATTGTATAAGAAAGTTAAGTTGTACTTTCATAAGAAATCCATACAAAGGTTAACTAAATAAAAACTGTATCTCTCACATTACAGTGTTTTATCACAGCTTTGATAATCAAGTTCTATCAACATTCAAACAGACAAATCAAAATAAGTTACTAATCCCTTAGATAGCTTGTGATGAAATCCAAATGCTAGAACCTTCATATCTAAGACTTAATATTTCTACCTTGACCAAAATAAAAACTACAAGTTAAAAATACTCCTGTCTATATGTATAAATACTGGTATGAATACTATATCCATCTAAAGCTAATATACAGAACTGCAAAAATCTTATATTAACATTAATCGTAGCTAATTAACAGACCTATTATAATAACAATAGAAGGAACGTAAAAGTAAGATACAATTAACGAGATAAGATTAGTGACAATCTTAATACTGTAATGCAATAAGTGAATGAGGTAACGTGAAAGAAAAGTATGTGACATTAATACGCAACTAACTGCAGTGCGAAGACAATTCATAGGTCTGAAAAGTAAAGGTGACAATTTCAATTATGAAAACTCAGCTATATCTACGTATGTAGGTTGGCTTTGAGAAGGAGTAAAATTAAGACACCAGTTTCTGTAAGCCAGGAAAGAAATGCAAGAAGGAATGCCCTTACTGACTTACAGGAATAAGTTTCTAGAAAGTAATAAAATTTTGTGCAAAGATAATTTTCCACTACTTGGCTGCCAGAAGAGTTGCCTAAATATTTAAATTTAATATTGATCCTATTGGATAACGGCACAAATTTGAACATGCTATTGTATATGTTTAATAGAATTTATTAGAAAAAAGCATTTCCAAAAGCTTTTCTTTCACCCCTATCCTAAATGACCAAATACTCTCTACATAATGAGAAAACTAGCAACATAACTAACAGACTAAAGCCCTGCTTTGCAACCCTTTTATTAAGCTGTTGCTCACTGG
>NC_090761.1:43271453-43298953 GCF_036898095.1 Palaemon carinicauda
GAAGTACAGAGGAAAAAAATAACTAAACATCACAGGGATAGTTAAAGTCAGAAGTGTGTTTTGTTTTGTGAAATCCATAATGGTGCTCCACAGGGAACAGAGCTCAGGTGTTTGAGAAAACACCTCAAATACTTAAGTGACAGCAGGAAGTAAATCATAAAGAAACTAGTCTAGGGGATTAGATTGGTCCGCTTTCTTGAAGACAGAATGAAACTGTACATTCTTCAAAAAAAATAATTAAGAGAGGGATTTAGCTAGTTGCTGGCGAAGACTGCAAAACACGTAAGGAATCGTGGTCTTTAAAATCGCAAAAAGAAGAAAAAAAAAACCACGGCAAATAAGTAGCAACAGATCAGAGGAATCAGTACTGAAAGAAGCTTCAATTAGCTGATTGCTGAGAGCATGGCGAGAAAGGCATTTTATATTTATGATATAGACAATGAAGTCGAAAGAGAGGATAAAACGGAATTAGAAGTTACTAAGAGCCTTTTATTTTGACCACAGAACTAAGCCTGGTTTCAGGTGATTAGATAAATATATCAGATTTCCTCGCACAAATATAGATAAATCTGTATAATTTTCTCCTTAGATAGATAAAGAGATATATTCATAGATAGATAAAGATAGATACACATAAAGGGAAGTACATTCCGATAAGCTTTCTACTGAGATGCATGCTCAAAGAACTCCCTTGAGAAGACTCGATCATTCATAGAAAGATAGAAACAAGGTTAGACATGAATAAAAGTACATTCCATTAACCTTTAAATTAAAATGCAAACTCGTAAAATTGAGAAAACTTGACCACTCATGAGGTTCTGACATCCAACAAACAAAAAGCTCATTGCGTGTTTTCTTCTTCTTGCTATGTTTACTCTTTTTATAAGAATGATATTAACAAAACGCATTCTACCCTCTCCCTCTCTGGTTCTGAACAAGCGACATGTGACTAGCTGCCTCGCCTTTCCTCTCAGCTAACCTCCCCCCCCCCTTCCTCCTCCTCCTCCTCCTCCTCCTCCTCCCTTTCCCTGAGACCCATCAGGTCCACGCAGCTTGGCACTGTCACCCAGGCATCTTGGCAACAGCTAAAGAGTGCCACCCGGCCACAGACACTTACTGGTCCTTCAGTAGTGCCAAGTACCATACACTACCACTTGCTCCTCTCGTGACGCACTTTGCAAAAACATATTTGTAGTGCTTCTCTCTCTCTCTCTCTCTCTCTCTCTTCTCTCTCTCTCTCTCTCTCTCTCTCTCTCCTCTCTCTCTCTCTCTCTCTCTCTCTCTCTCTCTCTCTGTTTTGTTAGAGATGTGCCAGGCTTGAAGAGACAGACAGACAGATAGGGACTAAGAAAGATTGAAATAACAAAGCACTATTATGAGAGTTACTAAGACTGTCTTGCCTGTCTATTCTAAGTGACAGAGGAAAACCTTAAGAGCGTTGAAATAAAAAAAAAATGGCTTTGTAAAATAATAAAAAGGAAAACACCACAAAAAATAACGAATGATTGTAAGAAGTGCGCATTGCCTAATGCCAATCTCCGCCAATACCTGAACTGCATTAGCATTGATACCGTCAATAACATTCAATTTAGTTCCGATCTTTAAAAACTCATAATGCTCGAACGAGTAAGCCAAGGGTCTTACCAAACCTGCAATTGGATGAGAGGCTTCAAAGAAAGTGCAATGAAGCAGACTGGATAGAAAACGGAAACAGGAAGTGAAATTTCATAACCAGGAAAAGAAAGCCAAGAACAGCTATCTAAAACGAAGCTATCGAAAGATGGTGTACTTCCGCTACTGCTATCAGTAGGCAATTATAACTTGAATTCTTCGTACTTCAGTACTATTCATATAATTTACACTTAGCAGATGCACAAGGTCATAAACCAGCAGTAAAAAATGGATAAAATTATATCGAATAATAGAAATATATGGAAAGGGGAACTATAGTCAAATTCTTTTTAGTTATACAGATTTGCACAGATTCCCAGGGGTGCCCTTTTAGCTCGGAAAATTTTCCTGCTAGGTGATTGGTTGGAGAAGATAACTCTAATCAATCATATAGCAGGAAACTTTTCCGAGCTAAAAAGGGGACCGCTGCGAGTCAGTGCAATTGCGCCTCCTTAAAAAAAATGAGTATAGTGTAAATACTGTAAAGTTATAAAACGATCAAAAGATTAATTACTTCAATAACAATTTCAGACTAACACTATGGCAAAAGTAACAACAAAATCTCAAGATGGTTTAATATATTCAGTAATAAAACCATACATTAGTAATAAAGCCATAATAAGAAACAGTGTATTCGTTCAATTCAGTTATAATTAAAAGGTGGAAAAGGCTGCTAACTCCTTTCTACAGGTTGTACAGTACCACCCACATCAGACATCATTATGTTCTATCATAAAGAAGTTGTGAAGACACTTTTGGCTCGTGAGACATTTTCATAATTCACTTTTGTATTCACGTTCAGCCCTTGGAACATTACCATCTCATGATCTGATTATGGCGACACTTAAGTCGAATTATAAAACAAAAGAAAATCGAGCATATTAGTTTAAAACAGTGTTAAATTTCGATCTTTTATAACTGTATTTCCTCGAGGATTTAAGTTAAATATTACGTTTGTAGCAGCTGAGTCATCATTCAGATAATCAAAGAATTACGAACTGAACGCACAAATAAACAATTTTGTTCAATCACCTTACGATTATTTTTTTCTTTTTTCACTGCAATGAATTTTACCAAAACCAAATTCAACAAGACGTGACCTCACACCATGGATGACCCTCAGTGTGACATCGCCCTACAGCTGCATTCGCAGCCTCATAGAAACTTGAAGAACAGAGAGCTAGAGACTAGTACATTTGCTTTTCTTTTCGCTTCCTATTCTGTTCTGTTCACTCATTTATTGTCTTGTTTCAGAAATATTTTCTGTGTGAATATATATATATATATATATATATATATATATATATATATATATATATATATATATATATATATATATATAAATATATATATATATTTACATTTTTATATATATACATATATATACACATTTATATATATATATATATATATATATATATATATATATATATATATATATATATATATATATATATATATATATATTTACATATATATATATATATATATGTTTATGTATATATATGTATATATATATATGCATGTATATATATATATATATATATATATATATATATATATATATATATATATATATATATATATATATATATATATATTTATGTATGTATATATATAAATATATAAATTGTATTTTTACTTGGGTGTAGTTAATTCGTTTTGATATCTGTCGCTTTACAAATAAAAACAACTTTCAATCTTACTTTTTTTCGTTTTAGTGTTTGTTTCGAAAAAAAAATGCATACATCGGTGTTTCATTTACTACATTGAAAGAATCATTAGTTGCCATTTTCACTTTGAAAAATCTTTACATGAAGTAACTACCGGGAAAATCAGACAACGGAAATTAGTGATGATAAAAAAAATTTTAATTCCTAAATATGTTACATTAAATCATAAAGGACAGTGTTAGAGTCGCGACAGAGCAGAAGCACCCTCCGAAAGAACAATTTCTCCCATTGGTTACAAAACAAAATTTATGATATTAGATTTCTTCATTCATTCAGTACCTATAACCGTATTATTAAGCGCTAGTTTTAACGTAATAATAACTAACTATTTTAACAATATCAGAGAAAGGAGAAGTAGCAAGATAAAAATGAAAAGGGTTGGCTGCTGATCAAGTAGGTCTTGGAGATTTTCACAGCAGTGTATTATTGGAGGGATTAACACATCGCTCAACTATGCAATAAAACTTCTTTCTATTTTCTTTAAGGTTTCAAAGGGATATATTACATTAGACTGCTTCTATCAACTCTTAATTAATATCTGCGAGAAAATATCAAATGAAAGAGCAATTTGGCTAATATCCTTCACCACTCCCAACCCCCCCCCCCCCAAAAAAAAAATCTCCCTCTTTCAAGGTAAATTACAATTACATTCGATTACGGGCTGACAACGCAAGAGCCAGTGTCTTGCATAAGGCAAGGTAATCGTTACAGACAGACAGACAGACAATGCAAAAGCCCACGTAAGGTGGAGGATTAATTATTTCATAAATGGATGGTATTTTCTCCTGATAATTATTAACCTATTCGATTTATTTATGCTCCTGATTTCCGAACGTCAATATACGAGATGCTATGCTAATTACGGCAGGCCTATATCATTACTAATAGATTTAATTGTATTCAAAATATATATTTGCTTATACTTTATAATCATATCTTAGTTTAAGCAATTTCTTTGTATTACCACATGTTTCAATTGTTTCATTCATACAGCTTTCTCTTATAGAATTGTATCACATATTTGTTACGCAGTGTATCTTATTGTAAAAAGACAATACACATTTAAAAATGTGATTTTACATTAAAACTTATTTTTTCTAAAAATGAATCGATTGGTTGGATAAAATCCTCTTGTTTCCGCAGTGAATTTGAAGCCTGTTGAGACTCGAGAGACACACCAGTGACACAGGGGGTGGGTGGGGGTAGCAGCCATGGGGGGTGGGGCTCTGCAACTCGCCCACCCACCATACCAACTACCACCCTCAGGTCTTTAGATCAAGTAAGCATCCTTCACCCAAGTGCTGCCATTATAATCATCCTCGGAGCTTGAAAAAAAAAAAGAAGTGTTTTCTGAAGAAATCAACGGTGAGTACTTTGGCCTATTTTATTGGATACATAAATAATCAAATATTTCCTTTAACGGTCTATCATATATCATATAGTCGTCAAGGTTAGAATATTCGAATAGAAAATATTGAGGACTAAAATTGACAATGTAATTGTTTGCTGTCATAGTTGAAATGAGTTGCATACGAAGTAAAATTTTACTATGAGTAAGAAAATAAGAATAGATTATACCACCAATGCTGAAAATATTTTCTATCACTGATTTGTAACACTTCCGCCTTCATACGTTTTTCTATCTAATTAATTTGAAGTAGCACTATCTACCATCTAACATCACACCGATGGAATTTTTCAGGCCTCTTTCTTTCTCAGTACAACAATTTCTGCAAATCATAACCTCTCTGCTAAGTAAGAGAAAGCTCTGTGATTAAAATAGATACTAACTATAAAATATTTCTTCCTAGATGTCTACCGAGGCAAGAGCATCACCTAGTGGTGGTAGGGATAGTGTGGAGAGCTTTCCCACCCAGCCCTACCCACCCCACTTTTATCCACCTCCCAATTATCAAGGAGGACCCCAGCCCCCATGGATGCCAGGGCAGCTCCCTCCAGGAGTATCAGGTCCATGGCCAGCACCACCCTGGGGATATCCTGGACCTCCACCTGGATGGTCTCCTACAGGAGCTGGGGGAAAGTTAAGTCCACATAGCAGCACAGTTCCCATGCCCTCAGACGAATACACTGTAGATACGATGAGGCGTATCTACAATGACGATGATGGCCGTATAGAGATACAGAGGGTTAAAGTGCAACGACGTCCGCCTGAAGGTCCCGCTATCATGTTTACGCCTGAGAGTGATTCTAAGAGCCTTGTCCCTGCGGGTTCAACTGTTCTTAATGAAAGAAGACCACCACCACGAAAGAATAAAATAAAGAGGCAGATGGAGCTCATGAAGTCTCTTCACGGACAACAAGGACCTTATCCTTGGTATCCATATATGCCATGCATGCCATATCCCTATCCACACCCATACTATTATGGAGGAGCATGCATGTGGCCTGGGGGTATTCCTCCACCACCAATGACACCATGGGCTGGAAGTGATGATAGTGAAAGAACTACCTCTCGCCAAGAATCTCTTCCAGCAACAATAGATTCCCAGCGCCTTGAGTCTCGCGTATCAGTGACATCTCAAAATTCTCATTCCCCCGTTTTTGCACGGTCCCCATCACCAGCTGCTACGACTCATAGCATTACACCATCTGACAGCATATCAGTGCGAGGATACAAGGCTGAAGACGCACTAAGTTTCAGCATACGGGGACCAACACCGCCACCTCGCAAGGGCCGGGGATCTACAGACAGAAAGCTGAGAGCTATAATGGCTCCTAGTGATGATATATCAGAAGTGGGAGATAAAAGTTCTATTATTACTACTAGTACTGATCTTGTACCATATCAAAGACCACCACGAAGAAAACGGAAAAACAAGCTTGCAGGCATTAGCGATGTAAGCTACTTAGACCAAAAAGACACAGATAGTCTTAGTGACAGGAGCAGTATTACATCAGAAATTACATGTGATGATTCGTCCAGGTTAAATTCAGAAATTTCATATGCATTTAGAAAGTTTGAACAATCAGTTGATGTGTTTAAGTCAAAAGTTTCTGTTGAGTCAACACCTGTTAATACTCCTCCTCGATCACCTTCTCCCATCATTTTGCATTCCAACGATAATGCTGTCACCACAAAGGATGACATACAAATTCCACAATTTCATGACACTATTGGTGAGGATACAGACACTTATATTACTAACACTGCAGACAATCTTCAAGATAAACAACCATCAGCAACATCAATTTCCTCTCTTCCACCACTGGAGACAGTTTCATCTGATTCTGTATCAATCTCTGCGCCTAAGAAAGAAGAAATTGCACAGGAATTTAGAGATTCAAAACAAGAAGAGGTTTCACAAAATGTGTCAACAACTATCTCTGAAGTAAATTTAAGTGGTTCATTGCAAGCCACTGACGAAATGCCAATCACTGTGGAGGCAATGGATACAGCAACCAAATCAACAGCTGATACATCCAATAAACCAGTTTCCCAGGTATTACAAGAAACAGTTACAATAATAGAGCCAAGTGCTGTAACTTCAAGTGTGCCAAACACCTCACCAGGTGATACAACTGTATCTTCAGTAATGTCATCTGAAGAAAACTCTCAGCATCACATACTTGCCACAGAAACCTCGGGAAAAGATACTAAGTTACCTTTTGCTGGGAAACTTGAAGTGACTGAAGCAGAACTGGATGCATCTAGTGGCCGGGACTCCAGGCTAAGCTCAAGTACTTTCTTCTCTATTCGTCCTTCTGATGACCCTCTTCACATTGATACAGATTCTACTGACATTTTGCTGCCAACTACAGATGCCACTACTGCAGACGAGGTAAGCAAGTCAGAAACAATCCCTTATTCAAATTGGTGTATCTTAACTATGCACTGTGTCAAACCTTCAAATTTGTCATGATTTTTTACACATAGTATACCTTCTTGAGTCCTCTGTTCTGGAATGAGCCATTTGGCACTAAAAGGATAATTAATATGACCACTCAAATCAAATTGGCTCAAAGGCCATGGTGGTAAAATAGTATAAGCCTTAAAATTCCAAGATTTGAAATTCAAAACAATGCCCAAATGTCTAACAGACCAGGAATCTTAGCTATAATACACTACAACGTATTCAGTACTCTTAATTCTTATCATATGCAATATCAAATTCCATTCTTTTAAAATTGCTAATGAGCAAATAAAACTTTGAACTTTAAAATTCTAGAATTCTAGAACACATCTCTTCAATAAAAATAATCACAGTAAAAATAAACAAGGCATTTTTTTTCTTCAGGGTGGTGAGGGAACAGATTGGACAGCGGGCAGCCCTGTGGCAGAGGATACTGAGAGTTATCAGTGGGTCCTACAGCAGCCTGGGGAGATACCAGACTTAACTTGTGCAACAGCTGATCGTGAAGATGAGAGACGCAACGCGTGGCGTGCTGAAGTTAGGTGAGGTTCAAGAGTTTTTATTATTGCACAATTAATAAATTTCAATATAATTTCACATAAAACATAATCCATGATAAAATGAAGCAACATAGAATTTAAAGCTATGCCATGGCCTTTATATCATTTCCAGCTTATGGCGTGCACGCTTGGTGGTGTCACTCTGCAGAGGCAGAGGACTTGACCGCCAGGATTGGGCCACATTTCACCTGCTAGTCCACCATCCTTTATCATTAGACTTGAAACTATCCATGTTGCATGCACCTCGTCTCTGTGTTGCAAACTCCACTATTGGAGCAGCGCTAGTAAGAGTAGCACTCATCCATCTTGCACAATATGGAGAAACGCTTCTGCAACCTGAAGCTAGCAGACAGTTGGGATGGCGATCTATAAAAGTTGATCCCAACCAGTCTTGGGCACCTGTTAAGGTATTTAGCACAGAAATTAAATTTTCCTTTGGTATATAGAGTGATTATTTATATAAGTAAGTAATTGCATCAAAATATTTTCACTTCCATATTGGAAAACTGCAGTTACATAGCAAAATGCTCTTCACTAATGTGGTAAAAATAAATAGCATTTTTAAAATCAGGGTAATATTTAATATTTTCTTTTTTAATTTACAACAAATTATTGTTTTTGAGATGCAAATGTTCCCCCAATCAAAAGCTTTTCTTCTGATAAAAGATATTTTTGCAGGGTGCAGTGGAAATTCTAAAGGCTCTTGGTTACCTAGAAAGAGAAGATGGCGTGCTTCGATATCCGCGAAGACCCAAGACTGAGGTATCAGTCTTGGCCCGACTGACACTGGATATGTTGGTTTTAGCTGAAGAGCTACGTCTCTACCTAACTGGAACACACCAATACCCTACTAATATATCAGATCTTTTCTTCCCATCCTCAATGGCTTCCACTTTACCTTCAGAAGGATCTCAGATAGCCCAAGACTTACAAAGACCACCTTCCTCAACTGGCTCTTACAGTTATATGTCTGCTCAATCTAGCACCTCACTAAACCACAGGCCAAATAGTCAAGCATCATATGTCACTGACGAAGAAACTGAAACACTTCAAGTATCAGTAAAACAAGCTAAGAGCAAAAAGACTAAACAGCCTTCTTCTTCAGATGAGGAGATTACACTAAAAGAAGATTTTGTCAATAAATCAGAGACCAAAAATGTAGCTAATAAAGACAACATGGTGTCCCATGAAAAGGTAGAGGAAAAATCTTCTAAAGGTGATACATCAACAGAAAACAAGAATGCAAATGCACCAGTAAAATCAGAATTAGCTAATATGCCATCCTTACTTGAACAATCAACTACAAGTTTAGATATGTCAAGCCTCCCTGATTTACAATCTATTCAATCTAGTACCCTTTCACTAATACCTCCATCAGCAAAAGAATCAGTTCAAAACACATCTGTTACACCTATCGCAACACCTGTACCAGACACTTCAAAAGGAACTGAAGAAACAAAGGACAATCCAGAAGAACATATCTATGAGGAAATTGATGTGATTCGGCAACAAGTCCAAGCTTTAAGGGCTTCTAGTGTTCCAGTAGACACGCCACCTCCACTTCCACCAAAAAAGAAAGTTAGCTCAGGCGGTGAGGATGATTCTGGATTGAGTCTCACATACCCTCACATGGAATGGACGTCAGCATCAATGCCAGGATCACTAAGAGGAGGCTCAACAGGAGCAAGAAGGAAGAAGCGCAGGGCACCTATGCCTCCCGATTTCATGCCTCCAGACTGGAAGCCATATGAAAATAGACCTAATGAATATGAGCAAGGGAAAGTAGACAAATCTGAGGAGGATAAAAAACGATCATTAAATCCATTCTATGAAGACATTGACTCAGTTAAGTCTCAAGTAAAAGAACTGGAAAAAGATTATGAAAATAAAAGAAAGGGAAAGCAGCATAAAGGAGTAAACAATGGAAATCCATTTGAAAAAGATGACTATACTGTATCTGGCTATGTAGGTAAAAATCCCTTCTATGAGGACATAGAGGAGGAAGTTACAGAGAAACCAAAAATGGTTTCACGCTCGGCTACTTCCACCCCACTGAACAATACACCTGGGCTTTGTCCCATGGGATCTCTTCTAGAACTGCAAGATGAGAGCATACTCATAAAAGCTAAACGAAAAGCACCTAGACCACCCTCTACTGATCCCTCAAGTAGAACAGCAACACCACAACCGCTGAAGTCTACATCTCCTCAACCACCAAAAGTACCTCCTCCTAGGCCACCATCATCTCCGCCACCACCCAGGCCACCATCTTCTCCACCACCACCAAGACCACCATCTTCCCCAATTCCTAAGCATCCTCCAAATATACCACCACCTAAATCTCCTCTGACAGAAGAGCAACTGGGAACCAAAGCTGACATGACATCTCTGACCACAGACTCTGCAAAGGATAACAAAACAGAAGAATCAAAGAAGGAAAAAGAAAAGATCAAAGCAAAAAATATAGTGGGAAATGCTATAAAAGCTTCACTTCAGAAACTACAGATCCAACATCCAACCATACCACCACCTCCACCACCGCCAAAGTTGGATGATGAAGGGGAGGATAGTCTTCTGAGCCTTGAAGATCATGCAAGAAACAAATCTCCTGTACAACAAACACCTTCTGCTTTAGATGACATTCCTTACATGGATGCCAATGAAATGAATGTGGAAAAAGTGGTGAAAAAAACAGAACCTGTCTCTCAGTATGAAATTCCAGAATTACCTGGAAAAGACGGAATTCCTCCTGCGCCACCTCTATCGCCAACTACACTGAGACAAACGGCCCTTTTACTTAGAGGCCATCGCAGTGTTCCCTTCATTGATGAGTCAGATCTCCCCCCGGATTGCCCACCACCTCCACCCCCAACATCTCCACCTGAATCACCACCAGAAACTCCCAAAGCATCACCACCAGAAACTCCTCATGTATCGCCTCCAAAAACCCCTAACACTTCTCAACCTGGGACCCCAAGTGGCTCATCTCCATCATCCCCTATTACAGTCAAACAGGAGGTCACAGAACCAGTTCAAGAGACTTCAAAAGACTCCCCTTTAAACGAAGAAAATATTGAGATATTAAAAATAACAGTGCATACTAGGGATCCCATTAAAGAAGAAAGATCAGGCATAATAGAAAACAGTCAAATAAATATGATGACAGATGAAAAAGAAACAGAGAATGGAACAAAATCAAAATCCATTTCAACCGCATCAAAACTGACACCTGACGCAGCACAAGAAGAAACAGCATCTAAAATCCCAGAGGATTCCAGTGAACCACCCCCTCTACCACCAAAGTCTGGTACTACTCTAGTCTCAAACGAGGATCCTTATGCAAACCAGTCTGTCACAAGTTCAAGATCTGCAGAAAAATATGAATTGCCAGAAAAGCCGAAACGAGAAGACATAGCTTCTGAGGTATCTGAGGACACCACAAAAAACTCAGACCCTGTCGAAGAAAACCAGACAGATGAGAAGACTTCAAAACCGTCACAACAGGAGGAAGATTCTTCTGAGGAGGATTATGAAATTCCGGAGGTTGTGAGAGAAACTGCTCTTTCTATCGGGCCCGAAGGCATGGTATGTATAAAAAATTATTACATTACTGCTTCTAACATTTCTTTATTATATTTTTTCTTTAGAAAATACTAACGGTCAAAGCTGCTGTAGTACTGTATACTCCCTCTCAAACATATCCAAATGCGATCCTATTAGTTTTAACAATAAATTTTCAAAATTGTTTAACATTTAGTGCACATAATGGCTGTATCCACTTATCCACAGAAACTATCTAAACATTTCCTGGTGCATTCTAATATATAATAGCTAAAAATCGAAAATAATGTAAATGTATAATCAAAGAGAAAGCAAAAAAATCTCTTAAGTTTTATATATCTTCAAACCTAGCTTCTTTCGTATAAAAATCTTGAAGTAAAAGAAGCCGGCTAATTTTCGTGGGATATAATGTCCTTCGTGGCTATTTCTTTACGTACTATACTTGATGTCTTGAGAAGACATTATATTCCGACACGTAACTTTGGATAAATTTCCAACTCCGACACATAGCTTTGGATAAATTTCCAACAAGTATGACATTCACATTTGAAAATTATATTGAGAATTAAAAGCCCTAAATACATCCAAATTAGTATCAATCCTTGTAAAGTACTCTATGAAATGACTATATACTGCATGTGTTTCATACACGCTCGTATACTGTAAGGGTTTTGATTTTCTATCTTATCACTTGCTCTTCCCTGCACTGTTAATCGGCTATCTTGTCTTTTCATGCTAGAAAAAGTTTTTTCATGATTGAATTTTGTGATGTTCTTGGTCATAAGGTGCTGTATTAAAACTCGATGATTGTTTAATAGTTTAGTGTCATTTATATCACCTCTCAGTTATCACCTAACTGGCACCTCACACATTTCTTTGTAGCAGCCCAACATTTTGGAGTGGTAGTAGCATAATTGCGACTGATGGGCGTCAGTAAGTGGCAGGAGAGGTCATTGGTTGGATGTAAGCGAGGGGCGATATATGTGGGTGGTGGGCGGCTTTGTCGCTGCTCCGGTACGTCATGGGATGGGAGTCTGCACCCTACCGCATTCACGTCAGGTTCGGTCGATGTTAAATAGTTGTCCACTTTATCAGGAGCAGAGGAATTGATAAGAGGCCTAGGTGGGGGTGAAGTGGCTGCCCGTAAGGACATTAACTTTGGTCATCACATTCCCCATGGGCAAAATATCGATATCCAGGATGGCAGCACGTACAGGTTCGGGTAGGCGCTGTACCAAAAGGGCAGGAAGTAGATTCACTTCACGAGGAGAGCTGTGTGCAGCAGGTTGCAGGCGAGCGATACTAGTCATTTCCCTGTGAGCAAGCAAAGCCTTTAGGTTCTCCAACAGTTATTGAGAGAGTTGAAAACGTTTCGCAATGCAGAAGGACGCTGATGGTGAGTACTGCTCCAGGAGGTATGATATGATGGTGTTGTACATTATTGGGGTGTCCCCTTGCTCGCACAGCCAATCGGAGATTTCCGAAAAAATGTCCTCGGGAATTGCCGCAAAAACATAATCTGCTTTGGTGCTTGACAGAGTCACGCCCTTGATGCGAAACTGGACACCAGCATGCTGGAACCAGGCATACACTTCTCCGCTTGCGAAGGGAGGTGGTTTCATTGAGGCGGCGTGTGGCGAAGAGGCAGGTTCAGTGGGAAGCATATTTAAACAGTAGGGCACACTAGAGAGGGGGCAGGGGGGGAGGGAGTGGACACTCCGGTGGTCGCAAATAGGCGAGGCGTCAGTTAGGTGGTAACTGAGATGCAAGATGAATGCAACTAAACTTTATTGAACAATCATCGAGTTTTTATATGGGGGTTATGAGCAAGAACCTCACAAAACTTCAAAAATTAAAAAGTTTGTGCTAGCATGAAAAGACAGGATGGTCTATTAACAGTGCAAGGAAGAGCGAGTGATAAGATAAAAATCAAAACTGTTACAGTGTACGAGCATGTATGAAACATGTGCGGTACAACTGATATACCTTTGTCCTATTAATTGAGTCATATACAGTTACCATAAGAACTGCTGACTTATGCAGCTGAAATATCAATATATTGTATCACAAATGCCATAAGAATATTCGTATAATTGCACATGCTTAAGACGCTGCAATAATATTTTTTTTCAGATTTTAAGCTTCAACCCATTGAAATAATAAACCGACAACTGCTACGACTATTTTTTAAGCTAGATTTCAGAAAAAAAAAATAACGAGATTAAATATTTTTCAATAGAACAATTTTCAGTAAGCTTGTCTTTCTTTCATTGGCTTAAAAATACAAAGGTGCCCAGTTAAGTTAACTTCTAGGCTGCTTCCACAAGAACTGTTTTGAGAAATCAAGATCCACTGACAGTTTTCTATTCAGTCTCAAGTCTTCCTTCATTGACGAGGACATGCACTTACAAAGTTCTCTGTATTTTCTTTTTAAATTCCTATCAGAAGCAATCAAACCAAGACTTCAAGAAAAAAAAAATTCCCCATGATAATCGTGATTTACAATTAGAAACACAGAAAAATAAGTTTCTGTAAATAACATTAGTAGTGACTTTGAAACTAGCACACACACGCACATACACACAGACACACACACACACACACACACATATATATATATATATATATATATATATATATATATATATATATATATATATATATATATATATATATACATATATATATATATATATATATATATATATATATATATATATATATATATATATATATATATATATATACACACAAACAATTTTAGTGCTATCTTCAGTCAATACATAACAGGTCATGGGAATCCAGCAACCTTGCCCCGCTCAATTGAGGACTTCCATCACGTAGAAAGCCGATATATAACAATATCCTTTCCTTAATATCCTGTAGGGAAAATTGCTATTGCCACTGATCTCAGGAAGCTCATCTACAATTTAGAGGCAAACAACCAATACATCTACATCTCAGAACATTGGCACATCTTAGGGCAGTTAGCAAAGTGGTGGCAAAATGTGCAATTTGTGCTTGGCCTAGCCCACGTGTTGATTGATTGATTTCAAGTTTTCTGATATCCGGACATCAAAGATCATTGACGCCGAGCCCAAGCGTTGAGCATTGTGTAGACAAAAACGGCTTTACTGTAAATGGGGCTCATCCACAGTTCGGCCTTCAAAAAGGATAAATAGGACACTGATTGTTGTGTTGCTTTTCCTGGATATGCACATATAGGATAAATCGCTCAATGTTTTGTATTATATATATATATATATATATATATATATATATATATATATATATATATATATATATATATATATATTATATATAACTAGTGTACGTGACCCGTTAAAAATGAAAGCTAAACATTTAAATAATTATGCTCACACACACGCACACAGATTCAATCCTTCACACCCCCTCCCCCTTTCCTAACTACAATAGTTTGGGAAATTTGTACCGTTTTCCAAGTGGAACCCGCTCAGGGTGACATAATATATATATATATATATATATATATATATATATATATAGAGAGAGAGAGAGAGAGAGAGAGAGAGAGAGAGAGAGAGAGAGAGAGAGAGAGAGAGAGAGGGGGGGGGGGTTTAAGTAGTGATGAAATGGCCAAACCCCAGACATGAATAAGAACTTGTCTGAGGCCTTTGTCCTATAGTAAACTAGAAACAGCCGTATTTGTATTTGTTATTGTTGTGTGTGTATATATATATATATATATATATATATATATATATATATATATATATATATATATATATATATATATATATATATGTATGTATGTATGTAAGTATATATATGCATGTGTATAGAATACAATACTGTTCCCTTTTTAAAGTATTTCTAATGCTACAAGAATCTCTCGATTATCTTAATGTACTGTAGATATTAATTTTTAGGCCTACTTATCACTACAAACAAATACATGAGCTAGAAATATACGAAAGAGTCTTTTCTCCTATTTTTCACATTTCCCTGATAGGACTCGAGCCCGTACACGAGAAATTATTAGTGAGTACACACACTTTGCTACAATTACAGTCATTATTATTATTACTATTTGCTAAGCTACAACCCTAGTTGGAAAAGCAGGACGACGAAAGGAAATGAGGAAATAAATAAAACATTTAAGAATAGTAACATTAAAATAAATCTTTCATATATAAACTATAAAAACTTTAAAAGAACAAGAGAAAGATAAATAAGACAGAATAGTGTGCCCGAGTGTACCCTCAAGCAAGAGAACTCTAACCCAAGGCAGTGGAAGACTATGGCACTACCCAAGACTAGAGAACAGTGGTTTAATTTTGGAGTGACCTTTTCCTAGTAGAGCTGCTTACCATAGCTAAAGTCTGTCAATCTATCTGATTCAGATACAATAATGTCCCTTCTATACATCTCAACATCTACCAGCAAATCAGTCTTTTAAAAAGTATTTTTTCCTTCATTCACATTCCACATTCACAAAGGAGTCATTAGCAGCCACTGCCTGGCCCTCCCTGGTCCTAGCTTGGGTGGAGAGGAGGCTTGGGAGCTGATCATATAATATATATGGTTAGTCTCTAGGGCATTGTCCTGATTGCTAGGGCAATGTCACTGTCCCTTGCCTCTGCCATTCATAAGTGACCTTTAAACCTTTAAAGGAGAGTTGACTGTATGGGAGTAAAATGATGTTGAATGAGGAACAAAAAAAATATATACATATATTTTAATCCCTAAAATTAAGGTAAAAAAATGTTAATGAGATGAACATGCGAATAAAAAATGTAAACGTCATCAAGCCTCAATAAATTAACACAAAAATAAGAAAAAATAAAAATTTCAACCTAATGTTAACCACAAATCTTTAGTTACTAATGCTAATGACAGCCAAAAGTATAAAATAAACTCGACAAGGTATCTATAAATTCTATCAATGTCAAAACAAGAAACATAATTATGACTGAGACTTATAAACCATCCGTTTTATTTGCGTGACAAGACCAAGGGTCAGAGGATTTGTGCAATAATCCAAACATTAAATGCGCACTAGCGTAATTGTACCGGTTGTACAGTAAATTCCTGAAGAACGAGTAATAATATGTATTTGGAATTTCGATAAATTTAGACGAAACGATTTCAAAGACAAAAAATTATTTAATGCTACAGAAGAAAAATTTATACTAACTTTGCATACCATTTTATGATCTCGTCACAAAAATGTAAATCAGTATACATCTAATTATACTTGTAATCCATACATACATCCGAAGAATTAATTTTGAATACATTTTAGAAAATTCCATTTGATATACTAAATATCATTTCTCTCTCTCTCTCTCTCTCTCTCTCTCTCTCTCTCTCTCTCTCTCTCTCTCTCTCTCTCTCTCTCTCTCTCTCTCTCTCTCTCTCATAAAAATAAAGAAGCTTATGACAATGCAAAACTACGAGGGCAATCTGTCCACCAAAGTAGAGAATTAATTTCTTGATTACATTGAATATAAATTCAGGCTCATATGTTGGGGGAAGTTACTTAATGAATCTTTAACACTCAAAATGACAGACGAGTCATTTACCATTACTTAATGGGCACATTACATCGATGATAATAACCATTAATGAAAATATCAAAAGAAAATTAAGAACAATGGCATTTATCACAAGTGTATGCGATCAGATATGTTTAATTCAATTCAAATAAAATCAATCGCAAAAAAAAAAAAAAAATAGCGAACTCGTCCCTCTTACTTAAAACGTCAAGGAGCAGACATTTGTATCAAACAGACAACCAGCATATTTCATCCGATTGATTTATCAAATTTGCTTATCAGAATCATTGAAAATGAGGCGTATGGTTTCTGTGGCCTGTAGGATTTAACACTTGTAACAAGGCCGAGATATCCACCGAGAAAAACGGACCATCTCCAAAATAAATTATATTTCAGTGTCTTCAAATCCAATCAATTGTTGCCAGTCAAGAAGATTACCTCTGGTGAAATTTTTCTTATCAATATGATTCGTAACATTTACGTAATTACGATAGCTATTATCATCATTGTCATTATAATCGAACCATCTAGGATTTGAATCCATATGCATCTTAATTAACGCTTAACTCATTGTCCCAGCAGCACTCACTTCTATTACATATTTCCGAGACAAGCACAGTACCTCAGAAAAGGTAATGAACCAAAAGCCAGTCGTAAGTGGTAGATTCCATGTACTTCCCGCAGTGAGAACATAACTAATTCTTGAGGAAGCTAGAAAAAAATGAGGAGGACGGTATAGAGAATAAAATCTTCAAGTAATTATTAAGATTTGAATTAGTCATATGAATTGTTTCTGTAAAATGCAAGTAAATTAACCCGGAGGAAGAGGAACTATTAAGTTACTACGACTCCTGAATGAATCAACTGACCTGTTCAGAAGTAGATATTCCATGAGCAACGTTTTCGTGCAGTGATCAAACCTGTCAGAACAGAGGACCCGATCACTGACCCTTTACTATAATAGAAATAAAAGATCCCGTACAGGGCATCAGACAAAGACTTCTTAAATACGAAAAAAAAAGTGTCAGAAAATTTATAAGAATATTCCTATATAATCTAATTTTTTTTTTCCTTTCGTTTAAAGATCATCTTGTTCGATTGATTGATTTGATATTCTCTGGCACCCTGACATCGGACCATCTTGTTTCGAAATCAACCAAATTAAGATTAATCAAATTAATATGTCCGTTTATCCAAAGAAGTCAAACACCATATCTTTTTTAAAATTAATATATAAAACCTATTTTGTTATTTGTTCCATCAAAGAAATCAAAGTTCACTGTCTTTGTTTTTCCCCAGACCTCCTCCAAGGACAACCCTTCTTGTACTCTCCTCTGATAATTGTAATTGGTGAATCGTAAGTTACGTGTACGTCAATTGAGTTATGTGGATTTCAATTAGCTGCTAGTAACGAGATCAATAACTAAACAAAACCTTCAAAGACTGATCATAGCACACATGGAATAACTATATAATGGGACTACAAGTGTCTACTCAAATGAAAATGTTTGTTTGGTTCTGCCAGTTAACAAATGAGCATCTTTATTTGCTTCATAGTTTTGTAAAGAAAATAACTTTAATTTACATATAGAAATCAGCAATAGTATTGCACGTAATAGTCCTAATGCTTAGAAGTAAATTTCATATGATTTATACTAGTGAAAGTAACAGTTTGAACGCTAGCCTAATGCAATGTAGATCTAGAGGACATCTATCTCAATGAAAAAAATAAATAAAAAAATAAATAAAAAAATGTTGAAGATGCATAATATGCTTAACTAGCTACTTAACCTCGTAAAATATTTCAGATTCGCAGCTCAATGATAAAAATGTGACATTACTCCTCAAAATACAAGAATCAACTTCACGTACATACAGACTCAACAACGCATGAAATTCCAAGATATAGTCAAATAGGATTACTGTATTTCAGAACAGGTGTCGACACTAAAGTATGACTGATCTTATCACAAAACTAGAGGGTCACTCAGAAGAGCGCAGACTTCAACCGCGACAGTTTATTTCTCGATCTTTACCTTGACCTTTAACCTTAACATGCGTTAATTGACGTGGATTTTCATACACTGAAAAATGAACCAAGTTTGAAGTCTCTGTGACAATGATGTCCAAAGTTATGGCCGATTAGGCTACGTAAATTGGACATTTTGCTTGACCGTGACCTTGACCTTCCAAAATTTAATTATGTCCATTTTTTTACATAATAGTTAATCCCTCTTAATTTCATTACTTTACGATTAAAATCGTGGCCAGGACGCTGTTCACAAACACACACACTGACAAAGAAGGGGTAAAACATAACCTCCTTCCAACTTCGATGGCAGAGGTAAAAAAAATCCTTTTCAGATATCAAAATACATATCGTTTAGTCCACCTTAATACCAAAAATCTGTACCCAACATATTTTGAGAAACAAGAATAATTTAATTGACTCTTGATTATTGTACTGAAAATAGTTATATAAAAATAGAAAAATGTCCGTTTAAACAAACATGAAAGCAAAAATTGAGAATCATTAGCATTTATTTACACAAACACACGATCCAATTCTACGTGGATATGACACAAATGCCATCAGTCAACAAAGACATGAAAAAATCATGAGACACCAATATTGGGGGGGGGAGGGTTAATTCACACGTTCTGCAAAATCGGACGCAGACATGCTAAACTGAGAATCAACTACTAGAGTATTTCAAATGACTTAATCTTCATATGATTCTTTAGTTTTATTTTATGACGTGCATTTCTTTGTCTATTCAAATCATTGAGGAAAATTTAAAACTTTTTCTTAGTTATCTTATAGTTTTTTTAAATGCTTTAACTGTTTAAATTCCAGTATAGTGTTGCATCTAGAGACTTAAAACTTATCCCAGACAAAATCTACGTTCTATAAATGACTTTGTGCAAAAGGAGAAATAATAGCCTATACAACGTTCCATAAATCAATGTTACCTTACACACAATGATGAAACCCCGTTAAATGTTAAGGAATGCATTTTAAAGTTTAAACTGTTGATCAACCTTCGATGATAAAACACATTAAAATTTATAAATCAATAAAATGAAAAATAGTAACATATTAGAAATAAGAAAGCGAGTGCGAACCAAGTCTACTGTCTTTGTTTACCATCATTAATCAAGAAGCCACAAGAGTTATAGGCTTACAAAGCAATTATGAAAAAACGTGAAATCAAAACTAACGCATAACATAGGCTTATCTTTCTTTACTTAAGTAGATATTTTTCCATCTTAAGATCTAACGCGCCTGCTTTTATTTCATTTGCAAAGGCAACATTTTATTTAATAACTGAATATCTGACGATCATCCAAGGTCTTTTTAAACACTATTTAAAAAATATATCTTACATATATATATATATATATATATATATATATATATATATATATATATATATATATATGTGTGTGTGTGTGTGTGTGTGTGTGTGTATGTAGGCCTATGTGTAATTGTGTGAATACACACACACATAATATATATATATATATATATATATATATATATATATATATATATATATATATATATATATATATATATATCCTCTCATCCCTATTGACGCAAAGGGCCTCGGTCTTATAAGCAGTCTTATAAGAAAAACCTTTATCTTGCAGTAATTAATGGAAAATTTACAAACATAAACTCCAGTGATTTCATAGTCAAGTGTTACAACCAGCAGCTAGAACTGATGAAGAAAATTGTGCCATGGCATTTTCTATCCAACCTCTCAATGCAGACTTAAAAGATCAGGATACCACTCTGCTTGAGGCCATTGCGGAGCTACCAGGTTCATCTTGATTGATGGGTAATCAGCACACATTTGATAAACAATCAGGATGAGCAGAATGGAGTGGATATACATGCCCAGGTGGACTCATGGAAGTTAAAAGGCATCTTCTGGAGCAGTCTTTGGGTCCAGGAATGAGTAGAACAATGGGGGATTTCCATTTAGCTTGGTGGCAAACATAATGATCAATTGAAATGCCTTTGCAGTACAAAGATGTTGCAAACATTGTCCCCATAATCTAACAATAAAGCTGGTCTGCCATTACATTCCTCTGGCCCAGAATTCACTAAACTTACAGCCAGAGAGTTTGGTAAATCTTCCACTTATGCTTCTGCCTTACCACCAAGCCGAGGGGAGGGGAGACTACCAACCATTACTTGATGATATAAAGCAATCTGGCATAGTTCCTATGCATCAAAACCACCAATTGACTCATTACATAATCTCAAAAAGCTTGTGGAGTCTGCAGCACAGCTCATATTTCTGTAAGGCATGATTGCTTTTGATTGAGACCTAGAGAAAAGACCCTATCACAAAAAGCGTAGCTAATAGGTTTAGATATTGGTGTGAAAACAAGGTTTCCACTCTTCTGCTCAATGCCAGGAACCTTTCAGTCCTAAGAGACCCTAGAAAACAATAAAGCTAAATGCATCATGCCAAAGGTAAAACTGCAATGGAACATACAATGATGATTAAATCCCTTTCCCACAAAGGTACTTCAGAGGAGGGAAGACTATTCATCTCAAGACTGTTCCTCCTCAGCCAAATAAGACTATTTACAGGGGGAAGTTCTTTGGGTACTCTTGGGAGGGAACTAAGAAGAAAAAGTGGGGCTACTGTATTCTCTGGTGCTGAAATTTGACAGTTTGCTTCCTCCTTCACTCCCTCCTGGGTAAGCAGGGTAGGGTCAAGAGCAGCCTGAACAACAGCATTCTCTTAGGAGTGTCCTAAATTACTTTTGTTTGATGGTACTAGGTATAGAGAGGTTGCCTAGGATGCTTACCCCACACAATTGCAATTAAAAATCAATCCTATGATCTGCCTTGAATGCCTTCTCAGCTCAATCAAGTGAATTTTCAGGGTCATAGGGCCCTCCAGCCCTGAAAGATCCTTGGCAGGTTGAGAAGGATCCTCAAACAAACTTGATATCTCCTTTGAAGGCTGTGGTGTTATGTCTATAATTAAATGGCCTGATCAACTTCACCCAAAATCGCAGATGCAGACTGAAAACAAGCTAAACATTTGATAGTCATATTGTATCATTTAACTCTGAGATTCTTAATAGGCGCACAACCTCCTACTTTAAACTGGAAAGGCAATTTATATTTTACTAATTATAAGAAATGAAAGACAATTCTCTTGTAAAGAATAGCCTTAAAATCATCCCATTATCGGACAATTTACAATGAGGAAAATGAAGACCATCTTTCTATATCTAAAGCTTAACTTCCTGGTGAATTACCATCTTTATATTAAAAAAAAAGAAATCTAGAACTGGACAAGGAATAGTCAAATTGAATCCTTTGTGGTCTCAGATCCTTAATGCAACAATATTTAAAATCACCCATACCACTAAACATATGACAACCATATGCATGAGAACCATCAAGAAAAGAACCATACTTTAAAAATGCTGTATAAGGATAGCCTATTACTTATTCTACATATTTAGAAATGATTAGATGATACAAGCTTCTATTTCCCTTAAAAATCATCTTAAATATAAGGGAGGACTGAATTGAAAATAAAAGGCTCTTGGAACAAGAAAAAGTGGGGCATTTTGACAAATATATGGTTTGCTTGTTTTATCAGCAACACTCATGAAAAAAACTTGATTGAGAAAAATATACAACCTTGTATTTATTGGGATATATCACAGCTTAACCTTCCCTAGTTTAATGTAGTCTCAAATACAAGGTCCCACTTGATCAGAGGAGCTTTATTCAGCGCCCCCCCCCCAAAAAAAAAAAAATATTACTTTAAAAGAATAGTTTCACTTAGGAGAGCAGATCAAAATAAAAAATATGTTTTCCTCATCTTTTGTATTTCAAATAACTCTGGGACAAAACAGAAAAACAAAAATATTGGGATGCATCTTAACCTGGCCCTCCCAAACTTAACTTAGTCCACCAAGTCCCACATTGCTAAGCTAACCTAGGGTTCCATAACAATTTGAAAACCTTGAATAAATCTTCATATTACTTGGGCTAAGCAATTATCCTTACCTTAATCAAAATCAGATTTAGTAAAAGGATCTAAGAAGTAACTCTGTTACCATAGGATAAACATGGATTTTGATAAATATCTCAGTAACCGTAAAGTTTTAATAGATTAGAATATGAGCTTAGTATTAGTAGATTTCTTAATATGGTTCTCATGTAAAGCATACCAGGAGGTCTTAATGATAAAATAATAAAATGCAATATCCTAACAAGACAGAAACTAAAATACAGTGATACAATTCATAAAGACATTAATCCTAAACTAACCTACCCCAGAACACCTTATCGTGAACAAAACCTATACTGTATCTGATATTTGTATCCTTCAACAAGAACGTGGACTTTCTTTCTACCTTGCAAAGGCTTAGTAGCCACCGATTACAGTAAAGTCATAACGGGCAATATAGACATTTGCACACATAAACCATAAAATATCAGTCATGCTATATCTTAATTTTCTCAGAAACATGGAAATTTGCAATCAGGAATGGTCAAATACTGTTCATTTGAGTTTTTTTTCTATAGAAAATATGAGGGATACAACTAAGTTAATGGAAAGATATGTATTTACCAATAAAAATGTGATAAGTTTCATTATATTCCAAGTACCATGTGTTTTGAAAAGTAACCGTCATTTGAAACACGTGCTATCACTATTCACAAGCAAGTTTTTCCATTACATAAATTTTACCCCTTGTTTTCACCAAATTAGAACTTTATAAATTGTTAACCTTAACTACTCAGATGCTTTGGCACTCTTCCCACCTCCAACCAGCAGATATGCTCTGTACTGTACAGTACAATATACCAATGGTCACTGCATGTGATTGTGTGTGAAAAAAGTGGTTACTATGTGCTTGAATAATTAAAAAATTTATAAAATACATCAAGACCTCAAGGTTGTACTTTTGGAACTAGTCCCTTCCACACATAAATGGCTTCCCTGTCAAAAAATAAATCAATTAAATCAGGTGATCAAGGCTACTCATGAATGGCAGAGACAAGGGACAATGACAATGCCTTAGCTAGCAGGACAATGCCCTAGAGACTGATCATATAAACATATGATCAGAGACCAAACCACTTCTTCACCCAAGCTAGGACCAAGGCAGGCCATGCAATAGCTGCTGATGACTCAGCAGGTAGACCTATAGGCTCCTCAACTCACAAGGATGGTGAGGTTGCAGACACTACAAGAAACTAACAAGTTTGAGAGTGACTCGAACACCAGTCCAGCAGACCACCAGGCAGGGACATTTCCAACAGGCCACAACAAATATGCCATCTAATCCCATCATTACAGTCAGGAATATGTTAACCATTGCAATGCTAATGGAGTGACAGGATATCTCCCAATTCACAGAAACAACATGAAGTGCACTGCTATACTGAACTAAATTTTCAGGTTGTCTACAACTTACAAAAATCAAAGTTAGGTAGAGGTTCAATTCAACCCAAAATCAGGTACAACCTTGCTAGATTAGGTTAAGTTAAGGGAGACCCTGACATAAATACAGATAAAATTATGGAAATTTAGATACTGTAATTGTGCAGTATGAATAATTTTATCTTGTTTGCTAATAATAATTATAACAATAATAATAATAATAATCATAATAAATAATAATAATAATAACAATAATAATAATAATAACAATAATGATAATAATAATAATAATCAATACTATTTCAGCAGCAATCATCCCCATTTCTTTTAACATGATGGGATCATTGCAAAACACTGATTGAGGCCCCCCCCCCCTAATAAATATATATATATATATATATATATATATATATATATATATATATATATATATATATATATATATATATATATATATATATATATATATATATATCTCACTCTTTTAAAAGATTGGGCAATTGGGTAGAATTTATATTATGGAACATATAACAATTCATAATAATTACTGAAAATTAGCAGCAGAAGAGAAACGTCTACCCTCTGCAACAGCTGAACCACTATTACCGGACGGGGGAAAACCTCTCTTCTGCCACACAGTTTATTAGTGCATGCGGTTTGCAAATCACCACCGTCCGGATATTCTGCCGCACAGATATTTTTCCCAGTGTATGAAGACCCTCATTGATCTATATTGATTTCTAACCTGCACGGTTTCAAACCGCTTGTGTGAAGCGGGCCTTAACCTATTGGAGCGTAATACCATTGTACGTGGGTCTAGCCCAAAATTTTTACCTTATTCAGCCTACATGCATCTGATAGCCCACCACCTTCTCACAACTGATTCATATGAACTGAACAATAATAATAAAACATATAAAAAAACATGCCTTAAAGTGTGGGTAAAATTATAGTTTAACATGAGATAAAATTTTTAATATGGAAAACCCCTTTAACTACAGTAGATAGTGTGATTTCAACGAATTTCACCTTCATTTCCGCAGCAAATAAGCCGTTCTCCCCGTTATCTCCCTTTCCCAACAAACACTGGTGGGAACAGGGGCATTTGGTTAGGGAAAACAGGAAAAAATATGATTATTTACAACTGAAATAAAGGTAAAATTCACTGCAAACACACTATTAACTGTAGGAAAAACATTTTGTTCCCTGAGGATAGATTTTCCTGAACAAAAATATAAATTTCAAGATTTGTTCAATAGGCCATGAAATCTTACACACCACACCTAACCTAACCTAGTAGTTTCCAGGTCACAGAACTGGCAGGGGAAAAGCCCCTGGGAGCCGCCTTCCAAGGTCACAGACCTACCTGGTGAGCTACAAAGAAGATCACAAATAATACCTATCTTATTCCCTTTATATGCACTAACACTGTAACTACAATGGGGTCCTAAACGTATATTACAAATAATGGCTTACCTTACATGCGAACTGTAAGATGTAAACAAACCAATGAGAAATAACTCAGGATCATCGAATGCCAATATTCTGTGTTTAATTTTTGTGGATTTAATAAGTGTCCCAGAGAATAATGTTAGTTTTAGGCCTACCATTAGTTATCGATTACCCAGTAAATTGTCTCCTCTCAAAACACCTGGTTCCCACTGGGTGGCACCCATTACCATAGTATACATTAGGGTATATCTTATGAGCTATTTATTAGCGATGGAAACAAAGGTAATTTTTTCATAAACGAGTTTTTCTATAGCAGACCCCATTTCTTTATTAGTAAACTTTTCCCGTGATGTGCTGTTCTATAATAATACCAAAACAGCGACCCAAGAGGCTGGCGTGCGCAGCATGTCCATGTACCCTTTTCCAAAACAGAGGAGCAATGAGATAACGGTTATCTAGGAGCAAAGCAAATTGTGGTCAATCAAAATGCTTGTGAGGGGGAGCATGTTAAAGATTTGGACTGGACACAATAATACCGTAGATTCCATCCAGTAATTTAGATTGATCTTCATATGAAGCCATGTTGTTACTCTCCTGTGTATATCCGAATGATGCTCGGGTAAATACATACTGTACCGAACCCTTTCCTTTCTACAATTCAAACTACCTTAATGAATGTCATTCCTTACCTTTTGTCCTTAACCTTAGGAAGACGTTGATAAGCAGTTGTGATGCAACTCCAAATTCAACTTTGGCAGATCACATGAATGGGAAAAGGGATAAATCTTCACCTAGAAGTCACATTGTATTGAATTCACAAGGTAAAAAAACTTTAAGCATGTGGTTATTTACAATAAACTTAGTAAAACTGATGAAAAGTGAAGCACTTGCACCTATACAGGGATTCTAAGGAAATTTCTGACGAAACAGAACACTTGTTTTCACTTTTCACAAACCAAAACATTTGACACTTTGTGTAAACATGTTTACATTGCATTTAGAATATTTATCTTTTATCAAACAGGTAATTTACTTACTAATTATCTAAATTCTGAATGCTAACAAACGTTTGTTCAAAGTTATAATTTTTATCATGAAAGATAAAATATTAAACAATATGAAAAAACTACCAAGGCATGGCTTCTTGCTTCCTGTAAATCGCCAAACATTATCGGCCTATCGGGATAATCGGACATAATCGAGATTTGGGGTATACAGGTCTCCTATATCTTTCTAGAAGAGTACAAAGGAAAATACAGTAGGCCTGTAGGCCTGCAATGGTTATTTCTGTTGCGGTTATATTTTTAGTTTATTTCAATATATATATATATATATATATATATATATATATATATATATATATATATATATATATATATATATATATATATATATATATATATATATATATATATAGGAAAAGCATCTGGTATGGATGGTGTGAAAGCTGAGATGTTGAAGGAAGGGGGTGTGACTGTACTTGAATGGTTGGTGAGATTGTTTAATGTGTGTTTTGTGTTGTCAATGGTACCAGTAGATTGGGTCTGTGCATGTATTGTACCACTATACAAGGGTAAGGGAGATGTGCATGAGTGTTGTAATTCAAGAGGTATTAGTTTGTTGAGTGTAGTTGGAAAAGTGTATGGTAGAGTACTGATTAATAGGATTAAGGATA
>NC_090761.1:43616453-43756453 GCF_036898095.1 Palaemon carinicauda
ATTCCACTGGGACTTGAGGTGCCACTGAATGGATCTTATCCTGAGGCACCCGTTGGGTACTAGACAAGCTAGAGATGGTAGGTGGCCTAGATGATGCACCCAGCTCTAGGCTGGAAGATCATCTTGCCTGAGGAGGGTCTTACTATCTTCCTGAGCCTCTGAATTCTTTCGTCTTAAGGAAATGCTTTATGCTGTTTGGTGTCTATTATCATGCCTAGGTATACCAGTCTTTGAGAGGGAAGCAATTATGACTTCTCAAGGTTTACCATGATCCCCAGATTTTGGTAAAGCCTCAGAAGTCTGCTAGAATCAGCCAGTCGTCCAGATATTTTAGGAGTTGTATTCCGATTCTGTGAGCCCATGATGACACTAGGGCGAACACTTGTGAAGACCTGATATGCCATAGAAAGACTGAAGCACGACACATTGAACTGGTATTGTATCTGGTTAAACATGATTTTTAGATACTTCTTGAATATAAATGGACTGGGATCTGGAAGTATGCGTCCTTGAGATGCATTGTACACATGAAGTCCTGCTGTCTTATTGCTTGTCTCACCGTGTTGGCTGTCTCCATCTTGAAGGGTGTTTGACTGACATACCTGATCAAGGCCGAGAGATCGATTACTGGTCTCCAGCCTCCACGCCTTTTTCACAAGAGTCAACTGAAGAAGCCTGGAAGCACATCGAGGACCTCTTGGTGAGCACCCTTCTCCAATATGGTTTGGACTTTGGCCAGAAAGGCCAGCTCCTTTGCGGATCCCTTTGCATTAGAAGCTTATTGGGACTGGATCCTGAGTCTTCGGAGGGAGAGACTGAATGAACGGGACGCGATACCCTGAACGAATCACCTAAACCATCCAGGGTTTGGCCCCAATCTGCAGCCACCTTTGCAGGCATCCTTGAACAGGTGGACATGTGGGAGGATTGCCTGTCCTAGCAAGATCGGCATCTGCCATATCAATTATTACCTTTCCCTCCACGGGGGGGATTTTGAACCTCTACAGTTGCCTTGTAAGGACTTCTAAGACATGCTTGGGCCCAACTGTTTTGGGACCCTACTCCATTTGTCAGCTATTTAGAAGAGGGTTGTTTCTTCTGTGGCGGAGGTTGATAGGGTCGTGATGTTAGGGCCCTTTAGAGGAGGGAGTCCTGGTTGGACTTCCTCCACCTCTCCACCACCTGCTTAACATCTTCCGGGTTGAAGAAAGAACTCCCCTCGTAGGAAGAGTTTGTCAACCTAAAAACGTTGGCTTATGGGAGCTGTCGATGTATCCTTTCGATGATCGAGTCCCTTCTCTTAAAGATGGTATTCGCCCCCAGGTTAACAACCCGGTGAGTTAGGAACTCGATCATCCTGGTGCTGGACATTAGGGAGATCTTCATCGAATTCCTTGTGGACTCACGTGACTAGTCCTAAGATCTAATCAAGTAGCCCACAGATCCCAACCAGAGGTCCAGCCACGAAATATCCTGCATGGCATACTTCGTAACCTTCTCCTGGTTAATGGTGTCTGAGGCTGAGTACAAGACAGAGAGTCCCAACAATCTCTCGAAGGGGATGCCGCCTCGTTAGAGCCTCTATGGAGTGGGGGCGGGACCAAATCACTAAAGGAAACAGTACTGTTATTTGAACCAGAAGGTTGACCTGGGTGTTAATAAGGTTGCTCTTCTCTCAGGGAGTCTCTCTTGCAACAGGTTGCAAAAGAGAATGTCTGGATACCTGTTTAGATCTTTGGCTTTGTCCATTAAGACTAAGTGGACTGTAAGTTGGTGTCATGGAAGGGGTATCCCTCCCCTTGATACTTCTATGGCAGCATTAGGGGTGTGCCTCGGTTGCCTTTGAGAGGAAAGCTTCTTTTGGTCTCGGCAATGAAAGGCCACCACTAGTCCCTGAGCCTTACCTTCAGACCAAAAGGAATTAACCTCTCCTTCATGTCAGCAATGCCCCTCCTCATACGGAGTTTCGAGCCTACAGTCCGTAGTCGTAACGGAAACTTCAATCCAGGACTCCAAGCAGTAGAAGTTCACCTGACCTTGTGTTGGCTTTGGCCAAGAGAGTCGGCGAACCCCATGGGACGCCCATAACCTCTCATTCACGACGATGGGCCAAGTAATGTTCAACCTCGTTTCTGTCAGCTCAGATACCAGAATGTGGAACCTTTGGTCTAGGAGTCCTACACAGCATGACCAATGATCCAGATCAATGGTTACTATGCTAAAGAGAAACTGGAGACCCTACCTCTAGGAAACTACAAGAGCTCGCTCCCGAGTGTCAGCACTCTTCATCAGCTTGGGAAAGTCAAGAGAAAGATCACCAAGGACACATTCTAGTCTCGCATTCATTAGTTCATGCACCAAGCATCGAATCCTTTTCATTCTCCTCATAAAAGAGACTGAGAGCTCATAATGTTAGGGGCAGGAATACGACCTAGCATTTATAAGACTACTCTGTGATGCAGGCTTTGTCAGCGGGCATATAGAATCATCAAATGACCTTCACCACCCACTTCCTGCAAGACGTGACCCACAGGAACATGGAGACGTTCTCCATGGATCCAGTTGTGGCTACACAAAGGTTTGAAAACCTCTGGCTCATTGATGGACAAAGAGCAGATGAGGGAGGGTAGAGTTTAACCATGGTTAAATCATGGATGAATGACTGTACTCTACAAAGCTGACCTCTACTATCTGCAGGTTGAACCATTTTCCTTGTGCAACTTGGTATAGATAGATATACTCGTTACGTACCCATACCCCGTGGCGAGGTGGGATTGGGTAATGTCCATGGTACCCTCGGAAGAGTCCGATGACTCTGAAAACTCATACCTGAACCAGTCACAGTGCTAATAAGACAGGCACACAGCTTGCCTAGGCCACAGAACATGTATAGCATAGTTTTTGCGAGGTGCAGGGTTTCCACCAATTTTGTGCAAAACATTCAAAGGGGATAACCCTGTGTCAAAGCCAAAAGGCCAGTTGCCATGGACTTCCACCCTCTAAAGGGTAAGTCAACCCCTGTAAATAGTGTTGGATTGTATTTAGTGATGGAACAAATGACAAATTTGGAATTAATTTGTATTTTTCCTAACAATACAAACCTGTAGCTATTTATACAATTTGGCCCCCCAGCACCAATCCCCCCTTGAAGTCTTACCTCCAAGCAAAGTGTGGTTCACCATTCACAGTTCAGGTGTGTGAGTGAGTGGGGTAACTACTACCCCCACCTCTTCCTCGGATGAGGTGGATGGTTAACCCTCGCATAAAAGTCTAATGGCTTGTCTTTCAGCTGTGCCAAAAGTAATATCCCTATAAATAGCTTTAGGTTTGTATTGTTAGGAAAAATGCAAATTACTTTACAATTTGTCATATTAGATTAATTATTTCAGTACTTACCTGGATTTCTTGCAAGTTCCCACCAGTCTTCCAACTCCTATTAACTAGGATTTTTATGTTTAATTGTTTATACTAAGGAAGAATGAAAAAGCAAAATATTGGTGGCTTGAAGAGGACTGTTTACATAATTACCACTGTATTCACCTCTGCCTCTTTTCAGTTGTAATAAAGGATTTTGGTGTACATCATGGTAAAGTTGTTTTAGTATTTTTTATAGTTTGTCTAAAGCTTTTCATTAATTGAATGAATGGTACAGGAATTTCAGATAAGTCTTGAAATTTTTATTTAAGATTTATTTTTGTTTTAAGGATTTTCCACCATCTTGCCCTATTGCAGATTGACCATAAGCGTAGCATGAACTTGTCT
This sequence comes from Palaemon carinicauda, assembly GCF_036898095.1. Taxonomy (NCBI): domain Eukaryota; kingdom Metazoa; phylum Arthropoda; class Malacostraca; order Decapoda; family Palaemonidae; genus Palaemon; species Palaemon carinicauda. The sequence continues at coordinate 43,620,216 of NC_090761.1, forward strand.
ACTCTCTCCATTTATATATACCATCACTTGGGGCAAGTCTGAATTCAGAATTTCACCACAGAAGAATATTAATCAATTTCTAAGGTAAACTCTTAAAAACCGTAACGACTACTGAATGAGAATTCATCCTTCCCAGTAGTGTCAATTTGGTTGATGATATTAATTTTTTTCCATTTTTATAGGATGGTGAAGGGGACTGGGACGTGAACCAAGTTATCAACAAAGTTAACAAATTGCATGAAGTGTTTGGCAGTGTTGCATTGGATGATGTTCCCTCACAAAGCTTGAAATCACCAGAGGTACGTTGGTGGTATTCCTTTGATTATTATTTATTTGTTATTATGTCTCAAATAATCTCATTCTGTTGTACAGTGCAGCCTTTTTTCATTCAATTTCAATTTATCTCTAACATTCTCACTATTACAGTGTCCCTTTTCCCACAGTGTAAAATTGCCTTTTGTTTGACCCAAACAGTATTAATAAAGGGGTTTGGGCATCCCCTATTACCTTTACTTTCAATCCATTGATTTCTCTTCTCTGATTTTTGTTGACAATCTTCTTTACCGATCATTAAAATTTTCAGTGAACTGAATTCTTAGTTGTTGGATTGGAATACTCCCAGATATTTTTTAATACACAAATAGTGAAATGAGGATGGACATGAATTTTTCACTGATAAAACTTGATAGTACCTGATATGGGCGAGTGTTACGTTCAAGTATCGTACATGATGTAGATTATGCAAATCTACTAAAAAGGTTTACTAAATAATAGCAAAACAATAGCAGCAAATGAAAATGATAGCCAGCCAACATAAAATATAACTATATGTAAGATTTAATATAGATATTTACAGTATTATACAAGATCCACCGAATACTCACGGTACACCAGAAACATTAATAATATGGAAAGTTCTCACGCAGAAGTAGGTCTTGAGTTGACTTCACAAACTTCTATGCAGTGAGAGACAGACGACATTTCTTAGTTTCAGATATACAGTAAAAGGTTGATATGTAGGATCACAGCTTCTGATGTTGAAACAGATGAATTTTTAAATTCTTCAAGATATTCTATAGTTGTGTGTAGTCACTAATTTTCCGAGTCACAGATGGTGTAGCTTGGAGAATGTCTCCAAGCACCAGAGGTTTATTAGTCTAATCTCTCCCCTCTCGTTCGTTACCTGTCCTTTATAAATGAGAGACCAAAACTCCCAAATGTTCCTTTCGGACGAGACGCTCCCTGGACTAGCATTACCCAACATGACGCCTTGGGTCAGACCCACTCTAGAATCATCCTGTATAGCTCACGCCCATCAGACGGCTGGCGCCGAAGTAGAATCTAGAAGTCTCATAGAAAAGAACAGCGATATTTTTGAGTTACAATTACATTAACATATATAAAAAATTGTTTTTTTGGGCTCAAGCCATGTCGTCCTGATGGAAGGTTCCTATAAGTAGCTTTCTAAGGGATATTTGCTACAGTGATATTCCTAGAGAATTTACCTTCAAGTCTCCAGAATTCTAACTCCTGGCACAAATATCCTTAAAATTTCTCTTAAGGATATCGCATAAATCAGGGGACGTATATCTTGATACGACACATAGCGATCTTCACCCTGAATAGCGTTTTCGCTTCGAGGGGGAAAGTGGCAAAAATAGAAGGGGAGTCGTTATCAAGGTACCCTTCCTCCCGTACTACTATTGAGTATCTAGATGGTGCTGTATCCAAGATGGCGCGTCATTCCTATTATTGTAGCGGTTTCGCATGGTGGTTTTCCCTGTTGGTCTATCGTATACGCTCTCTTTTCGTTGATTTATCATGCAATCACCTGCCTCTTCTGCCTCTGGAAATTTGAGTATTTGATCTTTACAGTGTATAATTTTTAGCTCCTGCTTCACTGTGAAATTAGAGGAATTTTAAGTGTTTGGAGCTTAGCCGATCACCGGAGGTGCCATGGGCGCTGTCGTTCATAACGCATGTGTTATTTAGTTAGTCGAACGACATTCCCGGTTGTAATAGCATTTATATTTTGAGTCTATTCAATTAAAGTATTACTGGGATGATATATATGTCGAATGTATTCTTTAGAGTTTCGGCGATTTAGGTAACCAAACCTCGCTCGCGCTAGGCTACCTAGTCTACGCGCTTCAGTTTACTTTCATGCATAATATAAGTCTACTTTCCTAGTGGTAATAGCATTAATAAAATATAAGCTATTTAGGTACATTATACTCGTAAAGATTTATACATAACATTGCATACATTTCCTATTGATCGTATACGTTAGAGTTTCGGTGATATAGGTAACCGGAGTCTCACCCTGCGCTAGGCTAGAGAGCCTATGTGCTTTAGTATACTTTCATACATGTTCCCGGTTTACCCTTGTGTATCGTTTTATTAATTCAGGCAGAGATAGATATCTCCTAGAATTATTATATTCAGTCTTTGCTGACGGCAGAGCAGCAGGGTGAGTAGTCACTCCCCTGCCGGCTTCTGCTGCCGGCATAGGAGGCTATGCCTCCCTAAGCCGCACTTGAAGTAGTTGTATGATGCCGCCACCTTCTCCCCTGCGGTCTAGAAGACTAGTCCTGTGTTGGCAGACCCTAGGCTGAAGAATAGACATTCCTCTGCCGCCTAGGATAGCGCCGACACTGAAACGATGTTTCTTCCCTGTTGAGAGACGGCGGCAATTCCCTTGCCGCCTCCTCTTAACACCCTTTCGGCAGACCCTAGGCTGAGGAATAGATATTCTTCTGCCGCCTAGGATGGCGCCGATATTGAAACAGAGTTTCTTCTTTGTGTGGTAGGGGCGGCAACCCTGCCGCCTTCTTCCACACTTTATACAGGACCCTTTTCTCTGCCCCCTCTGTCCTTTAGCGATGGCCTAGCCATCGCAACCCTTTGGCCGTCGTCCTGCAATCTCACCGCTTGCTGGCGGGTTGTGGGGCCGCCCGGGGCTGCCACATAGCAGCTGTTTAGTCGCTCAGTCTTCCCTTATGGACGCAAGGCTCCGGGAAAAGCTGTGGCGGCTGCCGGTGGGAGACCCCTATTCTGTTGAGTATTTTTCAGTTCGCCGGTTGGGCTGGTGCCGCCAGGTACTACCCCAACGCCGGCTGGATCGTTCCGCCAGGTGCTAGCCTAGCCGGCAACTTGGCGGCTAAACTACAGTATATGATTATACTGTAGCCAGTATATTTGCAATATAGATCATATAGTATATATTATACAGTAGTTATTTTCCAACATTCACTGTGTTTCCTTGCACAGTCTATTGTTGAGACCAGTTTTATATTGAAGGAAAAGATTTCTCTCAACAGACTGATAGATGATCAGTTACCATTTACCCCCCATTATTAAAACCTTGGGAAAGGCCAGTGTTAAGTTACACTTATCTACCCCTAGGGGTTAGAACCTTTCCCTTGGGTTTCCTGAATAGGAAAACTCTAGGTTTTATGAATAGTACTTACCTGGCAGTTATATATATATAGCTGATATCTCTAAATCGACAGAATTTTTCAAAACGAGGCAACCGCCTTGTGGTGGTTGGGAGGTAGGTGGTAACACCCGTCACAGGGTGGTCCAAGGAATCATTCCCGTGTCCAAGACTTCAGTTCATCTCTGCCGGCTGGATCGAAAACATCGTCGGTCCACCATTGAGAGTTTTTCGAATCTTTTTCCCTTCGCTTTTTTGGACTTCGTTTGGTGAAGTACACTGATTTAGGGTTTTGGCAATCGTGTCTTATTATTATTTACTTTGTTTATCATGAGTGATAACTTAATTTTCGTGTTTGTGCGAGTGATGTATGCAAGGTGAGGTTACCGAAAGTGTCGGTTGTTCCTCACAGTTTGTATGCAGAGGTTTTGTTTGTGCACTACATTTTAGGTGCAAAGTTTTTAATCCTGATGACGGAAATACGTTCCGGCAACTCTATGACGTCACAGTCGTGTGACGTAATCTTCATGTATGTCTTGCAAATTCTCTTTATTTGTTTTATGCAAAGAATGGGAGGAATTCCACGTATATAAGTTTTTTAACTTTTAATGTAAAATTTTAAAGGAATATTTGTCCATTTGGTATTCGTTCTTTAAATCATCGATCTAATTTCATAAATTAAATAGAACTAGCGTGTGGTTAATTTACGCTGTTACTCGTTACTATCGGTGCAGTCCCAACATGCCTTGGTAGCATTCTTTTCGATATGGGAATTAAAGTGTTGGCTATTATTCTCCAACAACAACTATATGGAAATTCTAGTTTTAGTAGCATTTTCATTTATATGTTCCTATTGTTTACATTTATATATATATATAGATACGTTATTGCTATTTCTGTTCATTTTAATCTTTAACGTATAACTTTCCCGGCGTTTGTATGTAACTACCGGGTAGGTATTTATGACATTTAATTTTACCGGTGGTTATATGTAACTACCGGGTGAGTGTCTTCAACATCTATTTTTAATCTCAACTATTGCCCGGTGGTTTTTTCTTTTTGTGACCGCCGGGTAAGTATGTTTGAAAGTTTATTTTATTATGGAAATGTCAGTTTAATATTTTATAAAAATATTTTGTTACAGTTTATATAGCAAGTACTAGAGACGATTTTGCTTTCTCATTCAAGCCCGTGGCAGAAGAATAAGTTCTCTCACAACGGGCAGGACTAATTATGGTTTTTTGTGTAAGAGTTTAATAGTGCAAGTTTTCAGTGCTAAATTAGGCATTGGATTCTTTCAGCACAGGGACGTTGTTTTCCTAGCCTTAGACCTCTTCCAAGCTCCCCGACCCATGGGAGAAGGAACATCGATCGGCGAAAGGAAACGAGAGGCGTTAGCTCACGAGCAAAAGCCCTCGCGAGCGTTCCTGTTAACGTTCCCAAGAATGCTCGCCCTTGCCATGGGAAAGCAAAGAGCGTTGAACGTTAAGATTCTTACACTGCTTTTAGAGTTTTGCATTGCATCACTTTTGATTTTAATGGCAATACTTTAAGTCATAGATATTCGCTGCTAATATCAATGCTTACAAACCATCATTGACTCGGTTTTTGTCCCAGAGCGCCAGTCGGCCTTATGAACCCTCTGGTTGGAACCGAACGCGCCGAGCGGAATAATGAATATCATTTTGCCTTAACGCTCGGCGCTAAGTCTTTCAAGACAGGACGAATGCAGCCTCGTCTTTCAGGGCAAATGCAGCCTCGTCTTTCAGGGCGAATGCAGCCTCGTCTTTCAGGACGAATGCTGCCTCGTCTTTCAGGACTGATGCAGCCTCGTCTTTCAGGGCGAATGCTGCCTCGTCTTTCAGGGCGAATGCTGCCTCGTCTGTCAGGACGAATGCAGCCTCGTCTTTCAGGGCGAATGCAGCCTCGTCTTTCAGGGCGAATGCTGCCTCGTCTTTCAGGACGAATGCAGCCTCGTCTTTCAGGGCGAATGCAGCCTCGTCTTTCAGGACGAATGCTGCCTCGTCTTTCAGGACTAATGCAGCCTCGTCTTTCAGGACGAATGCTGCCTCGTCTTTCAGGGCGAATGCTGCCTCGTCTTTCAGGGCGAATGCAGCCTCGTCTTTCAGGGCGAATGCAGCCTCGTCTTTCAGGACGAATGCTGCCTCGTCTTTCAGGACGAATGCTGCCTCGTCTTTCAGGACTAATGCAGCCTCGTCTTTCAGGACGAATGCTGCCTCGTCTTTCAGGACTAATGCTGCCTCGTCTTTCAGGACTAATGCAGCCTCGTCTTTCAGGGCGAATGCTGCCTCGTCTTTCAGGGCGAATGCAGCCTCGTCTTTCAGGGCGAATGCAGCCTCGTCTTTCAGGGCGAATGCAGCCTCGTCTTTCAGGGCGAATGCAGCCTCGTCTTTCAGGACTAATGCAGCCTCGTCTTTCAGGGCTTTCGGGGCGAGGGCAGCCTCGTCTTTCGGGGCGAGGGCAGCCTCGTCCTTCGGGGCGAGGGCAGCCTCGTCCTTCGGGGCGATGGCAGCCTCGTCCTTCGGGGCGAGGGCAGCCTCGTCCTTCGGGGCGAGGGCAGCCTCGTCCTTCGGGGCGAGGGCAGCCTCGTCCTTCGGGGCGAGGGCAGCCTCGTCCTTCGGGGCGAGGGCAGCCTCGTCCTTCGGGGCGAGGGCAGCCTCGTCCTTCGGGGCGAGGGCAGCCTCGTCCTTCGGGGCGAGGGCAGCCTCGTCCTTCGGGGCGAGGGCAGCCTCGTCCTTCGGGGCGAGGGCAGCCTCGTCCTTCGGGGCGAGGGCAGCCTCGTCCTTCGGGGCGAGGGCAGCCTCGTCCTTCGGGGCGAGGGCAGCCTCGTCCTTCGGGGCGAGGGCAGCCTCGTCCTTCGGGGCGAGGGCAGCCTCGTCCTTCGGGGCGAGGGCAGCCTCGTCCTTCGGGGCGAGGGCAGCCTCGTCCTGTCTTATCAGATCTTTGTCAAGGATGACTTTAGTGATCACTTTTCTCCTGTTGAATTGTTTGAGGTTAACAGAAGGAGAGGATCCTAAGTTCTGTTGCTCCATGTTCCCCACCCTCTTGAGTTTTCACGTGGTCATTAATGGAGCTTTAAGAATATATTAATTTTTGTTTCTTAAAACACAAACCTTTGATAACTAACAACAGTAGGAGCCAGACTTTGCTACTTCTGGCGAGCCTGGGAGAGGAGAGGAGCAGACCTTTGGTCCGTGTTTTTACTAGGATGGATGCGAAATCTTTTTCCTAGTGAATCCTCCTTTGTTAGTTACTCTGATAAGACTTTTCTACCTAACCGACTTTGCAACTTCAATGTCTCTCTTTTGGGAGAGGGAGTCTTTTGTCCGGTCCTGGACGTAAATGCTCTTTACGCCTTCGTTCAGAAGTCAAAGTTCTCCATGGAGACATCAAAATCTTTGGAGAAGAGGGGAGCAGACCTTTGGTCAGTACTTCTTCTGAAGGAAGATTACTTTTTCCTTTTATAGGGAAACCTCCTTTAGTTTTTAGCTACAACGATTCTCTCTCCCAGTTCTAGAGAGGAGTCTAAGTGGCAGGCTATGCAATCAAACTTTATCTGAGGTTTGTTTACAAGGAAGAACGGGTGTAGAATGGGTCAGTTTCGGCGTGTGTTTTGGTCTCAGCTCCGCCCCTCTCATGTTCACGTAACTTTTGCTTTATGTAGCGGAATACTGTCTCTGGAGAAATCAGAGCGTCCCTGTATCTGGATTTTTAGATAACGTTGAGCCTATCAAATAATTAGGTCTTCCTGTCAACAAGAAGAGTCTTCTGACACCAGGATGCTCAGCACCTTGTCTTTTAGAACGTTCAGCGTCTCGCTCTGTTAACCTCTCGGCTCCACGTCTTACAGGCTCCACGTCTTACAGGCTCCACGTCTTACAGGACTTTTGGCACCACGTCTTACAGGACTATCGGCGCCTCGTCTTACAGGACGATCGGCGCCTCGTCTTTCAGGACGCTCGATGTCGAAGTTCTAGCATGAGGCATGACTTTGAACATGAGAATCTAGGACTTCGTGATGACACTAGTCGAGATCAAGGACGCCTTCGTTCTGATTTCTTGGATCTAGAAAGGAGGTTTGTTCTAGGGCAAGAAACATCGGGGCAAACATGCTCAGCAGGAAGAGACTTGTTTTTCCCTCAGAATGGTCTCTCAACCCGCAAGTCTGTCAGTCTCTGGATGTTGTGGGGCAGACCTGTAACAGACCTTTTTGCCTCCAACTGGAAGAAGAGGATCCCCTACTGCTGCTCCCTAGTCCCGGACGAGGAAGCTGTAGCAGTGGACTCCTTCCTGATGGATTGGACGGGGGTGGACATATTTGCGTTGCCCCCGTTCGAGATCATCAATCTGGTCTTCAGGAAATTCGCTCTCCTCGATTCGGGGCGAATGATCCTAGCGGCTCCATTCTGGCCTGCAAGGGAATGGTTTTCGGAAGTGATGGGCATGTTGATGGACTCCCCAAGAAGACTTCGGCAAGTCCAGATCTTCTCAAACAGCCCCACTTCGAGAGGTATCATCTTACCCCCCTTGCTCTCAACTGACTTCCTTCAGACTGACTAGAAGCTTGTCAGATCTCGAGGCTTTTCGGCACAAGCGACGAAATCTATCGCCAGAGCAAGGAGGATCTCTTCACAAAGAGTCTACCAATCTAGGTGGGAGACCTTTAGAGCTTGGTGCAGGCGGCACAAGTTTCCTCATCCACTACCTCTCTGACCCAGATTGCAGACTTCTTCTTGTACCTCAGACAGGATGCTATGCTGGCTGTATCTACCATCAATGGATACAGCAGTATGCTCTCCGCCGTCTTTAGGCATAGAGGCCTAGAGTTGTCCCAAAATCAAGGTTTGCAGGACCTCATTGGGTCTTTTCAGACGACGTAATAGGTACTCTTAAACCTGGATGTGGTGTTTAAGTTTCTGTGCTCCAAGAAATTTGAACCTATCTCGCTAGCCTCTCTTCGGGTTGTAGTGAAGAAAACCCTCTCCCTTATGACTCTAGCGAATGCCAAGAGGTCAGCGAAGTCCAGGCGATTGGGAAGAGGGTGAGCTTCAATTAGGATAGGGCAGTTTGTGCCTTAAGGTTCATCTTTCTCGTAAAGAGCGAGAACCCTTCGTAACCCTGTCCTACGACGTTTGATGTCATTAACCTCACGAACCTAGTGGGTCGAGAGAAGGAAAGACTCCTCTGCCCAGTTAGGTCCCTCAAAGTTTTTTTTGGCTCACACTATGAACGTGAGCTGTGCATCCAACTTGTTATGGTGTTCAGTGAAAGATCCGCCAAAAACCCGTCTAAGTATGCTTTGTCCTTTTTCCTGATGAAGAAAATTAGGGAAGCCCACCTCTTATGTGAGGAGGAACACTTCGCCCTGTTGAAATTACGGGCTCACGAAGTGAGAGCCATTGCTACCTCTCTGGCATATCAGGAATATATGTTAGTTAGGCTATTCTTGGATGCTATTTTCTGGAGGAGCAACTCTGTCTTCGCTTCTCATTAACTTAGAGAGGTGAGAGTAGACTTTGGCAAGTGCTATACCTTGGGCCCATACATAGCTGCGGTTTCTGTATTAGGCAAAGGAGTTAATAACCCCACTCAACCTTGGTTTATATGTATGTATGAGGGTTTGTGTTTTTATGATAGTCTGAGGACTTCGTCTTGTGGTGTGGTTCCCTCAGTCTAGATAGATAGTTTATGTCTATGTTGCAGGGTTAGGTGGTTAGTTTTAGTAAGGTTGCAGTTTTTATTATATGGGGCGAAGGTAGTTTCTGAAGTCTAGTCAAGTTGTTGGTCTTATCCCTTTGACAGACTCGATTGAGTTTTTTGCAGCTTTGCAGGCTTACTCCTGGATAAACTCTCCTAAAGGAAAGCCACTCTCAAGGCTGTACCTTTGAATCAGCTACCTTAGCAGGCAAGGAATCAAGGTGTTTTTATCTCCTACAACTCTTTTGTTGTTTCCCCAACGATGTTTACTGTCTGTTTCCCTCCTCCAAATGTGTGAATCAGCTATATATATATATAACTGCCAGGTAAGTACTATTCATAAAAATAGAGTTTTTATGATAAAACAAAGTTTTATGAATACTTACCTGGCAGTTATATATATATTCTAAGGCCCACCCACCTCCCCTCAGGAGACAGGTCGGGCATAGATGAACTGAAGTCTTGGACACGGGAATGATTCCTTGGACCACCCTGTGACGGGTGTTACCACCTACCTCCCAACCACCACAAGGCGGTTGCCTCGTTTTGAAAAATTCTGCCGATTTAGAGATATCAGCTATATATATATAACTGCCAGGTAAGTATTCATAAAACTTTGTTTTATCATAAAAACTCCATTTTTAATTTTGAGGGAGATCACAGCAATTGGCTGGACAGGAAACACAAGTATGCGTCTTTCCTAGTTCATATAATGCTAAAATATTAATAATAATATTTTATATAGTTGTTTATCAGGTGAGATAAACTACCGCATACTCATTTAATTTTCCTCTCTTTACAGAAGGATCTTCCAAAGTGCCTACAAGTCTTCTGCAACATCAGGAGCGAAGACTTCTGTGGCCATGCAGAGTGCAGGGCTCATGCCTCTTGCGCCACTTCCAAGGGACCTCTTCGGTACTGGGACCCCCAGGACTGGAAGATTTGCAAGGCCTTGGTTACCGAGGCTTTTGATGACCCCAAGACAGCGGAGTCAAGGTATGCAGCATGAGAGAAGCTGCGCTGATGGGTTTGTGGCTTTCAGAAGAACGCCACGGGACCTTACCTTCCTAGCAAACGGATGCGCTCCTTGCTGTTCCCAAAAGCGGGTATGGAAGCTGTCATACCCCAGCCTCGACCTGATATTCCTTGCGTCCAGATTGCCATAGATACGGACGTCTCCGACGCTATGCAAGGCATTGACATCCATCAAGAAGAGAGGATGTCTGAGGTGTCTGAGGACACCGAGAGGGGCCTTCTAGCGGAAGGTCGCGAGGAGGAGTCCACCTTGACTCCTGAAAAAGATGATGATGATGTTGAATCGGAGTCCCTTCCGTTAGTCCCGGCTCGAGAGCCGTTACCCTCTACATCTTCTGACCCTCCATCAGATGACATGAGACAGGCACTGGCCAATCTCACGGCGTTGATGGAGAGTCTTCGCAAACAAGGCGAAGAAAGAGAGGCAAAATGAGAAAGGCAAATGGCCTAACTCACTGCCTCCCGTGGATCTCACAAGAAACTCAGGGTTCAGGATCTTCCAACTTGCTCTAACGTCAATCCCTGGAGGTATGCAGAATACATGCCTATTAGCAATGGCAAGATTTTCATTTCAGAGAAGTTGGTGACCGTCCCCATCGAAGATATTGACTTCTGGCATAGTTTTCAAGCCTACCCAGACTGCTTTGTCCGTCTTAGGCTGGAACCAACATCGAAGGAGGAGACGGAACCTAAAGAGGTCATAGTACTTGACCATGAGAAGGCTCAGGCTCTTTTGTCAAGTAGCCTGAAGCAGAAGGGCTACACTAACTCTAAGGTGTCAGCCCTTTGCAAGAAACACCCCACCTTTCTTGCTCCAGCTTTGTTAGCCTTTCCCTTCACATCGAAAGGCTTTAAAGCTGTAATGAAGGCAATAGTGGCAGGCAAACCTTGCTCTACACTCAACGAGTGTAGACCATTATCTCTAGCCCTGCCTACGAAGGATAAGAACTGGAAGGAAATTCACCTTACCTTCTCAGTTGGGAAGTTGGAGGCAGACATTGCTGGACGCCAGTTCAGCGAAAATCTCCCTAAGCTGTCTGACTTTCTCTTGCGTAGGGAGCAGGAGACAAAAGAAAGACTGGCCGCATCTCTATCTCTGCAGAACTGTCTAGAGATGACGGCAAGCAATAGTAAAACCCCAGATATGAACGTGGTCATGGCCAAAATGCATTTGGCTACTGTGGTCAAGGACCTGTATGGCTTTGTTAAAGCCAGAAGAGCATGTAGGGAGTTCGTGTTTGTTTCTGCATCGGTAAAGCTCGAACCCAGGAAACTGATAGCTTCCAATATCTGGGGTAAGGACCTCTTCCCGAGCGAAGTGGTCAAGGAAGTTGTAGACAAGGCCGCCACGGAGAATAGAAACCTTCTCTAGTTGTGGGGCATGTCAGCGAAGAGGAAGTCTTCCCCGGATGAAGGTCCCCAGCCTAAGATGAAGACAAAAAGACCTAGGTTGCCCTCTCGCCCTGCCAGACAGCAACAACAACAACATCCCACAGTTGCAATGACCGCGATGCCCCAGATGGTGGCTCAACCCCCGACAACCTATCAGATGGTGCCTCAGCAGCTGGTTGCCCAGTCACCAGCGTTCAACTCTGCAATCGAGAGGCAGACCACTACCTTTCGTCCCAAGGGTAGAGTGTCTAAATGGGGCTCCTCTAGATACCCCCCAAGAGGTAAGGGTCTTTTAAGATTTTTGGTGATCAATCTATTCTGAAGAAGTGTTTTAATTCTTTCATTCTACCTTGTTTTGAGTATTGTTCTCCTGTCTGGTCTTCAGCTGGTGATTCTCATCTTAATTTGTTGGACAGAAACTTACGGTCTATTAAATTTCTTATTCCTGATCTAGATATTAATCTCTGGCACCGTCGTTCAATTAGTTCATTATGCATGTTGCATAAAATTTTTCATAACTCTGACCATCCTTTACATTCAGATCTCCCTGGACAATTCTATCCTGTTCGTAATACTAGGCAAGCAGTTAGTTCTAATAGCCTGGCCTTCTCCATCCTGAGGCTCAATACTATGCAGTACTCCAGAAGTTTTATTCCAGCTGTTACCAAGTTGTGGAATGATCTTCCTAATCGGGTAGTTGAATCAGTAGAACTTCAAAAGTTCAAAGTTGGAGCAAATGCTTTTTTGTTGACCAGGTGGACATGAGTCTTTTTATAGTTTATATATGACATATTTGTTTTGAAGTTGTTAATAGTTTATATATGACATATCTGTTTTGACGTTGTTGCCTTTTTTAGAATGATTTATTGTTAATTTGTTCTCTTCATTTATTCATTTCCTTTCCTCACTGGGCTATTTTTCCCTATTGGGGCCCTTGGGCTTATAGCATCTTGCTTTTCCAACTAGGGTTGTAGCTTGGATAGTAATAATAATAATGATAATAAGGGAGGACGCGGTCAAGGAGGTAAATCCTCCGGAAATAAGAAGCAATGAATTGCTTCAGGTAGGAGGGAGACTCCAACAATTTCATGATCGTTGGACCTTCGATCCTTGGGCTCATAGCCTAATCAAGAACGGACTTGGATGGAGCTGGAGCGAGGCTCCACCACCAGTTCCTCAATTCTTCCAACTCTCCACCCCCGTACTGGAAGAATACACCCTAGAACTTTTGAGCAAGCGGGTGATAAGGAGAGCAAAGTCCATCAAATTCCAAGGAAGGCTGTTCTGTGTTCACAAGAAGGACTCAAACAAACTCAGAGTCATTCTGGACTTGTCGCCACTCAACAAGTTCATAGAAAACAACAAGTTCAAGATGTTAACCCTTCAACACATAAGGACCCTGTTACCAAAAGGGGCGTACACAGTCTCGATAGACCTGGCAGATGCCTACTGGCATATTCCAGTCAACCGCCCCCTCTCCTCCTACCTAGGATTCAGACTACAGAAGAAGAAGTATGTCTTCAGAGCCATGCCCTTCAGGCTAAACATAGCCCCAAGGATTTTTATAAAACTTGCAGACGCAGTCATTCAACAACTACGCCTAGAAGGTGTCCAGGTAGTAGCGTACCTGGACGACTGGCTGGTGTGGGCAGCATCCAGGACGGAGTGTATGCAAGCATCCAAGAAAGTGATCCAGTTCCTGGAACATCTGTGATTCAAGATCAATGTCAAGAAGTCTCGACTATCTCCAGCTCAAGAGTTTCAATGGCTGGGAATCCTTTGGAATTTAGTCACACCGTCTCTCCATTCCTCCAGCGAAGAGGAGAGAGATAGCAGGATCTGTCAAGAGACTACTAAAATCTGACAGGATCTCAAGACGCCAACAGGAAAGAGTACTGGGCTCTCTCCAGTTTGCATCAGTGACAGACCAAGTGCTAAGAGCACAGCTAAAAGATGTGTCAGGAGTCTGAAGAAATACGCATCAAACCCTCGAAGAGATCTAAAAAGATCGATACCGACCCTACTATGATCACTTCTCAAGCCATGGTCGAAGGCCAAGAATCTAAAGAGGACCGTGACCTTGCAACCACCTCCACCTTCAGTCACCATACATACGGATGCCTTGAAGGAAGGATGGGGAGGTCATTCCCATCAACGGAAAGTCCAAGGGACTTGGTCTTCTCTGTTCAAGACCTTCCACATCAATATTTTGGAGGCCATGGCAGTCTTTCTGACGCTGAAGAAACTCTCCCCTCGCAAATCAGCCTATATAAGACTGATCCTGGACAGCGAGGTGATAATGAGATGTGTGAATCGTCAAGGCTCGAGATCGCCCCAAATCAACCAAGTGATTTTGTCCATCTTCCACCTAGCGGAGGAGAAGAGATGGCATTTGTCAGCAGTTCACCTTCAAGGGTTCGGCAATGTGACGGCGGACGCTCTATCCAGGCTCACGCCGATAGAGTCAGAATGGTCCCTAGACGCAGACTCATTCTCCTTCATCTCATGTCAAGTCCCGGAACTGCAGATCGACCTTTTCGTGACGAGCGACAAGAAGAAGCTACCTCGTTATGTGGCCCCATACGACGACCCTTGAGTGGAAGCGACGGACGCCATGTCCCTCGACTGGAACAGATGGAACCGGATCTACCTGTTCCCTCCGACCAATCTCTTAATGAAGGTCCTCCTCAACAAGCTGAGATCCTTTCGGGGAACGGCAGCTCTAGTGGCTCCCAAGTGGCCAAAGAGCAACTGGTTCCCTCTAGTATTGGAACTGAAGCTGAGGCTGGTCCCTCTGCTGGACCCAGCACTGTCTCAACAGGTCCAGAAGTCGACTGTCTTCGCTCATCACAGAGAACCCAAAGCCTTCATCTCATGATTTTCTCTCCTTAGCAGTAAAGAAAAGATTTGGGATCTCGAAAGGCAGTATAGACCTCTTAGAAGAATATAAGTCTAAGTCAACTAGAAGATAATATGAATCATCTTGGAAAAAGTGGGTTGCTTTCGTCAAAGCAAAAGGACCAAAAGAAATCTCAATGGACTTCTGTCTGTCCTTCTTTATCCACCTTCATAAACAAGGTCTGGCAGCCAACTTGATAACTACGTGTAAGTCAGCTCTGACTAGACCTCTACTATACGCCTTCCAAGTAGACTTGTCAAACGAAATCTTTAACAAAATCCCTAGGCATGTGCTAGACTTAGGCCTCCAGCCCTTCCGAAGCCCATTTCATGGTCCTTGGACAAGGTCCTGCACTATGCTTCAACAGTGAACAATGAGGATTGCTCTCTGAAAGACTTGACTCAAAAAGTCATTTTCTTATTTGCTATAGCCTCGGGGGCCAGAGTTAGTGTAACATTGCCCTATCCAGAGATGAGGGCCATATTCAGTTCACTTGAGTGGGAGAACTGAATCTTTTTCCTTATCCAACATTTCTTGCCAAGAACGAGCTACCCACCAAGAGATGGGGTCCCTGGAGAATCTGCCCTCTGAAGGAAGATGTCTTGCTGTGTCCAGTGGAGTGTCTAAAGGTCTATCTTTGAAGAACTCCAGACTTCTGGGGAGGACAGCTCTTTAAAGGAGAAACTTCTGGATCAAACCTATCCCTAAGACAACTTATGGCGAAAATCACCTATTTTATTCGCAGAGCGGATCCTGACAGCACAACGGCAGGTCATGATCCAAGGAAAATCGCTTCATCACTGAACTTTTTTCTGTATATGGACTTTGAGCGTCTTCGCTCATACACTGGATGGAAGTCATCCAGAGTGTTCTACAAGCATTATGCGAAGCAAGTGCATGAACTCAGCGTTATGTGGTGGTGGCAGGTAGTGTACTAAAACCTGTCGTCTAGTGCTGCGATGAAGAGTGAATTGATTGGGACCACCAATTATACGGGTGAAGGTGTTGACACTCTTTGTGCAATACTTTTGAAGCAAGTTCCACCTGGTGACACTAAGGACTGTTCTAATTATTTGAGGTGAAGAAACATATAGATAACACTTATGCCGTGTGTACTTACACAGTGTGAATAGACATTCAACATCATAGAAATTCATATTAGAAAATTTATGAAATTTTCAAATTTATGGTAGCATTAATAAAGCTTTCCCTTTCAGGTGAAAACAAAAATTTTCTGTTAGGATTGATTGATATGTTTCTTATTACATATATTAACATTTATGTTATACCTGTTACTTTATGTTGGTCATTTATTGCCAATAAATATTATCAATATGTATTTGCGTCCTATTTCGCCCTACAATTGATTTCTGATGAAATATATCAGAGTTTTCTTACCCTTTAATAAAACTGCATATATTTACTTATGAACAATATGTATAGCTAAATACCCTTGTTCCTATATGTGATACAAACATTATCCAGTAATGTTTGTTCCAATACGTTATACAAACAGTGAGGCCTGTATGTAGTTGATGCTAAGTTTGTTCATATATTATATGCAAACCTTGAGACTCCTTTCCTACATCTAGTATGACTCTTCCCTGCAGGGGGCAGGAAGCACTAACATGGTTCATGTTAGCAGTAATGACGTATAATGGTAACGTCATATGTCTCTATGGTCTGGATGACCAGAGGAAAAAATTGTCCCAAGGTTAAGGCACTTTAAAAATCTACAGATACAGTACTTTCTAGTAATTCTCTGGTAAGCTTCCATCAGGACAACATGGCTTGAGCCCAAAAAACGGATTTTGAGCGAAGCGAAAAATCTATTTTTGGGTGAGATAGCCATGTCGTCCTGATGGACCCGCCCTCCTTTTCTACAGAAAAGGCCTTGGCAGGATCCCTCCCGAAATTACTATATCTGTAGCACCATGCTCAACGCTACAAGGAATGACGCGCCATCTTGGATACAGCGCCATCTAGATACTTAATAGTAGTACGGGAGGAAGGGTACCTTGATAACAGTTCCCCTCCTATTTTTGCCACTTTCCCCCTCGAAGCGAAAACGCTATTCAGGGTGAAGATCGCTATGTGTCGCATCAAGATATACGTCCCCTGATTTATGCGATATCCTTAAGAGAAATTTTAAGGATATTCGCACCAGGAATTAGAATTCTGGAGACCTAAAGGTAAATTCTCTGGGAATATCACTGTAGCAAATATCCCTTAGAAAGCTACCAATAGGAACCTTCCATCAGGATGACATGGCTATCTTGCCCAAAAATAGGTTATTTTTACATTAACATATATGCAATAAAATTATTTTTTTTTATTTTTACATCAAAATACAGTACATTAAAGAATAAGCCCTTTTCACAAATTTAGTAATAAAATATACATGAATTTAAAGTACATGTAACAAATCCCCCTGCCTAGTGAAAAGTTGGGGGTCATTAACCAACAAATTTTCACAAATACAAACAATATTCTTATCGCACAGAATTACAAATACAAATATTTCATTTCAATGAAAATAAGATACAATTTTGCATTACAAACTCCAATGGAAAAACAAAAGTTTACAGAGCTGACAGATAATGACATAAATATCAATAAAAATCATTGCAAAGGGAACTAAAAAGTTTCTTCTTATCAAATACAAAAATTCACAAATAACATTCAACCTATGCCTCTTTTCGGCCTTGGTTTAACCCAATTTTTAAGGACATGACAAAATAATACATCAAATGCAGAAATGTACAGCAGATAGGTTTTCAGGTAAGACTTTGGATTTCACATTAGCATGACACACTGGATAAGCATAACAAAACTAAATTGCATCCTGCCAAATATCATGCAAGTAAAAATGTCTTGTATCATAATTCAAAATCCTACTCTCTTCCAAATAAGCAGTCATAGGTTGTTCATGAGTGAGTTTGATAACATCATCATTTTGATTTTCAGGAAACACAACCTGAACAACAGCATGGTCAGACTTCTGAACTACAATAAACTTTGAATCAGACTCAGGATTACAGTATTCATTGAATAACAAAGTATCAGTTATTTCTGACACATGTCTGGAATAAGACAAATCATTTTTAAACTGATCAAATAAAAGTGTCTCAGACAAATTAACATCACAAACAAAAGTGCCTTCAAAAGACAGGTTATTAGAGTTCTCTAAAAGAGAATCATCACAAACTAATGTTTTCTGCAAGACAGTTAGTAGAATAATCATAAGACTTGACGTTACGAACCAAAACGTCTTCTTGAGACAGGTTGGTAGAACAGTTAACAGCAGAATCATTATCAGGAACTAACACATCATTATCAGACATGTTGGAAGAACAGTCAACAGTTGAACAAGTATCATTAACTAACCTATCTTCACAAGATAAGTCAGTAGAACAATCAATAGTGGATGCAGCACTACAAACTAACAGGTCTTCACGAGGCAAGTCGGTAGAAAAAACTACAGTGGAGACATTACCATGAATGATCGACATGTCACTGTCAGGCATGCAGTTAGAACTCTTGAGTCTTCTTATGAGTCACAATACTCGAAGAAAACTGAGTAGACAAACCAGGATTGAGAACCTCCAACTCCTGATCAAGAACTGGCTCATTAACCATCTTCGGTCGGATATCAACATTTTCATCTACCGAGTCATTATCAATCAAAAATTGAATGCCATTAATAGGCAACTTGGAAACCACACTAACAACAACAGGTTGTGATAACCAGTCACAATGAAGATCCATACGATGCAAGGTAACAACAATAAGATGGCCACCAACCCCACGAACGGAAGCAGGCTTCCCAATGAACGAATGCTCAGTCACAGAGACAACTTCCCTCACAACAAGTTAGTGGGCACAACCAGTACCACGCACGAAACGAAGAGCCACCAGTTGCGATACTACCGCTAAAGAGTTATGGGGTCCTTTGACTGGCCAGACAGTACTACAATGGATCCTTCTCTCTGGTTACGGTTCACTTTCCCTCTACAGCGAATAGTCTGGCCTATTCTTTACACATTCTCTTCTGTCCTCGTACACCTGAAAGCACTGAGATTACCAAACAATTCTTCTTCACCCAAGGGGTTACTGTACTGTAATTGTTCAGTGGCTACTTTCCTCTGGGTAAGGGTAGAAGAGAGACTAGCTATGGTAAGCAGCTCTTCTAGGAAAAGAACACTCCAAAATCAAACCATTGTTCTCTAGTCTTGGGTAGTGCCATAACCTCTGTACCATGGTCTTCCAATGTCTTAGGTTAAAGTTCTCTTGCTTGAGGCTACGCTCGGGCACTCTATTCTATCAAATTTCTCTTCTTGTTTTGTTAAAAGAGATTAGCAAGTTGTCAGGGTGATCCCTCTATAAGCTCGTGCAAAGCATGAAGATACACCCCTTGTCAAAAACCAGCCAGTTGGTTAGGTCTTCCACACACCTAAGGGTGAGTCTTACCATACAGATAAAGTAGAAATAGTGTTAAAAATAAAGTAAAAAAAAATAACGTGTGTAAAGAGAAGTAGGTGTGCTTGTGGTGACGGAGAGAAGATAAAGGGAGAGGAGTTTTGCTATATTTTAATTTTTCAATAATGATACCATGCAATGCAGAATATGTTTTCTTGTAACGTGTTTCACTGGATGTGTTCAATACGGGTAAAAAAATTGAGATAAAATTAGTGTTGTCCTGAGAAAACATGTCAGAATTCTCTCCTTTTATGCCTTTGTGTCTTAAGTGAATTATAGTGCTGGTCAGTTGTCTTACTCATTAGTGAAGGATGACAATAACAAAAACAACAGCAAACCCTTTAAAATTAGGATTTGTAGTACCATTATCTGCTGTATTTTGATGACATAACCAACATTGTCACATTTTAAGGCTACTTTACATCAACTGATACTTGTATAGGGGAATGAGAATGACCAGTACAGTATCTGATCCTAATTCATGTTATTAAGGGAAAGTTATGAATAACTAAGCTCTCCTAATAATCCAAGGTGTAAAGTTATTTCATGCCTTATTTATATTTTCATCTCATTTAACAACGCTCTCATGCAAATGTACATTTGAATACTTCATTGCTATTGTTGATTTTATTAATAGATGTACTGTATAGCCTAAAGATAGTTTGATGTGGCTGACAGTTTGGCCCCACAACTGTGTTGCTTTCTGCTTAGTTTCTGTGTGTTCTCTTTCACATTATCCTACCTAACTATCCAATTTTCAATATTAAACTTAGCCGGTGATTATATAAGCTGCAGCTCTGCTGCCCGACAGAAAAACTCTACGTTCAAAATACGCCAGCGATCGCTATGCAGGTAGGGGGTGTACATCAACAGCGCCATCTGTCGAGCAGGTACTCAGTACTCAATGTAAACACAGAACCAATTTTCTCTCTGTCGTGCCACTGGCAAGACCTACTAAATTCGCTATTGCTTACTGGATTGGTTTTCACATATTTTGGTGAAGTACACATTTCTAGTTTTGAGCTTTCGCTATGCAGGTGTTTTATCTTCATCTCAAAACTTGAACTCGTTTTGGATAGATTTAATTATGGTGACAAGGAGAGTATGGACTCTCTTTCACTTTTAAATGGCCGACCCTTCCCTTAGTCGGAAGTGTGTTTAGGTTTTTAGTAATTTTGCTTAACACGTTATAGATCTATATATTTTATATCTCTCCGCCTTTATTAGGCCTCTTCGATTAACTTTCCATTTATTATAAACATATAAAAATAAATTTTTATGTTTTGTTTATATGCGACCTTTCCTGATAGTAGGCGGTCCTTACTTGGAACCGAAGTTAATCAACGTTGAGCCCGTTTTATCGTATTTAGCCTTTAAAGAATTTAAAACTTTTTAAAATTTAATGTTTTATGAAAGATTTTCTTTGATAGTCTTCGTACTGTTTTCAAAGATGAACTAACGTTTAGTTTTTTAGACTACGCAGTTGTTGACGTTCAGGACGTTCAACATGCGCTCTATCGTTACGATAGAGAGAGAGTGTATCACGGTTTCACTTTGCAGTAAGAGTAAATCGATTCTGACGTTTTGTTCATTCTTTCTTAGCTTAAATGTTTTAAATTCTAAATTAAAGGAACTTTTTATTTGGAAAACCTTTCAGTTTTTTCCTTTAGTCGAATAACATGTTTTTTTTTGACGATATATAATTGGGCTCTTCTCTTAGGTGCGAAATCAAGAGAGAAAGAGAGAGAGAGATAGAGACGGAGGGAGAGAGAGGAGAGAAAACGTTCCGTTCAAGCGGGTAACGTTTTTCTCGAGTTGCTCTCGTCCCTAGTCGCTGTACGGGGAGGAAGGATAAAACGTTTTTAGTTTTTTATTCTCGTCCCCAGGCTATGTGCGGTGAGAGATTGAAAACGTAGTTATATGAACTAGTGTTTAGTCTCTTTCCCAGCCACTGATTTTTATCTTAAAATATGTTTTCTGTTTTTTGCTGGTATTAATGAGCTTGCATTATACGACTGATTTCGCAATTACTACCTTTTAATGAAGGGTAGAATTGCGTGTTTCAGGTAGAAATCAGTAAAAGTTTCGATTTCAGTGAAATAAGTGCAAAACAGAAAATCGATAAAGTGATATGCGCAAAGTGTTACAGTGTTGCGTCCGAGGGTTCGTCTGTTCGTGCCTGTCGTTCACCTAGTCCGGGACCTCTTGCAAGCTCCCAAGCCCAGGGGAGAAGTAATGTCGAACGACTTATGGGTTCGAGAGGCCTTGATCAACGAACAGACGTTTTCCCTCTGTGGTTTCGGGCGTATCTACCCAAGATCGCCCCACCCACTCTAAGA
The DNA here is from genome assembly GCF_036898095.1 of Palaemon carinicauda. Lineage (NCBI taxonomy): Eukaryota > Metazoa > Arthropoda > Malacostraca > Decapoda > Palaemonidae > Palaemon > Palaemon carinicauda. The sequence goes on from NC_090761.1 coordinate 43,641,514, forward strand.
CGAGAGAGCCCATTTATTCCTCGTCTGCGGAAGAGGTTTCTCGTAAGAAACCATGGACCAAGGTCTCGCGGCTTATTAAGCGCAAGTCGGTCCTTTCCGCGCAAGTCCAACGGCCCAGTTGTAGCCACTGGGTCAGTTCGGACTCGCTGCAGTCTTCCGACGACTGCTCACCTCCTAAGAGAGGCAAAGCGGTACCGCATCAGGCAGTCACACCGTCTGTTGCCGCACCTGCTCCTGTAGACCCTAGTGGTCTTTGCTGCAGACCATGCAGTCTCAGTTAACGTCATTGATGCAGGACTTTCGTGCGGAGAAGGTTGACACTGCACCAACCTCTAGCCTACAACCAACCACAGTTGTGCGTCCTGTGGACGCTGAGGCGACCTTCTCCCGCACTCCAAGAGAGTCCCGCCACCCATGCGTTCCAGTGTACCCTGCCAGCCGCATGTTGACGTTCAGCGACGCACGGAATCTTCCGTTGACGTTCGCAAGGTACAACAACAGTCTAAGTTGTTTTGTTTTGACGCGGTGCGTCAACTTCCGCATTCTAGAGTTGTTTTGACTGCTCAGTCTAGACAGTCAAAGCAGTCTCGAGTGGACACTGTACGTCCTCACACACCTGTTGTGGTTGACAGTTCAGTTGTTGACAGTTCACAGACTGTCAAGCAGTTACATGACGTTGCCTTCTGGTCTGCTACTTATGCACCAGTGAGAGACTCACTGAGGTAACCTAGCTTTTATCGGACAAGGTTCCTGTGGATGAGGAAGTTGCTGTTCTCCCTCTTACTGATATTCCCTGGAGGACTCTGTCAGATGGAGAGGAGCCTTAAGCTGCTTAGCCTCCTATGGACTTTAATTAAATCATGATGATATTTTTAAGGATCTTCGTCCGGATCTTGTAACTGCTGCTCCTCGTTCGCCTAAACGTCAGAACTTACACTAGGCCTAGCTACTTCGAAGCCGTTGTTTTTAAGCTAGTGCTCTCTCGCTCTCCTAGAGAGCGTTACGTTGGCTAGGCGACTGGTTTTTGCACCAGGAGGAGTTTTTAGGGATACAGCCTTTGATTTCCCTTCTTTTAAACTGGCTTATAGAGCGAGAGTCTGATATGACACGAGAGAAGTTCTCGGCTTGGGAGTTCATGCCTCTGCCCAGATAGACTTCTCAATTCTGGTAGACTCGCCCTGGCGCCTAGCCAGGAGACGCTCCAAGTTGTTTACAGGTCAACTTCTCAGCTTTTGTCAAGCCTTTGAAGTTTTGCTGTACTATTATGTCACACATAAAAGGCTTTCAGGGATGGTAAACGGTTCCGCCTCAGTCGCTAACCCCGTCTGTTGCCACACCTGCTCCCGTAGACCCTAAATGGGCTTTGCTGCAAGCCATGCAGTCCAAGCTTGCGTCCTTGATAGAGGACTTAAATGCGGAGAAGAACCTTCTGGCCAACAACCTTCCAACCGGTCGGTTGTGCGCCCTGTTGACGCTGAGGTAACCTACTCGCGTCTGCCAGTTGAGGTGGTTCCTCCTTCTGGCCAACAACCTTCCAACCGGTCGGTTGTGCGCCCTGTTGACGCTGAGGTAACCTACTCGCGTCTGCCAGTTGAGGTGGTTCCTCCTTCTGGCCAACAACCTTCCAACCGGTCGGTTGTGCGCCCTATTGACGCTGAGGTAACCTACTCGCGTCTGCCAGTTGAGGTGGTTCCTCCACCGATGCGACCCAGTGTGGGTTGCCAGTCGCACGTTGACGTTAAGCGACGCTCGGAGGTGGTTGTTGACGTTCAGGACGTTCAACAACCAGCAGAGGTGACTTGTTGTGACGCAGTGCGTCAACCTCAGCAACCCGGTAGGGTGTTGATTGCACAACCCAGACGGTCTAGACAGTTTCGGGTTGATGCTGTACTTCCTCGCGCACCCATGGTTGTTGACAGTTCACAGACTGTGCAGCAGTTCCATGATATTGCGTCCGGCTCCGTCACGCATCCACCAGTGCGACCGGATTCAGCGAGTCAGACGTTGCCCACTCCGTTGCCGTTTCCTCATCAGTTTCGGATGAGGAACCCTCTGATGAGGACGTTGCTGAACAAGACAATCAGCCCCCAGCCCTGCTATCCATCCAGAAGATGCTGAAGAAGGAACGCTGCTCAGTCAGGCTGTGGATGAGTCTGGTAGGGACACTGTATTTGTGTCACTAGGAAGACTACACCTCCGTCCTCTTCTATACCATCTAGCTTTTCACTGGAAAAAGGACAAGATGCTAGAAGCGGTCTCGATCCCGGTTTCCGGAAAGATAAAGTCTTGTCTGACTTGGTGAAAGGACTATATCAACCTTAAAAGGGGGTCTTCCCCTAACTGTTCAGACTCCCAACCACGTTCTCTTCTCGGACGCATCGGACGTAGGCTGGGGTGCGACATTAGACGGTCGGGAATGCTCGGGATTATGGAACTCGAGTCAAAGGACAATGCATTTCAACTGCAAGGAGCTTCTGGCAGTACGTCTGACCTGGACAAGCTTCAGGTCTCTCCTTCAAGGCAAAGTGGTGGAGGTGAACTCGGACAACACCACGGCTTTGGCGTACATCTCCAAACAAGGAGGGACCTACTCTCTGACGTTGTACGAGATCGCAAGGGACCTCCTCACCTGGTCAAAAGGTCTAGACATATCACTAGTAACGAGGTTCATCCAAGGCAACTTGAATGTCATGGCAGATTGTCTCAGTCGGAAGGGACAAATAATTCCAACAGAATGGACCCTCCACAAGGATGTATGCAAGAGACTTTGGGCCACCTGGGGCCAGCCAACCATAGATCTCTTCGCAACCTCGATGACCAAGAGGCTCCCAATATTTTGCTCACCAATCCCGGACCCAGCAGCAGTTCATATAGATGCCTTTCTACTAGATTGGTCACATCTAGATCTATATGCATTCCCTCCGTTCAAGATTGTCAACAAGGTACTGCAGAAGTTCGCCTCTCACGAAGGGACAAGGTTGACGCTAGTTGCTTCCCTCTGGCCCGCGAGAGAGTGGTTCACCGAGGTACTTCGATGGCTAGTAGACGTTCCCAGAACACTTCCCCTAAGGGTGGACCTTCTACGTCAGCCACGCGTAAAGAAGGTACACCAAGGCCTCCACGCTCTTCGTCTGACTGCCTTCAGACTATCGAAAGACTCTCGAGAGCTAGAGACTTTTCGAAGGAGGCAGCCAGAGCGATTGCTAGAGCAAGGAGAACATCCACCCTTAGAGTCTACCAATCGAAGTGGGAAATCTTCCGAAACTGGTGCAAGTCAGTATCCGTATCCTCGACCAGTACCCCTGTAACTCAAATAGCTGACTTCCTCTTATATCTGAGGAAAGAACGATCTCTTTCAGCTCCCACTATCAAGGGTTACAGAAGCATGTTGGCATCAGTCTTCCGTCACAGAGGCTTAGATCTTTCCAACATAAAGATCTACAGGACCTCCTTAAGTCTTTTGAGACCACGAAGGAGCGTCGTTTGGTTACACCTGGTTGGAATTTAGACGTGGTACTAAGATTCCTTATGTCAGACAGGTTCGAAACGCTACAATCAGCCTCCCTGAAAGATCTCACCTTAAAGACTGTTTTCCTGGTATGCTTAGCCACAGCTAAAAGAGTCAGTGAGATTCATGCCTTCAGCAAGAACATCGGATTCTCATCCGAAACGGCTACATGTTCTACAACTTGGTTTTCTAGCCAAAAACGAGCTGCCTTCTCGGCCTTGGCCAATATCGTTCGATATTCCAAACTTATCGTATGGTTGGAAATGAACTAGAAAGAGTCTTATGTCCTGTAAGAGCTCTTAAGTTCTATTTAAAACGAACTAAACCTTTACGAGGCCCGTCTGAAGCTTTATGGTGTTCAGTTAAGAAACCATCTTTGCCTATGTCAAAGAATGCTTTATCCTATTTTATCAGACTGTTAATACGAGAAGCTCATTCCCATCTGAATGAGGAAGACCAAGCTTTGCTGAAGGTAAGGACACACGAAGTAGAGCTGTCGCAACTTCCGTGGCCTTTAAACAAAATAGATCTCTGCAAAGTATAATCGACGCAACCTATTGGAAAAGCAAGTCAGTGTTCGCGTCTTTTTATCTTAAGAATGTCCAGTCTCTTTACGAGAACTGCTACACTCTGGGACCATTCGTAGCAACGAGTGCAGTAGTGGGTGAGGGCTCAACCACTACAATTCCCTAATTCCATAACCTTTTTAATCTTTCTCTTGAAATGTTTTATTATTGTTTTTGGGTTGTCCGGAAGGCTAAGAAGCCTTTCGCATCCTACTTGATTTGGCGGGTGGTCAAAGTCCTTTCTTGAGAAGCGCCTAGATTAGAGGTTTTGATGAGGTCCTGTGGTATGGGTTGCAACCCTTGATACTTCAGATCCTAGGGGTCGCTCAGCATCCTAAGAGGATCGCGAGGCTCCGTAAGGAAGACGTACTTAAAAAGGCAGAGTAATTGTTCAAGTCGACTTCCTTACCAGGTACTTATTTATTTTATGTTTGTTATTTTGAATAACTGCTAAAATGAAATACAAAATACTTAGCTCATAATAATGTAAACAAGTAATGCTGGTCTCTACCCACCCCCCTGGGTGTGAATCAGCTTATATAATCACCGGCTAAGTTTAATATTGAAAAATGTTATTTTTATTAATAAAATAAATTTTTGAATATACTTACCCGGTGATTATATATTAAAGGACCCTCCCTTCCTCCCCAATAGAGACCCAGTGGACCGAGGAGAAAATTGGTTCTGTGTTTACATTGAGTACTGAGTACCTGCTCGACAGATGGCGCTGTTGATGTACACCCCCTACCTGCATAGCGATCGCTGGCGTATTTTGAACGTAGAGTTTTTCTGTCGGGCAGCAGAGCTGCAGCTTATATAATCACCGGGTAAGTATATTCAAAAATTTATTTTATTAATAAAAATAACATTTCATGTAATTAAAGATTTCTTCAGTTTTTCCATTTCAGGATACACAGGGAAATTAGTTTGAATATCAGGTGTAATAAATTGAATTTTTATAGTGACCATAATGATGCGTAAACCTGTTTTAGGTATGGTCTCATATGCTTGATAAGTTGGGAGGAGAGAGTGCACTGGCAAGTGTCAATCGTATGTCCAAGGCTAGTTTGTTAAACCCTGGGCCAGAAAACAATGCTCTCCCTGCTAAGCTGGGTGATCGTTTAAAACATGAAGACCTAACTGGAGGAAGTATAACACCAACTCAAGTCCTCATGGCCCTCCATGCTTATGAGCACCCAACCAGGTTTGTTCATGTATTTTGGGCAAAATTTTCTTTGCAAGTTGCAATACTTATAAAAATGTCTGGATATTTCTTATATGTAAAAATTATTTAGTGATTAAACAGGAGAAATTGAAGTACTTCATGATATTACAAGGACCAAGAGTTTATGTTGATTGTAGATGTAATTTTAATTACCTATATTGAATAAAACTTAATGATGTACAGTATTTTTTCTAAGGCATTTATGAAGAAATTCTCATAGTAAAAGACTTATTTTTCTGTTTTCAGATATTTGGGGGAGGGAGGTGCAAGAAGAGCAGGCAAATCTCCTAGACTAGCTGGCAAAGTTCAAGTTAGGAGACCTTCAAAAGTGAATCCATTAGTAACTGATGCACTCCATTCACTTATTGCTTCAAGTGCAAAGGTTAGTAGAAATGTGACATACATTAGTGTGTGAGGCTCCCAAAAGATTTGTGAAAATTCAAATTTTAGAATAATGCCAAGGAGCCTTATGAAAATAGGATCATTTTAAATTGAAAGTATTCTTTAAAGCCAATAAGATTTAAATCTTGTTCGGCTATTTTGAAGAAACTGTAAAGCGACATACTGAGGCATTAAATAATAATTTGAGGTCTTGCACGCTTTATTACTATGCAAATTTTCCTTCACCTGCCTTGTTGCAAGTAGGGGATTACCAGCGGTAAATACACAAAATGCTCTCTCTCTCTCTCTCTCTCTCTCTCTCTCTCTCTCTCTCTCTCTCTCTCTCTCTCTCCTTTTTTTTTTTTCTTTTTTTTTTGGCATTATTATTAGCAAAGATTTGAAGTTCACCAAACAGCATAAAAACCTTTTTTTTTTTTTTTTTTTTTTTTTTAAACAAAAGGTAATAGATTACATAGCGATAATTCAAATACAGAAACAAAGACACTGTACTGCAATTGTACACATCACTAGTAAGACCCCATCTAGAATATAGAGTCCAATACTGCTCTCCAAGTACTGTATTCAGAAGGGATATAGATAGACTAGAAGCAGTATAAGCTAGGGCCACCAAACTAGTTCCAACACTAGGAAATGTTTGAACTTATTTGATCTACAAACTTGACTACAAAGGGACAGTTAATGCAGCTAATAGAGGCATTCAGATTCTTAAGGTGGCCGGCTGGCTAATGTCATTTTTTAAGGACAGGACTTAGGCATTCATACCACTTGATAAGTTGACTTAGGACATCTCCAAACTGCATAGAATTTTTGCCTCTGACCTTTGGTTTTGTGACGGCAAAGCTATTTATTCTAAAAATTAGTGTTTTTCAGATTCTATCTCCTCCCTTGATACTTGATATTAAGACCTGGGATTACTATCCTATAAAGACCTGATATAGACTTCCAATAAAAGTTCTTTTTTCTAAAGGTCATAATTTTGCTAGATATGAATTTTTTTCATTATGGTAAAAAAAAATAAATCCTATAAATCAGGGGAAAAACTAAGAAACAAATATGAAACAAAAACTGGAAAAAAGGGCTTTTTTGATTGTTTTATAATGTCTCTCTAAGTTATATACCAAATTTCAATGGTATATCTTTAAGACTAAGGGAGAAGATAGAATTTGAAGGTCAATAAGCATAGTTTTGAGATATGGACGTTCTGTTTTTTTATGTATTTTTTCAAAGACAATATTAATAAATCATGAGTATTATGAATTTTATGTACCGTTTTGGATATTAGCAAACCAAAAAATATTATTTATTATGATTTAATCATAAATGAAGATACCTTTGCTCAATATCTTGCCTCTTTAGGCGAGACAGTCGTTCCTTCATTATCTCTCCTTCACTAACTCCGTTAATATCGACGATATTATCCACTTCTGAACTCATATTAGAGCAAATTTTCTTTTTCCTAATGTTAACGAGATTTTGAAATTGTCATTTCCTCTTTGGCATGATGAAATTCTTGCTGAAACCAAGAAAAACAGACGTAAAAGCGAGTGAATGTCAGGTCAAACTTGAACGTGTACTCTCTCTGAGGTTTGTGCTATCACTGAAGGGTGCAATCATAAAACTTCCTGTCTTGTGACTCATGGAATCTGTACTGATGCCATTGCTCACAATTTGTTTTATTTCAAAATGTAATAATTATCAAAATTCACGATAACAGAAGAAATACTGTTAGGGAGATTTTTCCGCATTTAGATAGATGTATATAAGGGTTCTGTGGCAGATATGATGTTATTATGATTTCACCTCAAGTCCATTTCCTTTTCTAGTTCATTATCTCCATTATCCAGTGAAAACTTAATCAGATGATGCAAAAACACTGATCTCTTATAATCACTAAAGCATTGGTTTTAAGGATATACAATAACTATACTGTATTGTCAGTTCTGTAGTTTAAGGATATAAACCTTTGGTATTGCAGTTATATATTTGAATAATTTTTGAAGTAATTCATTATTTCTTTTTCCACAGAGTATTCCAAAGACATCACGCAAATTAGCTGTTTGCATTGATGTACGTGCATCTATGGGTACTTTACATGTACACACAGGCAACCCTGAAGGAAAAGGAGAAGTAAGTAAATCAAATACACTCACTGAATGAAACTAAATGCTTAATGGTTTTCATCAGAATTTTCATTTACTGAGTTGAATGCCTAATGAGCTCTTTCCACTTTCTAGTTTGTGAAATATCTGTTTGAATTCTAATACCTGTATGATCATTCCTCATCTTCTGGACTTTTCCAATGGTTGATGTCTTGCTATCTCTTTATCAACAACTTATAAGATTGCTTGTTCCTCATCCTGTTCTCTTCATGTTCTCAAACCATCTTAATCCATTTTAGTCTCTGAACAACTGTTCATATGACTGCTTCTCCATGTGTGATAGACTTTCAATATCATCATCATCTCCTCCTATGCCAATTGACGCAAAGGGCCTCAGTTAGATTCCGCCAGTCGTCTCTATCTTGAGCTATTAATTCAATACTTCTCCATTCATGCAGTTACATTTTTGAATATCAGAATTCTTTAGTCATACTACTTCAGAGTCCATTTTCTTAGTAAGTTGAGTGTGTTCAAGAAGGAGTCTCCTGGAGGGAGGAGAATGGTGGATAAATTTATCTGCCCCACTGTCTTTCAGGTTGTCATTTCTTGAGGTAGTCATCATCTTCGCCAACTAAGTTGTGGCGAAGGTTATGCTTTAATAAGAGTATGTTTATGTGTGTGTGTGTTTGTGATTTGCATAACTCAAAATCTAATGACCAAATCTCATGAAATTTGATAGCATGATTGTCCATGTTCCAAGGACAATTTTTTAAGTTTTTGGGAGTGATTGGGTCAAAAGTCAAGGCCAAGGTCACAAGAAGGTACAGTATAAAGAAAATCACAAAACTCATTACTATTTGATAAAATTTCATGAAATTTGGTGGGATAATTGGCCATGACCCAAGGACAATTTGATTGAATTTTGAGAGGGATTGGATCAAAAGGCCAAGGTCACGAAAAGTTAATGTCTTTTTGCTATGCTGTGGTCAATTTTTATCCAATTTGCATAAAACTAGTGCAAGAATGTACATAATTCTATTGTTATCTTATGATATTACCCTTTTTTGTGTATTTATTTGTATGTCTGTCTGTGTTTGCTTGTGATTTGCATAACTAAATATTTAACCTAATCATAAAATTTGGTGGGATAATTGGCCATGATCCAAGGACAATTTGGTTAGATTTTGGAATTGATTTGGTCAAAGGTCATTGCCAAGGTAAGGAAAACGTAAAAAATATGTTTTAGCTATGTTGTGGTCAATTTTTATCCAATTTGCATGACCGGTTTTCTTGCTGACAAAAGTGGCGGTGGTAAAGTTATGCGCTCTATCGAGTGACCATACTAGTTGGAAATATTGTGAATGTTTCCTGTTTTGAGATGCAGTCATCAAGATTCCAAATCTTACACACACACCTTTAAGGTAAAACAAAATGTGATGGTATACCTTAAGTTAAACTATTATGTAATGTACTGAAAAAAACTTACAGAAGGAAGTATTTGTTACAAATTAGTTACACTATCATTAAAGATTTATGAAATAATGTACTACCATTAAATGTTAGTCTATAAACTAAATGTTCCATCAATAAACATTAGTGACTAGCAGCACTTTGACCTTATTCTTGGTAAACTTTTATCTAACGCTGTTTTATAAGAAAAAAAATTGCCACATCTGACATCATTAAAGATGTTAGGGCATACTGTATTACAAGCTTCAATATTTCAACAGGACAATGCTGTATCTTTGTTTATAAATAAGAAATACTATATAAGACAGCATTAAAGATATAAGGGCATATTACAAGCAACCTCATTTTATCAGGGCATATTCAGGAGAAAGTTTTTTTCTGTATTCTATAGAGCCAAAACACTAAGCTAGATTAATACATTCAAGTAATACTTTCTATAAGCTCTGGTGATCCCTGCTGTGGCAAAATTGCTGACAGACCAGAGAATAATGAAGTCATGTGTCAACCTACTTACTTTGACGTCTCGTAACATAACTAAAAAAAGGAATAAGGATACAGTATTAAGAACACTGAATAAATTTTCCTTTTAGCACTTCTGATTACATGAACTGGGCCTCACCACTTACACCCTAATGTTTTATTACAAATTTCATTATTTTTATGAATCTTACTTGTAAAAAGTAAAATGCTATCAACTCGGAAGTGCCAACTTCATCTCAAAATTAAAAGAAAATAAGAACTTTATAGTACAGAATATTTCCTCGCTGCCAAGCAATCCCCTCCAAGGAACCTCCATACTGCCACCCATATACCATGTCCTAATGAACGGTGGAGTATAGCTTTGGCTGTTTCAGTTACAATACAAAGAATTTGATTCAGATTACGATAGTCGATGTTGAGTGTCCACATACAGCCAGACCTTACCCTATGCTAGTTTGCTATTTGCAAATTTGATTGTTCATGGGAAGGGTCTGGCATTCCATAAAGGACTATTTATGGGTATACAGTATATTCACAATCATATAACAAATGAAAAAACAGGATATGATAGAAAAGACCAAGAGATATGCAACATTGATACAAAGCAATAAACATTTACTGGTGTAATAGAATCTGTTTCAATTTACTCTCACCTATTACATGACAGAGTATGCTGTGCTTTATTTGATCTCATGTAACTAGGTGGTTTTATGTCTTCTCTGTTAAGGTACATTAACCAAAAAGATGAAAAAATGATTGAGTTATATTACACAAAATGAAAAAAATGACAGAGTTATATTACACCAAATGGAGCACAGTCAACTCGGTTACATAAGAGAGGACAGTAAGTGAGACTGATACCTTTGTATAAGTGAATTTTCAAGCTTGATGCAATAATAACTTTTTATCTTGTTGCATATGAAAATTATGCTACACTCTTTGCATCAATTGCTGAATCCCCTAATAGAGATCTAGCTTGAATAAGTGCATGGGGCAAATTATTGGGGCATGATGTTGAATCCTAACAAAACTCAAAGTATGATTGTAAGTATGCCAAGGAAAGTGGCACCTCAACATCCAGATCTCAGCATTAATAATGTTTCGTTAACTCTGTTTGAATCTTTTAAAATTTTAGGTAATTCTTTCATTCTACCTTGTTTCGGGCATTGCTCTCCTGTCTGGTCTTCAGCTGCTGATTATAATCTTAATTGGTTGGACAGGAACTTGTGCTCTATTAAATTTCTTATTCTTGTTTTAGATATTAATCTCTGGCACCATCATTCAATTAGTTTGTTATGCATGTTGCATAAAATTTTCCATACTTCTGATCATCCTTTATGTTCAGATCTTCCTGGACAGTTCCATCCTATTTGTAATACTAGGCATGCAGTTAATTCTAATAGTCAGGCCTTCTCCATCATAAGGCTCAATACTACACAGTATTCTAGAAGTTTTATTCCAGCTTTGACTAAGTTGTTGAATGATTTTCCTAATCGGATTGCTGAATTGGTAGAACTTCAGTTCAAAAGTTCAAACTTGCAGCAAATGTTATGTTGAACAGGCTGACATGAGTCGTTTTATAGTTTATACTGTATATGAAATATCTGTTTTGATGTTCCAAGTCATCCTCTGTCCTCTTAAAATTCAATGTAATTTCTAGTTAGAAGTTTGGTCACAAACTCTGAAAGAATTGGATCCAATCTTATAAAAGCCTTGAAGATTAAGGTTCAGGATATTAGGAGCACTACACCTACATCCCCCCAATTTGTGCAGAAATTTTCCTTGGAAAGAGTTTAACAGCAGCTCAATGACATACCATATTGATGTTTACTGAACAGTATCTTGAAGATTCATAGTTTTATTATTGAGATGGCTGGGCTCTAGATCCTGTAGTAGCTGCTGATGATTTGGTCTCTTCATTTATTTTGGTTCAGTTAGTTTAGGATTTTCTTATCTTGTTATATGGTGTTAAAGTTATATAGGTGATAAGTGAAATAAGATTTAGAGACAATGTTGTGTCTCATATTTCAAATAACTAGAAAAACAATTTGCAGTTCCATATTTCAAATATTTTTAGAAAAATTATCTGGAGTCTCATATTTCAGACTGTATTTTGAGATCGTTTGTTACCACAAATGTAAACCAGTTGAGTATGTAATTTAAATAATTTTATTCTGTATTTTAATTTTACAACTGATCTATCTCTTTCTTTCACTAGCATCCAACCATCAGAGTGTGGGAATCAGCAATATGAACATCAAGGAAGGTTCATAGAAATAAACTGAATTATGATGATAAACTTTTTTATATTGCCCTATGTTCATTGGAGTTGTATGGAATGAAAGTGACGGAGAGACAGAAATTGAATGTGTTTGAAATGAAGTGTCTGTGGTGTATGGCTAGTGTATCTAGAGTCGATAGGGTTAGGAACGAAGTAGTGAGGGTGCGAATGGGTGTAAGAAATGTTTTAGCAGCTAGAGTGGATATGAATATGTTGAGGTGGTTTGGCCATGTTGAAAGAATGGAAAATGGCTGTCTGCTAAAGGTGATGAATGCAAGATTTGATGGGAGTAGTACAAGAGGAAGGCCAAGGTTTGGGTGGATGGATGAAGTGAAGAAAGCTCTGGGTGATAAGAGGATAGATGTGAGAGAGGCAAGAGAGCGTGCTAGAAATAGGAATGAATGGCGTGCTATTGTGACGCAGTTCCGGTAGGCCCTGCTGCTTCCACTGGTCGCCTTGGATGACCGCATAGGTAGCAGAAGTAGAGGATTCAGCTTGTGAAGCTTCATTTGTGGTGGGTAACGGGGGAGGGAGGAGCTTACAGAGGAAAGGCCCTCTTTTTTTTAATTTTTTTTTTTATGTCGGCTACCCCCCAGAATTGGGGATGTGCCTTGATATATAGATAGATGTTCATTTGCATGCCCGCCCTCCTCTCCACTGACTTTTTTTTATGCTAAAAGTATATGGAATAGGAAGTATGTCTTTCCCAAGCCATTAGCTTATTACTGGTAACCATTAGATGGTCTCATTATTGGAAGAAAAGAGAACAGGAAACGTTTTAGTTTAGTGCAAATATTGATAAAATGCTTCCACAGGAACCAATATGAACATAAGGTGAGTGTAGCAATAACAAAATTTATTACAATTCCATATATCGAGATGATGTCTGTATTATAACTGGTGTTGATATTGTATTAAAATAACTGAAATTCTTTCAGGTTTCCTGTTATGAAGCAGCTGCTGTAACTGTCCTCTCTCTTTCATCTGGGGGCACCAACCCAGCTGTGTCAACACTTGCCTTTTCAGGAGACAGTTTGGGAGAGTTGAAAGTGCCTGAGGGAGCAACTATCAGTATGCTGTCTGAGAAATTCAAAGAGGTTGGTATAATCGCCATAGGTTGTTACTTGACTTTTGTAATTCTTCATCTCATTTCCTTGTTAGATGGTAGTAAAGTTATCTTGCTCTGTCTAGTAACAGCTAAATTGGTTTCTCTTTACTTTTCATCTTTCTCTTTGGTCTCTTATTGCAGTAGGTATTTGCTCTCTAACTTTTATCTTGCTTCAATTTTAAATTTTCACTTGTACAAATCATTCAGGTTATCGCTATAAGAGTCTAGAAATTATACTTGGTGGTCACTTAAAGAATGGCACTGACAGAATGGAAAATAGTAAGTCAATCACTCACAAAATTGATTTCTGTGTATTGATAAAACGTTGAGTCATTGTAATTGATGAGTAATCTATGTGCAATTGCACAGCCTAGAACAGGTTAGTGTTTTGCACATTGATTCCACACTTAACCGTCTGCTATTGCGCCTAATTGGTACCACTATCGCTGCGCTATAGCTGAAAACATGATATCCAAATTGAAGAACTTATGGTAATAACTCTTATTGATAACCCGACCTCAAATTTTACTCCTAATTCACCCTGGTTTTACGTTTTGAATAAAATTGCTTTAATAACAAACCAAAAATTATTGTCTATACCGTATTCACATAACATGCGTCTTTTGAAGAATAATTTTGAAGCTAAATTCAAGATGGTCCCATCATACGCAAGATATAAAGTTAGCATATGCACTCTTGGACTAGGCTACATCGTTGTTCAAACTGTATAGGCCTGTCCGTTTTTGGTAAAAAATTACAGCTTTATTTGAAATAATCTGGATTTTGATTAAACTGGTGTTTCACTAAACTGTATCCAATGATAATGCATGTAATATTCATATTTTAGTATAGTACTGTATTTATAAATAAAAGCATAGCGAATAATAATCTTTTCTATTGTTTACATTTATAAGTTGATTGACACTCGTCTATGCTTTCCAAATTAGCTGATCAAAGCAAACTACTGAAGGACATTTCATTTTTCCTAAAAGAAACAATTATTTTTTTATCTATAATTTTCCAATTAGCATATAATTTCAATAATTTTATTTAAATACTTCTCTCAAATTTTATTTACTGTTTAGTTGAATCGCACATAGAAGTTAACCGGAATTTCATTCAAGTTACCGATGCACTATAATTTATAGTTTTCAGCTCTGGGGTGCTTGACTATAAAACTTAGGAAATTATTTATATCGTCATATAACAAAACAATATTCTCAGTTTTCAGATACTTTGTAATGTTATCTTCTAAATTTAGCATTACGTTTAATTACCCGATTTGCACATTCATAAGTTCCCACCAAATTTTCTTTTTGTTTCCTCCAGTTTCGGCCACAGCTTTCCCCGATTCCAAATAGAAGAGCGTTTATGAATATTGTTTTGTTTTTATGCCTTTATTTACATCTTGTTTGTGTATATTTGGCAGTATATTTTCTTGAGGATCTTTTCTCCATAGTGAACAAGGGTTTATTGTAAAAATGTCTGTCTTACGCTACTTTGTTTACTATCGTACGATGATTGAAATACAAGCAAAACAGCTGCTGTCTGATTCGATTGTTCATAATAGAACGGCTGTTTTTTGTTTGTTTGTTATTGTGGCTGTATGCGTTTATGCAATAATTATAATGTTACTAACAAATCTACTCACAGAGGTAGCTCACAGTATTTGAATTTCTCAACCAACCAGGGTGCAATAAAAGTATTTGGGCAGATTTTGTTATCTGATTGATTAAGGAACTGCAACCTATTACTGTATATATATTTTTCTATAATTTTAGAGGTGTTATTAATTGCAGAAATGGATTTTCTACCCACTAAATACATACATTATTTTAGTGAAACATTAAAATTCAAAACAAGTTTATTCCGACACTATAAATAAACCATTGCGCTTTTTACAGTGGAGATACACTTTATCGATTGCTGAAACAAGCTGTTAGGCTTTTTACGAAGAGTAATTACTCTCTGCTAGTTGGTGGGGGATGAGCGTGGAAGTAGACCGACCACCCAGCTCTCACCTGCTCTAGTAGACAACCGTTAATTTTTATTTCGGCTTGGTGGAGTACAGACGGTGTCTTACTCTCCCTTTAAAAACCAAATAAATTTCCCTTAAAAATAAACTGGCTTCAAAGCTTTCATTTTCTTTTTATGTTACGGGTGTGTGTGCCCATGGGGATCAAGAACTATTCGGGTTTTTCCCGGCATTGAAGGGTGCCGTTGCGACACTTTCATGTCAGTGGTGGAGACACCAATCCTCACGGTCCTTGCCCTGTGTGCAGGGATCACTCCTGCACTCAGGAGTCTCCTTGCAATGAGTATTGGGAGTGGATGAGGTTTAGCAAGCAATGGAAGAAGGCTAAGAGGGATTATTTCCCCTTTGTGTCATCCTCGCCATCTGACTCCATCGGTTTGACCTCACCATTCTTACTCTGCTTGGCTGACTCCCTCTGGGGGCCAGTCTAGTATGAGTGGTGCCTGTTTGACTCCGGGACAACTCTGCACTCTGGGGGCCTCTGCTACTTCCCCTAAAGAAGTAGCACCGGCTGCCGTTGCTGTCCGCTTACGCACAGCTGTGGTTTTCCTTTGGTGCTCACGGGTTCTTTGTGTAAGGAAAGGCTTATAGAGGTCTTGCCGTTGGGCACAGTGGGAGGGAACATCCTCCCCAGGGGTTGGTCACTATCTCTCCCCTCCCGACTCCATAGGTCGTCAACTGAAAGTGTCTCTTGCGTGCTCGGCTGTTTTGACCTCAGCTTCTGCTTGCCCCAGCGTTCGTTCTGCTTCGGCAGAAGGGCGTGACCAGTCATGACAAGTACTCCTTGGAGTTATTTGTTGGGGAATCCTACCATGGTGAACCCTTGGACCAGCTTCGACTATGTCCCAATGACAGTTCATGATGTGGATCTTCTGATTGGTTCTCCTGGAGAAGGGGGAAACAGAATAAACGGTCCGATCCTAAGGTGTGCCTCCAAGTGCCGGCTAACTTCCCCTTTAGAAGGGAGTTTCCTGCTACCAGCCATGGTTCAGCAATCCGCTTGCGGAGAGAGCTGCCGACAGCGGCATCAGGTGTTGATCGTCCTTCCCGTCCACTGGAGAAACAGCCTTCGCCTGAGAGGTATTCCCCGTCAGGATTCCATTGAAGGGCATTGGATTTGTCCATGCCCTGCTCCAGCTCATCTGAGCACAGCTTTTCAGAGCTGGATGATGACTGAGGAAAGCGGTTGCTCACAATCCCTCCTCCTCGCCACCGTGTCCGGCATCATGCTCGCTGCTATATAAGGCCAGGTATAACCTGCTTCTCTGCTTGCACACAAGCATTCAGCAGTTGGCCATCCTTCCTCACCCTTTTGATATAGGAAGGCTGCTTACCTGTCCTCTTTGGGGGATAGGACAAGCAGGAGTGTCTCTCTATATGACACACAGTTTGGGAGTGCCCTAACCTCAGTCGGGTGGACGAGTCTTGCTCACTGTTGCACACCCATCCAGCTTGAGAGGTAGGAGGGCAACCTCCACTGCCTGATGGGGGAGCGCGCTCTACCTCCACTATGGGTGCTGCTTACTTTGACGAGTCTTTCCATTTGGACTCGTGAGCGCTTGAACTGTTGACTACACGAGCTGAGGTGAACTCTATGTTGCTAGCGTGTGCTACGCGCAGGTAGCCAAGCGAGCACAGGTAGACTACACTTTACCGGTGCACGCTTATGAAGTTGCATGCTCTAGCGCTCCACAGCAGCCTTCACCTCGCCATCGGTTTTTGTGCCATTGTGAAGAGCAAGTTATCCATCCTCAGACAGTTCAGTATGGTAGTTACCTTGAAGATACTCACTACACTGGGGAAGCTGAGCAGAGAGAAGGTCGGGAATCAACATCTTCACGTGCCCTATCAGTCCATGACAACATATAAGTCGAGGAAGCACTCTCGAAGTGCCCCTTCAGGATCAGTTCTGTTTTCGAAGGATGTTCCATAGTTCCGGGACCTTGTCCAAGCGGTCACAGAACCGGCCAACCCTCCTCCATTGGTCCCACCTCTGGATACTTAGACCATCCCACGGTAGGTATCCAGTTCCTCCAAGGGGAGTGGAGGCCCTTTTGACCCTAGACTCGGTTCTACCGCACCAGTTCCTCCTTTTGCCCTCCCCCAGGGTTCCTTCTCCCAGAAGTCCTTGAGGCACCAGAAGTATCTGGCTACCAAGGCCTTGGTAATCGACCAGGACCCTGCCTGGGAGATGCTTGGGGGTGATTCACGTCATTCCGATAAGGAGGAAACAGAGACCTAGGGCAGAAACTCCCGCGCCGTGGGACTCTGTTCATACTCGAACCAACAGATGATTGAGGTCTCCTTGGGAGGTCTCGTTAACAGACAACTGACAGCCTATAGAAGTACAGTAGTTTGTTAGAAACCTGCTGCAGTGGTAGTGGAGGCTCCTCACCCTCCCTCTGTCTTTGAGGGTGCAGGGCCAAAGGAGGCAGTTGAGGAAGAGTTCTTCCCCTTAGCAGACTTTACCATCCGTCCACAAGAGAGGGACACGACGACCATTCCCAAGAACTGTCACTTGAGGTCCGAGCAACCAGTTCAAGGGGAGGGTCAGTCGACTTCGATGTCAGTGCCAGTAAGATCGTAACACAGCGGCCTCCCTCCTAGGGCTCATTTCTCTGCAAGAAGGACCCATGTCGAAGACCTAGACCCTCCCTGGGCTGTTATGGGCGCTATCGCTGAGGAAGAGGAACCTTTCAGTGATGTTTTGGAACACTCAGATGGGATGCTATCTGTGTCTGCCAGCCCCAAAATCTCCCCCTTGGAACAGAAGGATGCAGATCCTGTTTTTCTCTTAAGTCTTATCTTGCATTCGTAAGGTAAATTCCTTGGGGGGGAACCGGATCAGGTTCCAACATAGGGTAAGTACTCGGTCCTAGACCTCTTCTACGACACTCCGAGGCGCACCAAGACTAGGGTAGCTTTGCCTTGGTCAGGGGGGATCAAGGTGGCAAAGAAGGCGGCTTACACTCAAGTGGCATGAGCATCACAATCCCTCTGGTCTGTGTACTCATCTCGTTTTCTTTCCCCTCTTAATGAGAGAATTCCTTGATGGAGTCATTTCTGAATATACTGGTTTTTTGCTTTAGCTATGGGCTTGGGTCCTGAATCACTGCACTGGTAACTTAACCAAAAAATAAAAATTTTACATGTTTCAAAATAGTGTGACAGGATGGAAGCAATTGCTTTTATGAAAATGAAATTCTAAGGTTTTGGCTTTTTTTCTAGAGTCCCTTCATTGAATTCTTACTTCCCCTAGTCCTACTTTTGTGGCTTTAACACTGAGCATGAATGTGAAGAACTTAAAAATATCCCTCCAGAAATGGTTCTGATTGTTGTTTGAATGCATTTTGGGTGAAGCCTACTATTCTTAACCCTTGCTAGCAGTTTACGTTTTGGAATTGAAGCTAAAATTCAAACATGACATAACTTTTTTAGACTGAACTAAGATTGTTTTACTGTCCTCTTTTTCATTCATTCCATTGTATGGATATATTAACTGCATAGGTACTAACAAAGGTATTCAAGTCTCTTAACCCTGAGCATGAGTTGTTCCGTGGCTGCTAGGAACAGTTGTTCTGCCAAGGTCCATCACTTGTTTTGCAGACAGTTTACTGTTGATTGATTAAGTGGTTTTGACAAAGGACAAAAACTGTCATTGTTGAGGTGCTGTTTGGTCTACAAAGAGTTTCCTGTAAAGGGTTAAAACAGGGAAACCATTATAGCATAAATTACCAAAGAAACAGAATTTTAATAGAATATATTATTTCTATACTCACCTGATGTTCATATTACCAATTAGAACCATTAGTGGTAGGGATGACTGACGCAGTGATTTTAGACGATACAACGGCACTAGCCTCTATGTCATAAACCAAGAGGGAACAAGATCTTAATCCTTGTACTGCATAGCAGAGTTGCTGTTATCGTGAATGAATTTAAGAGGAATTACTCTGCTTCCTCAGTTTATTTTGGGAAAATTTAACATCTTATTTTAATGAGTTAAGCAGAAAGAATCAGATTTTGCCAAAATAATAGTCTTTGCATCTCTATTCATATGTCGAGAGATTTTGAAAATGGTTGGGTCGCCGAGCATAGATGATTGTAACTTCACTGAACAAAAAAATAGATGTTTTTTGTTTACTAGTGCCAGATTCCTTAGCTTGTACCATAAAGGATGGCTATCTACAACTTAGTAAACAATCATGTGTGCATAGGTGAGAAGAAAATTCAAGTTTTATACTAATCTCATAAGGGAAAAACTCTGTAGAAGCAAGTAGAAGCCTGTTAAGGTGTATCTGCTGAGGATCCTAGTTGGTGTGGCTCCTCTCCAATCTGATTTCCCCTCGTAGGAGCCACAATTCAGTTGAGTACCTTTCACGCATGTTATACTGTTTGCAGATGTTTTAGGTAGTGTCTTATGAACACCCTATGCCCAGACCAACTCATATGGTTCTGGATGTCTTCAAATTGTATAAACTATTAGCAAAAAATGCCAATAATGAAGTAATTTTTCTCACATCGTGGGTTTACATAATAAGGGAGGTCATCAGAATAAGGCTAGCCCCCGTTGAAAAGGACTTGTTGGTCTGGGTATTTTGTAACATACTGTACTACTTTCTGAGGATGTGGAATTGTGCTGGTATAATTGCAGGGTAGACACCAGACAGAAGTAGCATTCCCTTGTCTTAAGACTATTAGATTTAGGAGACAGACAAGAATGAAGGTGATAAACTGATATCTGTAATTGTCAAAGCTCACTGACTCTTGCTCCTGAAGATAATACTATGAAAATAGCTTTCTGGAGTTACTTTTATGAGACAAGGACACAAGGGTTTAGTGGAGATTCTTGTTGTAGAGCATACGACAGAATAATTTTGTGAAATGTGTCAAAGTCGAAATCCTTGCCAAAACCCTACCTGAGGCCTCTGTCCGTGAAGATCTATATAAGATGTTAATAGTTTAAACTTCCAATCTCAAAAAGGTGCACCAGAAAAGAAGCCATGAGCTCAGGTCTTATCGGGCAGATAAAACTTTAATTTGACCTATCTTAGAATTCTTTGCCGAGATGCTTTTGGTAGACTTCGGGTGGCTTTTGATACATAGCTGCTGGAATATCCTTCTTGGAACTATATGAAATAAATCTTGATTTGTAGACCAGAGGAAAAATACTTAAATCTTTGGCACAGGTAGCTAGTTCTGCAAATAAGGAATGATCCAAACTCCTTACAAGAGAAGGAGTTGCGCACTGACTTTGTAAGTTTTGTGAATGCTGTTGGGACAATTATTGAGGCTGAAAGACATAACTTTGAACCTGTATTGACCTCTCAAGACCCGAAACCCATGGTGAGGTCGGAAGTGGAGAGCAATAGGGACGTGCCAATAAGCATCTGTTAGATTATAGTACAGGTCCAAGGGGCCTTGTTGTAGTACTATAATTGTCGTAGATGCTTGATGGGCATCTTGAATGCATCGCATGTAATTTGTCGAGTACCATTTTTCTCTTTGGTGTCTCTTCATTACACTGAATAGTCTGCCCTGGAATTTTAGGAGCTTGCATTTTCTGTGACTCCTTTTTTCCAATATTATGCTTACAAAGGAATTGAACTCAGGGTTTTGGTTTGATAAAAATGGTGTCAAGGAGTTTATTTGGAGATGCACGACCAGCTCAGACCTTATAAGACTGTACTGTACTCTGAAAAGGATGGAAACAACCCCTGACTTTAGGATGTTTATGGATGAGGTCCTTTGCCTCTGCACAGCTGACCAGCACCCTGGTTTTCCTTTTTGCATATAGTTGCACTATTTCTCTGAAAATATCCCTAAGAATTTGGGCTTCTGTTCTTCTTGAGGAACTTGGGTGCAGACTGAAGAGTCTCGGGATGATTGCGTGGTGCTAGTCTCATTGCTGGTTGTTTATGGGACTGTTATTGATATACTATACTAGGCAGAAGCCTTGTAATTTAAGGTTTTCTTCTTGTTTAGGTATGGTTGAATATTTTCCTCTCATTTCCTTGGAAGTAGAGTGCCATTAGCTTAACCCCTTCACTCCATTGACATCAAAACATAACTGGTAGTACACATGGTGACGTTGGGATAATGTCATCTCAGGGATAATGTCATCTTCATTACCATCATCCTTATTATTATTATTATTATTATTATTATTATTGTTATCATTATAATAATAATTTTTTATAAGCTGCGAAAGAGTATAGCACATGGCTGTATATCACACAAGTTCACAATTGAAGAAATTTCAGTAAAGAAGAATCTCTTCTCCCTAATATTAGCCCCTCCCCCTTCTGTCTCCTGCCAACCAACAAAGTTTTTGTGATTCTAACCTTTATTTCTGAATATGTAAGAGCTATTTTAGTCTTTTTAAGGGTTAGGTTAGGTAGGGAATGCTGGGCTTTTGTCAGTGCGTATGGGCCAGGTTGTGAGAAAAGTGAAGAAGAGCGGAATGAATTAACTAGGTGTGTAGAAGGACTGGGTAGAAGGAATTATTTAGTTGTCATGGGTGACTTAAATGCTAGAGTGGGCACTGGAGAGGTAGAATGTGTCATTGGGAAGTATGGCGTACCAGGTGAAAATGAGAGCGGTGAGAGACTGGTAGATATGTGTTGAGCAAGAGATGGTGACAAGTTGAAAGAAAGATAAAAACAAGTATACATGGGTAAGAGTGGCAAATAGAAGAGTGGTAGAAAGGGCATTAATGGATTATGTGTTGATAACTAAAAGAATGTTTGGAAGATTGAAAGACATGCATGTGTTTAGGGGTATGGCTAACGGTATGTTTGATAATTTTTTGGTGAAAAGAAATTTAGTTGTAGCAAAAGAGTGGGGAAATAGAGTAGGTGGATGTAAAAGGGAGCTAGGGAGGGTTGAAGAGCTAATAAAACTGGGGATAAAAAGTAAATATCAAGAAAGGTAAAAAACGGCATATGACGAGGTGAAAGTAAGAGAAACTGGTAATTTAGAGGTGTGGAAGGCAGTGAATGGTGGAATGAAGCGGTGAAGGTAAAAGTGGAAGAGAAAAAGAGGGCTTTTGAAGAATGGCTGCAGAGTAATAGTGTAGAGAAGTATGAAAGATATAGAGAGAAAAATGTGGAAGTAAAGCGCAAGGTAAGTGAGGCAAAGAGGGCAGCTGACCTGAGGTGGGGTCAGGGATTGGGTCATTCATATGAAGAGAATAAGTAGTAGTTTGGGAAAGAAGTGAAGAGAGTAAGGAAGGCTGGTTCAAGAATTGAAGAGACAGTGAAAGATGGAAATAGGAGGTTGTTAAAAGGAGATGAGGCAAGGAAAAGGTGGGCGGAATATTTTGAAAGTTACTGAATGTTGAGGATAATAGGGAGGCAGATATGATTGCTGTTGCAGGTGTTGAGGTGCTAGTGATGGGAGATGAAAATGAGAGAGATTACAAGGGAGGAAGTGAAGAGAGCACTAGATGAAACGAGAGTAGGAAAAGCATCTGGTATGGATGGTGTGAGAGCTGAGATGTTGAAGGAAGGGGGTGTGACTGTACTTGAATGGTTGATGAGATTGTTTAATATGTGTTTTGTTGGACACCATAGTGATTATAAGTATGTGATATCTTGTGTTCCTCAGGATAGTGTTCTTGTCCCATTACTTTTCATACTATATTCACCTGACATGTAGTTTGGCCTAGTAAACAAGCTTGTTGCATATGCAAATGATGCTTCTCTCTCTCTCTCTCCATCAATTCCATCTCCTGAATGTATATCTAAGGTTGCTGAACCCTTTAAGAGAGATTTAGTTAAATTTAGTGCTAGATGCAAATTTTGGGCATGAAGTTAAATCCTAACAAAACTCAAAGTATGATTGCAAGTAGGTATAGGACAGTTGTTCCTCAACATCTGTATCACAGCTTTGTATTCTTTTTCATGAATCCCTCTCTTCTTGACTATTTTTTTTATTTTTAGCTCTGCTTACTTTTTGTTCTATCTTTGACCTTAAGTAAATTTGCCCTTGCTATAAAGTTCACGAGGACGTTGTCAAATCACAATGTACATACAAACTGCAAGTAAACAAACACATACATTACGGTCCCGAATTATGCGTGTTTGAATTATACGATTCCCCTTTTCTGCGATCGCTATTTTTCATAAATAAATTTTCTGTATCTGCGAAGCTGTTCAAAGTCTGCGAGTCAAGCACTACAAAATGTATCAAATCTATTGTCTTTTAAGTATATTGGTAGCCCTAAATATGGTGATTTATAATAAATGTTACAAAAGAATATTAACAATACATCGTATTAACATAATTGTATAATGAATTTTAAGGATAAAATTCCACATCAACAATGAAATCAACTGCTAACTGTGCGAGTCCAGCTGACGAAATGTAAACAGTTTCTTGTTCCGAGAAGGAACCAGGTTTGCTACACGATCAGTAGAGCAACTACAACCAGACCATAGATACAGGTATCTATAGTCCATTTCTTTTAGCGATGCATATTTGCACCGACTCGCAGCGGTGCCCTTTTAGCTCGGAAAAGTTTCCGGATCGCTGATTGGTTGGACGAGATAATTCCAACCAATCAGCGATCACGAAACTTTTCCGAGCTAAAAGGGCACCGCTGCGAGTCGGTGCAAATATGCATTGCTAAAAGAAATGGTCTATAGTGACCTGTAGGTATGCTCCAATACATAATGGGCAGAGAAAGTTACCTGCTGATACCCAGGCCTTGTCTTCCAAGAACTGTGCCCCTGACACGTTCTTCATGAGAACTGGGATAAAGCACGTGTAAATGTCTCACATAGTAAAAAGAAACTGTATTCTATAATTTTTTCTCTTATTATTTCTACTAATGTAATAGTCATAATGACCTCCCAGATGAGAAAACATGTCATCCTAGTTCCCACTAGTCACTTCTTGTAGGGAAGAGATGAAGAAGGACTTGATGTCATTAATGGCTGGTTTCTAGGTCTTGACCACAAACTCCTGAAAAAAGGTGATGGAGTTATTTTATCCTCCAAAATGACTTGTGACACAGGCCAAGATATGCCATTTCCTACTAGCTTCATTATTGTAATGGTAGTGTTAATGATGGTGTATTAAAGCATTATTTATGTTTAGTACAGTATATATAAAAGCCTTATTTTTCCATTCGGGCATTGAAGGTTTTCACAAGTAGACTGGGTTCATTTATCGGCAGTGAATAGCCTAAACTTCAGTAACGAGTCGGCAATATTTCGTCATATTTTAAACAGTATACATTTGATTTGCAAAGATTGGTTTTGTAGAGTACACGGTATAATAAAAATTCTCTCTCTCTCTCTCTCTCTCTCTCTCTCTCTCTCTCTCTCTCTCTCTCTCTCTCTCTCTCTCTCTCTCTCTCTCTCTCTCTCTCTCTCTCTGTAAGAAATAAAACCTTAGTTCACATATGGCAACTTGAGTTTAAGAATGAAATTAACATGACTATTGTTAGTTGTGGCGATCAATTCCTCGCTTCAGGAGGTACACAAAACAAAAACACGGCATTGGATTACAACAGCTGATTCTCTCTCTCTCTCTCTCTCTCTCTCTCTCTCTCTCTCTCTCTCTCTCTCTCTCTCTCTCTCTCGTGTTATACAATACTTACAAATAGATGAAGAAACCAGAATCGTTTTTTTTGAAGTGTCAATTAAATACGAAACGAAAAAAATTATACCGTGTATACATCCATTTAAATCATAGCTTAAAAAACGCTATCCGATTTCGTCAGCAAACCACAATTTTTTAGGAAACATCATTTTATTCTAGAAAATTGCTACTCTTTAAATATTTAATTACGCTTCAAGAAAACATGTGCATTTGGTTTTGAATTTCGGGTGTGTTTTAAAAATCAAGTATTGCTGACTTCTTTTTGTTTAACTTTTGGCTGTGATCCGATCAGCTGATGTCTAGCTGCTGCTCTCAATAACATGCGCGTACGAATACAGTAACAAAGCATTGTTTATACCATTTCTTAACTTATTCAAATCATCTATACAGTTAGTTAATATTACATAAGCACCAATGTGTTTTAACCTATCATATTTCTTGTTTAGTACTTTTAAAACTTACACACACACACACACACACACACACACACACACACACACACACACACACACACACACACACACACTCTCTCTCTCTCTCTCTCTCTCTCTCTCTCTCTCTCTCTCTCTCTCTCCTCTCTCTCTCTCTCTCTCTCTCAAACAAATGAAATCTTTGTGGCTTCACAAAGTATTAATTATATTAAAAATCAATCATGATTCAATTTTCCTTACTTTCTCCAAACTCGCACTTCTCTGTCACGTCAAACGTTATAGCGGTAACTTAATTGTTCGATGACTTTAAAACCCGGCCTAGTACTTTCTTCTTCTTTTACTTTTTCTGACGGTTCCATAATTGAGGTGGGTACAAGTTGACTTATAACTGAAGTTAGGAAAAGTATTTTGGATATGAAATGGACAATCATCTTTCGTAACAGTTTAGAATTATCGTAAATTATCATTCCGTCATTAGCGGCAGTTTGTTATTGTTGATTAAACGCAACAAAAAAGTTTTCCTACTTCAGTACCTATGTAGGAATTTATATGGATACGGTAAGTAAAATATTTGTAATAACATATTTACTAAAAGCTTTTAATATCATTAGTTATCAATTTGATTAGCGTGTTTAATGCGTTCGTTTGTTTATTATGATCGAAGATGGAACGTAAAGTAAACAATTGAAGGTTTCCGTTTCAGGCGGTGTCTTTAAGAAAAACTTTATACAAATGACATTGATTTTATTTATTTCGAAGTTCTAAGAAAAATTAGGTAGAACAACATTGGTAATAACAAAATAACAGATATGGTTTTGCTATTCACCAATTGTTTTATACATTAGACATGACATACTCAAAATTTGTCTGTATTTTAGGTCGTGTTATAACAGGAATTATACTGTATTTATAACCATCCTGGTTGTAATTTTAAGTTGTTAAAACTTTCAAGTATATCAAATGTTTGATATATTTACAAGAACAATTTAGTATTATAAAAACACAGTACAGTAGAGTGAATAGAAAGTATTGGAAATGGGTAGTAAACACATTTGAATAGGCAAGTTGCTGGTTGCCATGGCCCCAATGGAATTATTTCTGTTAGTTGTGTTTCGAAATTTGCGAATTTCCATTTATGCGGGGTCATTGATCGAACAATTTTTCGCATAATTCGGGACCCTACTGTACGTCATAAAACTTCTATATCTCTTTGGAGATACTGGCTTCTCGTAGATCATAATTCACCTACCCTCTCCCAATGCCTTTCATCTCTGCCAGATGTACGAGATTTCGAAACATAACTGAAAGAATTGCAAAAATAAACGCGCAAAGACGATTCTGTCAAACTCGGTCATGCAGACGACACAATTAGGATGACATCATCATTTAAAGACCGCTTTTGCTTCATTATTTCTCAAAAATAATTGGCTGAAACTTCTGAAGAGCATGTATGACATGGTTCTGCACAAGTGGAAGCAATACTTGATCTTTTATTTTTTCAAGTTATATTATCCACCATAGTGGACGGTCCCCTAAATGAAAATAAAAAAAACCTTGTATGTTTTTTTTCAGTGTTAAATCTTTTATTCATGGTGTAGCTTATATTTGTATCAGGCCTGATAAAATGCACCCGTCATAGTTTTTCATTTGGCAACACTGACTTCAGTAAGTAAGTAGCAGACAACAAGCGCAGCGCCATCTGTTGCTGACGCGCCCTACTAAAATGGCCAAATACTCAAAGAAATCCAAGCAACGTTCCTGTCTTCCCTGTACTGTCTTTGGATAGAAGTTATTGCAAAAGCAGTGTTGTCTCCAGATTAGTATTGGTTCTCTGTGATGCTGAGTTATCAGTTGTTAGAGACTTAAGCATTGGAGGTGCTGTGATGAGTTCAATGTTACTTGAGCTTGAGGGTCTCCCTTAAACCTTGAGTCTGTGCTTGGCACATTGAAACACTGGCCCTAGAGCAGGAGAGACAACATTTCTCTGGTAATTTATGTCATGTTGGATTTCCTATTCCAACCTTTTTCAATATTAAACTTACCCGATGATCATATAGCTGTCAGCTCTGCTGCCAGCTATATGATCATCGGGTAAGTATATTCAAAAATTTATTTTACTAATGAAAATAACATTTTACAGGAAAGTCCCTGGAGACCATACATCACATTAACAGCAAAAAATCTTTTGATGATATATATGAAAAAATTTAAACATTCTTTCCACCTCTCCTCCTTATCCTGCTACCAAAAAATAAACTGACAATATTAGCATTAAAACAAACTTTGATGTTTACTTTTTTCTGTATGTACCTGTAATTTCTTATCTTTACCATTTTTAGAGTATTTATATATTTTAGGATAATTATTTTAATGAAATTAATGATTTTTCAGACTGTGATTGGTCCTGTCAATGTAGAAGCAGCCTTGAACTGGGCAGTTGAGAATAAAGTCGAAACACTGGTTATTGTTAGCCTCAAATTTGACCCTCATTTAGCTGTTGAAACCTTGAAACAAGTAAATGAGAAAAACAATACACAAATAAGGTAGGTGTAAAACAGTGACATTATGTATACCATTTATTTTAATGAATACGCTGAAGTTCATTACTGTTCTTCTGCTGAAGGAAACAGCCCTGACCCTAAGTTTAAAGTAAATTTGTTCTTACATGAATACAAACCTTCATCCTTTAATGGGAGCATGCTTTCAGCAAAGCTGGATATGACTCCTAAAACTTAAATGAGGCAGTGATAGTTACTGTGTGTTAGTGGGGAAGCCCCATCCCCATGACAGGCCACTGACCCCTTCTGTTTTCAGCAATTGGATAGTACAGATGTACTTCCGGTGTCCTCAGCTGGGTGTCTTAATCTTTTTAGTATTTCTTTTATCTACTTTAGTTGGCAGATTGTTGTCTGTGAAGGATATTTAGAAGGAATTACGAATTTGCAGTGGTTTCCTGATAACTGTAGCTGTGTGACAATTTTCTGAACAAATATGCAGATACCCACATTCTTGTTCTTATTAGACAACATTCCTGTTTGCTGTCTATTACCTTGCTTCTAGTGCTGCTGACGTCAACGACAACGTAATCTCAAGAGAGTTGGCAATCTACAGTATAGTCATCGATGTCTACTGTTGGAAGAAGAAACTTTTACTGCCGCCGAATGTGAAACAGAAGGGCGCTGCCATTTTTCTTTCCTTCACAGTCTTCTGTTTCTTGAAAGTTGCTAAGCATGCTTTTCAGTACCATGAAATTAAACCACTCTTGATGGACATTGATGCTTATGGAGGTGTAAACCCAAATAATATTTTTCCTTTATTTTTCATAAAGACTGCTAATTTCTTAGCCCATAGGTTGTTTGTTGTTTTCCACAAGTTAGCAAATTCTTTTAGTACTTATTAGAGATTTGCTGATCATACTCTTATTAGGTAAGTGTATTTGTGGTAGCTCTAGCCCTGCTTATTACAACATAATTTTTAAAACTCCGATGTCATCTGAAGTTTTTGAACATCTTTGGCAATATGTCTAAATAAGTATGCTGAAGGTAATCATCTGTTCTTTAGTTTGCAATTTGGCTTTTTTGGATGTACAAAAATCCCTTGATTGTGGTCTGGAAGTTTGTATTATTGGGATAATTTTTGGTACTACTTTTGCCTGTGTTAATCATGAGGCTCTGGTTTTCAAACTCAAACAGTTGGGAGTAGGTGATTCTTTTCTTAGCATCATTATTGAATTCTTAAGTAATAAATTACAAAGAGTTGTTGTTGGGCAGCATAGTTTGTATAGGAATGATACCTGGTGCTACTCAGGATAGTGTTCTTGGCCCATTACTTTTGATACTATATATACATGATATGGGGTTTGGCATAGAAAACAAGTTTGTTGCATATGCAGATAATGCTATGCTTTGCTTCAATTCCATCTCCTGAATGTAGATATGGGGTTGATGAATCCCTTAATAGAGATCTAGCTAAAATTAGTGCATGGTGCAAACTATGGGGCATGAAGTGTTGAACCTTAACAATACTCAAAGTATGATTGTAAATAGGTGAAGGATAGTGGCTCCTCAACATCCAGATCTCTGCATTGATAATGTTTAACTCTATATGACACCTTTGATATTTTAGGTGTTATTCTTGATTGCAAATTTACTTTTGGGAAACAGATTGTTTGATTCCTCTTCAATTGCACAAAAATTGACTTATTGAGAAAGTCTTTTAAGATTTCCGGTGATCAGTCTATTCTGAAGAATGGTTTTAATTCTTTTAGTCTGCCTTGTTTTAAGTACTGTTCTCCTGTCTGGTCTTCAGCTGCTGACTCTCGTCTTAATTTGTTGGAAAAGAAATTTCAGTCTCTTCAAATGTTATGCATAAGGTTTTTCATAATTTTGACCATCCTTGTATTCAGATCTTCTCCCATACTTTACCATCGTGTTCTTAGTGCAAGATATGCAGTTACAGTAATTTTAAGTCCTGTCTTCTCCATCATAAGGCTCAATACTACACAGTATTCTAGAAGTTTTATTCCAGCTGTGACCAGATTGAGGAGGGAGAGAGAGGGAAGGAGGGAGAAAGAGGGAAGGAGAGTATATATTACAAATTTCTTAAGGTGGTGAGAATTAAAAATTTTGTAAGGCATTATCTGATGGTTAATTATCAAGTTGAAAGTCACTACAAATTAATGATAAATATTTATTAAAATCTGTTCCCTTAATTCTACTTTTACCGATATAAAATTGTTTTTATTTTGTTATATTATTATTTGCAAAAAATAATCGTTACCGCATATTACCGTGTAAAGGGCAAAATTTTAAGACCAGTTTTAGATGAAAAATGTCAAAGTTCTCCCATTACGTGAGAGATACTTTTGGAATTATGAAAATATTTATTTTCTCGAGGTTCATTTTTAGGTTTGTACTTTGGAAGGATTGACTTGAAATCATATAATATACCGGTACCCATTTTAATTACGGTATATAGTTTTTTTTTTGCAAGTAAAGTAGGAATATTTACCGGTAATTTTATCTTTATTTATAGTACGCGGGCTCTGTTGTGTGACCTTGTCGGTTGGCTAGCCTAATTGTTGGAAGCCTAGAATTTTCTATATTTGTACCGGTAATCAAATTATCTAGTTACATAGTAGTTAAGAAGGATTGACGTAACAGGGTTTAATATGCTCAGTATAATCATACACTGTAGTTTGAGTTTAAGTAAAATAAGAATAAGAATTGATTTTTTTTTCTTTATTACAATACTCTCATCACCAAAAACGTGTTTCGGACAACTAGGAATTTTTACGTTATTTGTCAGGAGATGGCGGTAGTGGTGTTTGTCCAAAACCTCAACATTTTCAGGTACCTTACTATGGTATACAATAAAACAATGATGCAAACAATTTTAAACAAAGGAAAAAATCTTTCTTTAATAAACTTGAAATTCATGATAGTTAGTAGGTAAGCAGCAGTTGGGTATAAGTCGTCGTAAATTTGCCAAACGGCTGGTTTCTTTCTTCCTTTGTTGGGGGAAACTCCTCAACCTTTGCGGTGAAGGATAGCGATCAGCCCTTAATACAAGGTTTTCCACTATCACTTAGGTCTGGACTCATCAGTACCTGCTTTGGAGCTGCAAGGGACGTTTTGCGAGTGGTTGGGTGTCTTAAGCGATCCTGCTCGAACCTGAGAGATGGGTACCAGATAGGGCTTCGACCCTCGAGACCGTCCTCTACTAGTCTAGCCCTTATGAAGCTAGTAGGAAATGGCATATCTTGGCCTGTGTCACAAGTCATTTTGGAGGATAAAATAACTCCATCACCTTTTTTCAGGAGTTTGTGGTCAAGACCTAGAAACCAGCCATTAATGACATCAAGTCCTTCATCTCTTCCCTACAAGAAGTGACTAGTGGGAACTAGGATGGCATGTTTTCTCGTCTAGGAGGTCATTATGATTCTTACATTAGAAGAAATAATAAGAGAAAAAATTATAGAATACAGTTTCTTTTTACTATGTGAGACATTTACACGTGCTTTATCCCAGTTCTCATGAAGAACGTGTCAGAGGCACAGTTCTTGGAAGACAAGGCCTGGGTATCAGCAGGTAACTTTCTCTGCCCATTATGTATTGGAGCATACCTACAGGTCACTGGATACCTGTATCTATGGTCTGGTTGTAGTTGCTCTACTGATAGTGTAGCAAACCTGGCTCCTTCTCAGAACAAAAAACTTCTCGTCTGAGATAAAGGTTGTTGTGTTAGAACAAGAGGTAAGATCGAGTAGGCTTTTTGCAACTTCTATCTTCCCGTTTCTTGGGGAGGAGCAGTCACTCTTATTTGATGGATCCAATGCTAGTTGCAGAGGAGGTACAGGATTGAGCAACCTTTCTTAACAGTTCCATCCTATTTGTAATACTAGGCATGCCGTTAATTCTAATACTCAGGCCATCTCCATCATTAGACTTGAAACTACACAGTATTCTAGAAGTTGTATTCCAGCTGTAACCAAGTTGTGGAATGATCTTCCTAATCGGGTAGTTGAATCTCTAGAACTTAAGTTCAAACTTGCAGCAAATGTTTTCATGTTGAAAAGGCTGCCATAAGTCTTTTTATATAGTTTATATATGAAATATCAATTTTAATGTCTTAAAATATTTAATTGTTCATTACTTCTTGTATCCTTTCCTCACTGGGCTATTTTTCCCTGTTGGAGCCCTTGGGCTTATAGCATCTTGCTTTTCCAACTAGGATTGTAGCTTAGCTAGTAATAATAATAATAAAATAAGTTTTGTTTAAGAGCATCTCCCAAATCCTCCCAGACAAGGGGAATGATGGATTAATGAATGCATTCCAATTGCTTATAAATTACCATACATTCAGACAACAAATTGTTAGGAGGCTGACAGGAGTCATCACATTGGCTCCACAGGACCGAAGTGCTTTGATATTTCTTGGAAAAGTAAACCCGCTATTTATGTTACACAGACTTGATTCCTCCTAATGATGAGTTGCCTATTAATGGATAAAGGTTTGAATTAATTTAGGAATACATGAATCATTTTCAAAGTAATTTGTATTTTTCCTAAATATACAAACCCAAGTCCTTTATATTATACATCCTGCCTCAACCACCTTGCAAGTCCCAGGGTGAAGGGCAATGGTGCTACTTAGTAGTAATTACTGTCACATCATTAAAGTTTTAACATCAGTATCCAGATTCACTAAGAGCATATGGCTATTAAAGGACTCAGGTTTGTATAGTTAGGGAAATACAAATTACTTGATAAATTTGTGATATATCAGCATCTCTACATATTAATATACACCACTCTATTGCTCCCTAACCATGAGAGTCTAATTCCTTACTAGTTGGCTGGCATTGAATGACATTTCCAGTTCCAGTGACTGACCTCTTGCCTAAGATTCTCAGTCTAGTTCTTACCAGATGGCTGCCTGAGAGAGTGCAAGGTTGCCCTTGTTATCATTACCTATTCTTATCTGGTCATTGGTGGCATTAACACACACCCTGAGCAGGTCTTCGGTTTTTTCATGCTATGTATTAGTGGTTTGTTTTAATTTTCATAAGTCATGGTATTCAAGCATGTTTCTCATTTTAAAAGCACAAATTCGCTCTACAAATTAAGGAATTTTTCATGATCGTTGATCCTCATGCCAAGAGTAATGTATGCAGGGACAATGTGTGCTCTAAGGGGGATAGGTGCAAGTAGTTTAGAGATAGTTCAGACCACTTGATGTAGGCTTTCCCTAGACATTTAAAAATCCTTTTCTTAGAGGCCGGGTTGTTTTGATTCAAGTCAAATTATTTAAATCAATTTAAATCAGGGTAAAAAATCATAATTTGAATCAAAATGAAATATACTGTCAGAAATTACCTTGGAAAATATTAAACTTCCAAAACTAGTTACCATTTACAAGTATTGCAACAAATGAACAAAATCCTAGTCAATAGCTATAACATTTTGAGTAAACTTGGTGCCCTTAAGAATTGAAGTAGTTGCAATCATCATCATCAAGTACGGGGTGTTCAATGTCGAACGGCCGTGGCCCTCTGCACAAAACTTCTCCATTCATTCCGGTCTTGAGCCTTCCTTTCCAACTCCACCATCGTTAGCCCGCACATCTCCATGATATTGTCACTCAATCTAGTTTTAGGCCTTCCTCTCGTTCTTGTACCATAGACTGATCCAATTAGTAGCGTTCTTTCCAGAGTATTGTGTTTCCGAACCTGGTGTCCAATCATACAGATGGTAAAGGCATTGATTTTTTAATAGCATCAACAGGAATTAAGAATTTTGTTGCTAGTACAGTATGCATATGAAGAAGTCCTTTTCTTTAACTGTAACATAGCTACCACTGTCCATCTTTTGCATGAGTGTGGATGCAGCAATGAACTTTTGGAAAATTATTTGAAATTAATATAATTTAGATTAGAATTAATTATCTCAGTGGTTAACAAAGTTCATTAGCGTCTCCATCCCTCCTGGCCACACTTAGTGGTGATAGGTTATTTGAGGTTTGTGGTAGACTTCCAGGTGAGAATGGATGATGTAAACAAGGGGCAGAACTTGTGCATGGCAGGGAAATGCTACACAAGGCATTGCATTTTGTTGCAGAAATTATTCATTAAAATTTAGATGGATCTGTCCTGTCCAGAGGAAGAATAGCAATGTATTGAAATGATTGTTTTAACGTAAAAAATTGATTTAATGTTTAGTTAGTACCAATTCCTTCTTAGTTGGTTGGCTTTAGATTGCCCCACCTTATGTAAAACACAGGCTGTAAGCATTGACAGTCCATAAAATTCCATCCTGTTACATTAATGTATTGTATATTTTGTATTAATTTCTTAGATTGGTATTGTGTGGATTTGTTGGGAAATTTATGGAGGCACCTCGAACAGAGAACTTTCTTCTTGCTCTCGGTTTTGATCAGCGGACGCCTTGCATCATAAGGGCTTTCCATGAAAGACATTTTTAAAAACTATAGGAATTGAAGGTAGGTGGATATGCGTGTTTTTTCTGTTGTAAAAAGAAATAACAAATAAGGAATATTGTAGCAGATTATTCTAAGATTTAGGTTGCAATCATTTTTATTTTGTTGATTATAATGTCTAAGGTTCAATGGTACAGGAAGTATTTAGTTATGCTAGTTTTAATTTCAATATAAAGTTAAGTGACTAGTAAAATCTCCAAGTTTTTATATTTGCTTTTTTTACTTTTCTTATAACTTTCATAACAATACAAAACTAGAAACCTTTCTAGTCTAGCTGTTACAATTATGAGAATAGCAAATACAAACATCGATGAGTGTAAGCTTCTCAAATCTGAGAAAATGCCTATACAGTAGTCACACCGGTTCTGAAAAGTGCTCTAGATTATCAGGAATTAAGCTTGTATAGACCTATTTCAAATCTATCCTTTATTTCAAAAGTGCTAAACTACGTAATTCTTGAACAACTAATTAGTCACTTAGAAGAGAAATAAGCTTTGCCTGAAAATCAGTCTGCTTACAGAAAATTATACTCCACTGAGACAGCTATCTGTTCTGTTGTAAATGATATGCTGGAAATGATGGATGAAACCAAATGTATTTTTATATTACTTGATCTTAGGGCTGCTTTTGATACAGTTTTGCATGAACTGCCACTAAATGATCTATGGTCCATCCATATTGAAGATCAAGCTTTTGAATACCCAAAAGATTACTTGGTTTACAGAAATTGTGCAAATTGGAAACTTATTCATCATTATACAAAGCTTTAAACAGAGGGGTACTGCAAGTGA
This sequence comes from Palaemon carinicauda, assembly GCF_036898095.1. Taxonomy (NCBI): domain Eukaryota; kingdom Metazoa; phylum Arthropoda; class Malacostraca; order Decapoda; family Palaemonidae; genus Palaemon; species Palaemon carinicauda. The sequence continues at coordinate 43,676,516 of NC_090761.1, forward strand.
GTGTACTATGCCCAATCGTATAATGTATCTATACTATTGGTCTGTCGAAAATACTGGAAAGGCATGGGGTGAAGTTCAAACTATTTGCAGATGATACACAATTTTACTTCCCCATAAATGATTTTGATGACACTACTGAAACTCAAAACCGATTTCTTGCCTTTGTTAGGGAATGGATGACAATCAAACAACTAAAATTAAATGAAAATAAAACTGAGTTTATGGTGATTGGAAGGGAAAAAAGTGTAAGAAACTTGGGTGGTATTAAAATAAACATAAATTACAACCCCAATATCTAGTAAAGTTTGTAATCTAGGGGTATCTCTTGAGTGTAACTTGTCTTTCAATGCCCAAATAAATAATGTAGTAAAAACTGCTGGCTATCATCTTTGATACATTGCTTTTATAAAGTACTTGGATAAACTTTCTGTAAGGAAACTTATGGTGAACTGTGTCAATACCAGGATTGACTACTGTAACTCCTTCTACTGCAATCTACCAAAAGTGCAACTTAAGAAATTATAAAACATAATAAATAGAGGAACAAGACTGATAAGTGTCACACCCTGAGAAAGGATTACTCCTTTACTAATTGATTAAGGCTGGTTGCCTATTAAAATGAGAATAAAGTTTAAAATATGTACAATATCTAAGAGAATTGCTATATATTGTGCAGCCAACAAATCATGTTGAAATTAGAATAGTTACAGAATTTTTCAAATTACAGCGGAACCTCTACATATGATCTTAATTCGTTCCGGGACCTAGATCGTATGTTGGAGCGAATATTCCCATAAGAATACACTGTAATTTGTATAATTTGTTCTACAGCCCAAAAACCTATGATAACTCCTTAAGAAATTACTACACATAATTACACATAGCAATAATACAACTGCATTATATAATAGAGATGTAAAAAAGAATAATTATGTAGAAATAATAAATAAAAAAGTGGTTTTTATTGTCACTTTACCTTAGAGACAGGCCAACGAAGGTGTAGGCTTTGCTATGCAGGAGGAGACGGATGGTCGGCGAGGAGGTAGAGATGGTGACTGCGATAATGTACTGTAACTTATTCTAACTTACACTAAGTAAACTTTAACCTAAATTAGCTTATTTATTTTTATTTAATTTTTATATTTTTTTTTACTTTTTTCTTTTTGATTTTTAATTTTCATCACTTTACTCACTTCAATCTTTTTCTTTGCTTCACTTTCTTTCTCTTCATCACGATCACTAGACCGCTTTGTAGATTTTTTAAAGAAACTATCGAGAGAAAGTTGCTTGGTACGGCTTTTCAGAATTTTTCTGAAATGGGTTAAGCAGACATCACCGAATTGTGAAACTACACGGCAAACCTTAAGTTTCTGTGGGTGATGCTTATCAATGAAGTCAACCACATGTTGATGATGTGCTAACATCTCTTTTATTGCAGCCGATCTTAAAATGTGCTCTACCTCCTTGATCTCCTCCGACTCACTCAACTGCGCCTGGAACTCATCATTCTGCATGGCATGTAGCTCCTTGAGTTCATTGGTGGTGAGCTCTTCATGATGCTCCTCGACGAGTTCAGCGATGTCATCTTCAACGACCTCCAGATCCATGGACTTGCCAAGGGATACAATCTCTTCTATGTCTTCCTCTACAGTAAGCACAGGTTCAGGTTCGGGGCCAAAACCTTCAAAATCTCTGGGAGAAACAGCATCAGGCCAAGGCTTCTTCCAAGCTGAATTCAGTGTCTGTCGAGTTAATCCCTCCCAAGCCTGATCTATGATCTTCAAAGTGCACGATATTGAAATGGCTCCTCCAAAATTCACGCTAAGTTAAGTTGGTGGATTGTGTGATATTAAAGCACTGCTTAAATAAGTGCTTGGTGTAGAGCTTCTTAAAATTAGAGATGACTTGCTGGTCCATGGGTTGGAGGAAGGGTGGTGTTCGGTGGAAGATACAGCACTGATAAACTTGAACTGGTCGATGATATCATCTTCGAGTCTTGGGGGGTGAGTGGGAGCATTATCCAAGCAAAGCAAGCACTTTAAAGGCAAATTCCTGACAGCAGGGCCAAAAACTTGGTTCACCCATTCAACAAAGAAGTGCCTAGTAACCCAAGCCTTAGAATTAGCATGCCAGAAAGCACCATGTCCTTATTGACTCTGTGCCTTAAATGCCCTATGGTTTTCGGAATGATGAACCAATAATGGCTTAATTTTGCAGTTCCCGCTGGCGTTGGCACATAGGGGAAGAGTCAACCGATCCTTCATAGGCTTATGTCTAGGCATTTTCTTCTCTTCGGCGGTGATGTATGTACGACTAGGCATCTTTTTCTAAAACAGACCGGTTTCATCACAATTGAAAACTTGCTGCTATATGTAGCATTCATCCTCCATGATCTTTTCGAACTTAACAAAATCCTTGGCAGCCTTGGTGTCCGAACTTGAAGCCTCTCCGTGCCAAACAACTGAATGAATCCCTGTCCGTCTTAAATTTCTCGAACCAACCGCGAGACGCCTTGAATTCCTCCGTCGTAGGATATGTTGAACTCATCCCCACGTCACCCCCAGAGCCCGCCGCCTTCTAGTCACAATAAATAGCGGTGGCCTTCTCGCAAATGATCGTTTCAGTGATCGTATCGCCAACAATCTCTTTGTCCTTTATCCATATTAACAAAAGGCGTTCCATCTCTTCTAGGGTAGGGCTGCGACGTTTTGAAATAATGGTGATCCCCTTCGATGGTTTGACTGCTTTAATGGCTGCCTTCTGCTAGATGATTGTCGAGATCGTAGACATATTCCAGCCATATTGTTTAGCCAGATCACTCGCAGGCACACCAAGCTCATGTTTTTCTACAATTTCTTGATTCAATATTAATAAAATCATTGCCTTCTTCCTTTTCTCACCACTACTAATATCTGTACCGAAACTAAGCTTCTTAGGACCCATGATTATATGTAATAATAAAAAATGAAACATGAAAAACGAAAGATAATAAGCACTGTTAATAACGGACCGAACAGGGTACAACCACACGATGCGCACAAGAACAGAGAACTGACCGACGCGACGCTCACTGGTGTCCCTCTGAAGTGCTGCCGTCTACCGGCGTAAACAAGAAACTACGACCGACGCTTCGAGAAAATTTTGCGCGTATGGTCTACGTCGGATGATGGAGCATGACGTAGGGTTTTGAGATGAGAATTTGATCAAATTTTACGTCGGAAGTTGGAGCAATCGTATGTAGAGGTTAAACTGTATTGGAACCTAGATGTATGTCTACTGTAGGCCTAGAGCCTTTAAATATGCAACCCCGAGACTGAAGATGTTAAGGCTTTCAAGAAGAAACTGAAAACTATCATGTTCTCTAAGTACTTTGATAGTGTGGATTTGACAATAAACAAGCAATATGCAGTGTGGAATGTTAAATGCTTTCAAATGAACAAAATAAAGTGACTGTGGAGGTCCTGTAGAGAGTAGGGTTCCCCTGCTGTTTAGGACCCAAAAAGCAGTCCGTAAAAGTAAAGTACAGTAAAGTAATTATTATCATATAAACAAGATTGCCCTGTAACCTTATCTCCAAGAATGCCTTGACTTATTACAGGTTAGTGACAAAAGTAAATGAAGAAATGGATGCAAAGCATATACAGATCTTCAAAGTTGGAGTTCACGGCATTATGGGTATTGCCATTTCTCTTTTAATTTAAAAAAAAAATCTCTCTTTGGAAGAGGTATTAGAAGTAGCTTATTGGCATACCATATCAATTGTGGCCAAAACACTACCATGAAGGAGGTATGGTTCACTTATAAAAGAGCGCTGGAAATTAGGTTCTATGGTAGGGGCAGGTTATGTACTTATTTAAGTGGTTTTCTTCAATTTTGATTGCATAAGTTAGATTACTATTAAAGAGAGATTATTTTAGGTATTTTTTTATGCCTCGTAGAGGATAGTTAATTTATTTTTAAACTTTAGTATTGCTGTACTGTATTAAATAACACACTTTAATACATAATAAAGAAATGTCTTCGATGTTATGCAATAATACAAAGTTTTAAAATATTCCATAATCAGGGAAACATTGAAGTTAAAAGATGAGACTTTTCAGATTGGTTAAGAGTGTTTTAACTAAGATATTTATATCTATTCTTCTCTGACTTATTCACTTCCATAAGAGTGTGGGAATCGGCATAATGAACACCAGGTAGCATTCAATAAAGTAAACTTTTAAATTTAGTAATAAAATCTATCATTTCATCACTCACTTAGTGCTCATCTATTTCCCCCAGCTCTTCACATTTTAGTGATGTCAAGAGATTTATTAGCTTAAACTATGTTTCGACTTTTCAAGTTATGAGGTTTTCGGTGTACTTGAGCTTACTTTACTCCAGTGAGACTTCACAGATGGTGTTGTGTCTGGGCTCTTTATAATTGGTTTTAAGAAGCCAATAATTTTGAAAAAATATGTCATTCCTAGGGCCAGGGGAATGGCAGTGTATATTAGTCCTGTTTGAATGTGGATGTCATGAGATTCAGGTAATGAAAGTTTGTGGCAGGCAAAACAACTTCTGTTTGCATTCAATCTACCGAAATCCAGACATGGATGATTCTATCTTTGACTGTCTTCTTACCATCATGTCTACGATACAAGATGATGATAGAAAGGCCTCTTTTGTTTTTGTTGGTGATTTCAATGTCCACCATAGGGAGTGGTTAAATTCTGTTTCTCCTACAGATTGCCATGGCTCAAGAACTTTGGACTTAGCCTTTGAATCAGGCTGTGAGCAAATCATAAGTGAAGCTACTCACAGGTTTGGTAACTACTTGGACCTCGTATATACCGACTTCCCCCGGCGTTATAACAAGTATGGTTGGTTTTCCAATAGGAACATTTGGTCATGACTTGATTTTGTTAGTGGTGAAGATTGAGCAGCCTGTCCCTGATGTATCATGGTCATGTAAAATTTATTTAAAATCTCAAGCAGACTGGAATGGGATTTTGAATGATCTATTGGGCTTGAATTGGTTACAATTGTGTAATAGAGTTGATCAAATCAATCAATCAATCAATCCTTTGAATGAGAATATAGCCAATGTAACGGATAGGCATATCCCTTCTCGTGTGCTAAGTTACCGAGTGAAAGAGAAACCATGGTTCAGTGATGATTGTAGATTTGCTTATTTGGAGAAAAAGGAGGCCCATCATTTTTGGAAGGGTAACAGATCAGATTTGACTTGTAATAACTATACTCAGCTTAGAGCTTTTGCTTAGAGAGTTTATGCTCCAACTGAAAAGGAACACAATTTAACCATAAAAGAAACCCTTTCTGATATAACCCAGTAACATTGTGGTGGATTACCCTTAAATCTGCATTCTTTGGTGTAGACACAACAGTTTCTCCTTTACTTAAACCAGATGGCCCTGTCACTCGCTGTCCAAATGAAAAAAACAACCCTTTTGGCTGATGTGTTTGACAGTAAGCAGAGTAATGAGAAACTTGATCTTCCTCATTTGTGTTTTCCTGAGGTTAAAGCAACTAGATTTGCTTTTCGATCTCGTGAAATTAAAGCCCTCTTAATGGACCTTGATGCTTATGGAGGTGTAGACCAAAATGGTATTTTTCCTTTATTTTTTATAAAGACTGCATATTTCTTAGCTCCAAAGTTACCTGTTATTTTGCGCAAGTTAACAAGAAGAGGAGCTTTTAGCACTTGTTGGAGAATTGGTAATGTTACTCCACTATGTAAATGTGTTTGTGGTAGCTCAAGTCCAACTAATTACTGCCCAATTTCCATAACTCACATATTTAAAGTTTTTGAATGGCTTTTGGTTTTCTGAAGGTAATCATCTTTTCCCTAGTTTGCAATTTGGCTTTCGTAAAGGCCTGGGAGCCAGTGATGCCCTTCTTACAATCGCCAATGCTGTACAGAAATCCCTTGATTGTGGTCAGGAAGTTTGTATGATTGGCCTTGATTTTAAAGCTGCCTTTGACCGTGTTGATCATGAGGCCCTTGTTTTCTCAAACAGTTGGGAGTTGGAGGGTCTTTTCTCAGCATCATTATTGAATTATTAAGTAATAGATTGCAGAGAGTTGTTGTTGATGGACACCATAGTGATTATAAGTATGTGATATCTTGTGTTCCTCAGGAGTGTTCTTGTCCCATTACTTTTCATACTATATTCACCTGACATGTAGTTTGGCCTAGAAAACAAGCTCGTTGCATGTGCAAATGATGCTTCTCTCTCTCCATTAATTCCATCTCCTGAATGTAGATCTAAGGTTGCTGAACCCTTTAAGAGAGATTTAGTTAAAATTAGTGCTAGATGCAAATTTTGGGCATGAAGTTAAATCTTAACAAAACTCAAAGTATGATTGCAAGTAGGTCAAGGACAGTTGTTCCTCAACATCTGTATCACAGCATTGATAATATTTCTTTAACTCTGTATGACTATTAAAATTTTAGATGTGATTCTCAACAGTTAAGTATAAGATTTTAGGTGTGATTCTTTACAAGTTTAATTTTGAGAAACACAATCGGTCTGTGTCTTCTTCAATTGGACAAAAAAAAAAATGGCTTATTGAGAAAGTCTTGTAATATTTTTGGTGATCATCCTATTCCGAAGAATCAATCTATTCTGAAGAAGTGTTTTAATTCTTTCATTTTACCTTGTTTCGAGTATTTTATCATGTCTGGTCCTCAGCTGCTGATTCTCATCTTAATATTTTGGACAGGAACTTACAGTTTATTAAATTTTTTATTCCTGATCTTGATATTAATCTCGGGTACCGTCGTTCAATTAGTTCATTATGCATGTTGCATAGGATTTTTCATATATTTGACTGTCATTACATTCAGATCTTCCTTGACAGTACCATCCTGCAACTAGTACTACGTATGTAGTTAATTCTAATAGCCAAGCCTTATCCATCATGAAGCTCAATACTACACAGTATTCTAGAAGATTTATTCCAACTGAGACCAAGTTGTGGAATGATCCTCCTAATTGGGTAGTTGAATCAGTAGAGCTTCAAAAGTTAAAATTTGCAGCAAATGTTTTTCAGTTGTACAGGCTAGCATAAGTCTTTTTTATGGGTTAAATATAGAAAATTGTTTTAATGTTGTTACATACATATACCCAGGCTCTTCCCCCAATTTTGGGGGTTAGCCGACATCAAACAAATGAAACAGAAAAGGGGACCTCTCCTCTCTACGTTCCTCCCAGCCTGACAAGGGACTCAACCGAGTTCGGCTGGTACTGCTAGGGTGCCACAGCCCACCCTCCCCCGTTATCCACCACAGATGAAGCTTCATAATGCTGAATCCCCTACTGCTGCTACCTCCGCGGTCATCTAAGGCACCAAAGGAAGCAGCAGGGCCTACCGGAATTGCGTCACAATCGCTCGCCATTCATTCCTATTTCTAGCATAGTCTCTTGCCTCTCACATCTATCCTCCTATCACCCAGAGCTTTCTTCACTCCATCCATCCACCCAAACCTTGGCCTTCCTCTTGTACTTCTCCCATCAACTCTTGCATTCATCACCTTCTTTAGCAGACAGCCATTTCCCATTCCCTCAACATGGCCAAACCACCTCAACACATTCATATCCACTCTAGCTGCTAACTCATTTCTTACACCCGTTCTCACCCTCACCACTTCGTTCCTAACCCTATCTACTCGAGATAACCAGCCATACTCCTTAGACACTTCATCTCAAACACATTCAATTTCTGTCTCTCCATCACTTTCATTCCCCAGAACTCCGATCCATACATCACAGTTGGTACAATCACTTTCTCATACAGAACTTTCTTTACATTCATGCCCAACCCTCTTTTTTTACTACTCCCTTAACTGTCCCCAACACTTTGCATCCTTCATTCACTCTCTGATGTACATCTGCTTCCACTCCACCATTTGCTGCAACAACAGACCCCAAGTACTTAAACTGATCCACCTCCTCAAGTAACTCTCCATTCAACATGACATTCAACCTCGCAGTACCTTCCCTTCTCGTACATGTCATAATCTTGCTCTTACCCACATTAACTCTCAACTTCCTTCTCTCACACACCATTCCAAATTCTGTCACTAATTGGCCAAGCTTCTCTTCTGTGTCTGCAACCAGTACAGTATCATCCACAAACAACAACTGATTTACCTCCCATTCATGGTCATTCTCGTCTACCAGTTTCAATCCTCGTCCAAGCACTCGAGCATTCACCTCTTTCACCACTCCATCAACATACAAGTTAAACAACCACGACGACATCACACATCCCTGTCTCAGCCCCACTCTCACTGGAAACCAATCACTCACTTCATTTCCTATCCTAACACATGCTTTACTACCTTTGTAGAGACTTTTTACTGCTTGTAACAACCTTCCACCAACTCCATATAACCTCATCACATTCCACATTGCTTCCCTATCAACTCTATCATACGCTTTCTCCAGATCCATAAACACAACATGCACTTCCTTACCTTTTGCTAAATATTTCTCGCATATCTGCCTAACTGTAAAAATCTGATTCATACAACCCCTACCTCTTCTAAAACCACCCTGTACTTCTAAGATTGCATTCTCTGTTTTATCCTTAATCCTATTAATCAGTACTCTACCATACACTTTTCTAACTACACAACAAACTAATACCCCTTGAATTACAACACTCATGCACATCTCCCTTACCCTTGTATAGTGGTACAATACATGCACAAACCCAATCTACTGGTACCATTGACAACACAAAACACATATTAAACAATCTCACCAACCATTCAAGTACAGTCACACCCCCTTCCTTCAACATCTCAGCTCTCACACCATCCATACCAGATGCTTTTCCTACTCTCGTTTCATCTAGTGCTCTTCTCACTTCCTCTCTTGTAATCTCTCTCTCATCTCCCATCACTGGCACCTCAACACCTGCAACAGCAATTATATCTGCCTCCCTATTATCCTCAACTTTAGTAAACTTTCAAAATATTCCGCCCTTTTAACAACCGTCCACTTCCATCTTTCACGGTCACTTCAATTCTTGAGCCAGCCTTCCTTACGCTCTTCACTTCTTTCCAAAACTACTTATTCTCTTCATATGAACGACCCAATCCCTGACCCCACCTCAGATCAGGTTCCCTCTTTGCCTCACTTACATTGCGCTTTACTTCCACATTTTTCTCTCTATATTTTTCTACTTCTTTACACTATTACTCTGCAGCCATTCTTCAAAAGCCCTCTTTTTCTCTTCCACTTTTACCTTCACTCCTTCATTCCACCATTCACTGCCCTTCCTCATGCTGCCTCCAACAAACTTCTTGCCACACACATCACTTGCAATCCCTACAAAATTTTCTTTTACTAACTTCCACTCCTGTAATTTCCAGTTTCTCTTACTTTCACTTCGTCATATGCCATTTTCAACCTTTCTTGATATTTACTTTTTACCCCCGGTTTTATTAGCTGTTCAACCCTCACTAGCTCCCTTTTACATCCACCTACTCTATTCCCCCACTCTTTTGCTACAACTAATTTTCCTTCCACCAAAAAATGATCAGACATACCGTTAGCCATACCCCTAAACACGTGCACGTCTTTCAATCTTCCAAACATTCTTTTAGTTATCAACACCTAATCCATTAACGCCCTTTCTACCACTCTTCCATTTGCCACTCGTACCCATGTATACTTGTTTTTATATTTCTTTTTGAAAAAGCTAGAACTTATCACCATCTCTTGCTCAACACACATATCTACCAGTCTCTCACCGCTCTCATTTTCACCTGGTACGCCATACTTCCCAATGACACCTACCTCTCCAGCGCCCACTCTAGCATTTAAGTTACCCATGACAACTACATAATTCCTTTTACCCAGTTTTTCTACACACCTAGTTAATTCATTCCAGAACTCATTCCGCTCTTCACTTTTCTCACAACCTGGCCCATACGCACTGACAAAAGCCCAACATTCCCTACCCAACCTAACCCTTACCCACATTAACCTAGATGATATCTCCTTCCATTCCACTACTTTACCTGTCATCCATTCAGTCAGCAATAAAGCCACACCATCTCTTGCTCTTCCCCTTTCAATCCCAGACACTCTACCAGAGATTTCACCAAACATCACTTCACCCTTCCCTTTTATCTTTGTCTCACACAAGGCCAATATATCCATCCTTCTATTCCTAAACATACTTCCAATCTCACATATTTTACTCTCTATCGTACTACATCCACGCACATTCAAACACCCCAAAACTAGAGTTCGGGGAGCAGTCATTCTCCCCCAGCTCCACCTCTGGTGTCTCACAGGATTGTAAATACAGGAGAGGGGTTTCCCAGCCCTCTCGTCCCCTCCCTTTTTGTCGCTTCTTACGACATGCAGGGATACGTTGGCGCTATTCTAATTGTTTTTATGCCCCCACGGCCACAGTTGTTACTTTTTCTTTAAATATTTAATTTTAATTGTTCATAACTTGTTATATAGTTTATCCATTTCCCTTCCTCACTCGGGTATTTTTCCCTGTTGGAGCCCTTGGGCATTTTGCTTTTCCAAATAGGGTTGTAGCTTAGCTAGTAATAGTAATAATAATAATAATATCATAATCCTATGGAGTTAGGCCATGTAGGGAAGGAAGACAGAATTCTTTTTACTTTTTTTATTTAAGAGGTCAGAAAGCTGTAGCTTTCAAAAGGTAATCATGGTGAACACCAGGTAAGTATTGAAATAATATATTTTATCAAAATTCTTTTTTTTTTCTTAATAATATAGTAATTTCAAAACTGTTGGATATTGAGTAACATGTGACTTCTCTGCGTAAACTTTCGAAAGCAACCCTTTTTTTAGTTTGTAACTGGAATATTTTTTTTCTTTTTTGTAACTGAATCAAGTGATATTTTTCCTGTTCTCTTTCTCCCTTCAGGTATGCCACCGTACTTTTCAAACAGCACTTAATTTCATGGTTGAATGTTATGGTGACGTAATTATGAGAAATAAATACTAAACTGTGAGAGCGAGTAAAAAGAATCTATTTCTTGCGAATGTTACTTAAAGCAGAGGTGGAACTGGTTGAGTGACTTATGTCTTATAAATTGCAGACATAATTTTTGGAAGAAGTTATGGTTGATCCTAGATAATAATGTGAGGTTTTTATTAGATACCCTATTGTACTTGGGAGCAGCTTGAATTAAGGCAGATGCATTAATTACTTTAATCAGTAATGTATGTTATCTGAATTCTACATAAAATATGAAAAGGACCTGTAGAGTGTGAAGATAATTGTTAGAAGTTAATACAATCAACATTTCTGCAAGGTTGGAATTCATATTAGTTAATCCTGCTATTTTATTATTGGAATAGATTTTTACTTGCTCAATAGAGGTTTGTGCTCAATGCCACAGTTAATGTTCACTAACTTCAGCTGACTCTTATAATAGGTTTTGAGGTGTTTACCGATAATGTTTGTGTAATGCTGTTTCCCCTTTGTTATTTTAGTTTTATTGCATTTGCTTCAGCATTTATGTTAATGCATTGTTTTTAGTTTGATGAAAAATCTGTTCTTTCCAAAGAATTTTGTTTAAGATATTTCATTAATAGCAAGTAATTTAGGTGTACAATATTTTACACTCATGGACTTCTATGTCTTAGGTTCTTAATAATTACTTTACCTTAATATGAATTAACTAGAAGTGGGAATATTCCTAAACTTAAGGGATTATTTTATCAACCTCTTAATTATGTAAGAAAGATATTGGCTGAATCTCATGACAGATTTAGGTATATTTTGAAATTTGATTTTGAGGTGTTTATTATCTAGTTTTGTGTGTATAGATACACAAGTGTATGAATGATGATAATTATTACAATAATGCTAGTCTTGAAATATTTCTTGATATTTGTTCTTTATAAAAAAAGAGATAGATGAATTCATGACATTTGTTTTTACCTGAAATCAAACCAGCTTAGAGCTAGTTATAACTTTGAAGTATTAACACTATTAGATACAGGCACGTTTGCATAGTAAGGTTCTGACTTTTAAGTTTTCTATCCTTTCCTATCTTGGTACTAGCCTCAAGTTTCCAGATTCTTTAAAGGCTATGAATGAAATAGTTTTAGTTGTGAAGGGCATTTTAGTTGAATTTTAAAGGTTCATTTTGCTTTCCAAATGCAAATTATTTGATAAGTACGAAATGATACCACCATATGCTGTAGTTGAATAGTGCCCTGGCTTTTAGCATGATTTTTTATGGCCTGTCAGCAGTTACAGACAATAATGAGCTTAGTTATTGCAAAGCAAAAATATTATGTATCCTTTTATATATTTTTAGAAAAAGTTATTTTTGGGGAGTCTTTTATTTTTGTTGTTGAAATTATGCGACTGCATTTAATTAAATATTTCTGCAACTGGTGCTCACAATAAGCAAGATTTTTTTCTGAAAAGGAAGGGAGTCTGTCAAAGTTCCCTTGTCTTCGGGAGAACTTGCTTATATCTTATGAACTTACATTGATCATTTGTACACAAACTACTTTTCATTTGCAATACTGTATGTAGTTTCATGGATATTGAAACCAATATTTATCCATTTGTTACACGCCATGTCTTTGTTAATAGTTCTAAGGAATGCAGCAATATTTGGGAAGAGTAGTGAGTAGTGCCGAGTTGTACAGGGTGTAGCTATTACTATGAAGTACAAGTGATATATAATTGTAATACACGTCCTGGGTGTAATTGATGTAGAATAGTGTACCATTTACTGTAATGACTTAATGGCTAAGTTAATTTACTATTTCAAAACAAATGGGTTTGTCCATTATGTTAAGCAAGAAAATCTTTCGAGTTCCCTGAGCTTTCACGTCCAAAGAGTAGATTAAAAGCTAAATTTTAGCTTAAGGCACATTTTTTTATGATATTTACTTATCAGATAAGGATCTTTAGTCACTTATATTAATTGTTTCATTATATATTCAAAGTAATCAAGTAGACATGGAATTTGTGGAAGTGTACACTATTTAACCTGAATTGTGTGGCAAACCTAAGATATAAACTAATACTAGTATGATTAACTGTGAAAGTCTTGTAAAATTCAACTATGTATGATATATGTGAACTTGTGCAAAGTCAGGGTGAACTTTAAAAGGAGGTAAGGGAAGTATTTGTGAATGCTATGCTTGAAATAATTCATTATTTAAATTCTTATGTCCTGAATGCATTAACATTTATTACCTGAAACAAATCTCGAGTGGAAGACTTTTATTTAAATGTAGCCGTTTTACATGCTGTGATTAATATTTGAAATACAAATACTTAGTAAGTTATAAAGCAGGTATCTACCATAACTTCTTCCATTTATTTATTTTAGTGATATATTGATATTAAAGTTTTAATACAGTACTTGTTAGGTATGATGTGAAATGGTAAGGTATGTAATATAAGCTCCTCCAATTGATAATATTTATTGTTATAGAATCTCTACGTATTTATCACTTGTAAAGTCAATGAAGCACTGAGATGTTAATCATATCGGACAAAGTGATCTCAGGACCTTGAATTTCTCTCTTGAACTCAGAAATGGAGGCTATTGTGCTTTGAATAGCAAGGCCATTTTACAATAAGTGACTCTACAGTTTTTTAGCTGTGATCATGGAGGAAAATTTATTCATGAGTCTATTAAAACTGAATGTGTATTTATGAAATAATCATTATAACTTGTGGGTTGGGTTTACCATAGTGGTGATATTTACTCATTTAATTATTGCCGTAGGTTTGCAGCTTTAGTTGATATTGTCTTTTCTAGCAATATTCCAACTTTCAACCAAAGAGTATTTTATGTCTTTTAATGTATTTGGTTGAGGAAATTGTTCTTCAACATTTTATTTCTTATTTCAGTTTTTTAAATTTTTGAAGCAGCTAAATTAAAGGTCTGGAAGATAGATTGTGTTACTTCCTTTTAGTTTTACTAAATATGTTTTATAGTAAGTTTAATTATTAAAATCTCATTGACTGTAATACTAAAAATTAAATGTAATAATATATATGGATTTGATATATATATTATTATTGAACATAAATGCTTGCTTATTCTTATGTCTATTTAGAAGGTAGAAGTTATTTTAGGTAAAGATTAAGAGTGGAGTTTTGTAGCTATCTGTTTTTCAGTATTGTCAATACAGTTGTCCAGATTTTATTAAATTCAGTAATGAGCAAACATCATATTTATGAAAAAATCCAGGAATTGACTATGTTTGATGTAAAATCTTGTTTTCCAATCCACCATCTTAGACAAATGAGCCAATCTCAATGTCATGCAGTGAAGCAGTTACCAATGGTGTAAATAAGCTTAAGCATCAACTAATCATTTGACCCAAAGCACCAAAGTTTGGTAATAACAAAGCGAATGCAAAACCATCCAAAGCCTGTAAAGTCCCTGCTTTAAACGAAGAAGAAAAAGAATGATTGACCTTGCAGAAACTTGGTTCATCTTTCATATTGTAAAAAATATTGAGGACAAAATTATGGTATCTTATCACCAAATTTGTTGTTTTACAGTATATTATTTCTATGAATCTCACCCGAGTTGCAATAGATGGAGAGGAATCCTTCTACTGCTACAGTTTATACTGAGGAAATTGAACATACCTCCGTATCATTTAAACAGAAAACCAAAAGTACTGTAAGCATCTTTTATTAGTTTAGAATCTCATTTGAAAAATACAAGTGTAAAACATCAAATTTAAAGTGCAATTATATACTATACTTCATAATTTGGCTAAACGACTATAAAATTTACCCTAATATCAATTCTTTTAGGCATTTTGTTTTTAAACTTTTTTCATAAATTGTATGTATTCTAAAAAAAGTCTATTACTTACTTTTGGCGACTGCAAAAAGGAGGGAAATTTTTCACGTTGGGATTTTCTGACCTTGATTCTCAAAAAAAAATGTGACAATTTTTAATATTGCATATCTCAAGATAAAACCTTTTTTCCATTGCAGTCTCCAGGCTGTTAGTCTCATAGTATACACCCTGAAATGAACTTTCCCTTTCCATATATCCACTATTTTTCAGTTTTACAGAAGTATGGAGCTCTTGGGTACAATGGAAAGTTTACTACTTGGTGGCCGTCTCATAATTGTTACCATGGTCAGATAAAATCTTTCTGGATCTTTACATGAATAGCTGTTTGCTCTTTTCATATATAAACACTTACATTATTTTTTATGTTATTTACATTATGATATTAACTAACAGCTTTCACATGAAATGCATATAATCCAGAGAGACTAGTTATGCCTCTCACATTTGCGATCACGTAATATGATGTATGAAATGATCATTGTTCAAACTCCATATTTTAAGTCTTTGTATGTTATTAAGAGCATGCTTAGAGGATATTGGATTGTCTTTTTAATGCATGACATTCAGATATTGTACTTTGATATAGATTAGGCTAAAGAGTTACAGAATTGGATTGGTATATAAATGCTTGATTCATTTGTCCAAAGGGATAGGGGAAGGGCCTCCAAGTTGCATTGATGTATAATAGTTTAATCCATTCTTTTTCTTTTTTATCCATTTGTGGAAACTGATATTATATTAGTTAGAATATAGCATAACTTCTTGATGCTTGTACTTGTCCTAACAGTAGGTTCATTTACTAAAGTAATTGATTTTTTAAGTCTTGTACGATGGCATGAAACTTGTATAAGGAAGTACAGTATGTTACATACTTTAATATAAAAAGAATCTCTCTAACACTTTAATACTCCAGATGTGTTTTGCCTATAGCCTAAGTGTAAAGAAAAATATTTATGTAGATCAAGGATTGATTTCTGGTTACTTACACAATTGAATTTATATTCATCAAACATGGATGTGTAACTTTTTTCCACATTTATTATGCAACACAGTATTTTTAGTGGTTTTGAATGGAAAGGGACATTATCATCATAGTGCAAGTATTGTTTACTAGAATAGTTCAATTTATGTTAAATGAAGGTTTAAACATGACATTCAAGAAGCATTATATAAACATGAAGTAAGTTTGCCTTTTCCATACCTGGAGGTCCTTCCCTTTTGGGGTAGAAGAAACTTCGGTTATTGTGATACAAATGTAACTTGTTGAAAGTTACACAAACTTTTGATGCGGTTTACGAGAAAAAAGTTCTAGACATTACACAAACTCATGATGCATTATATGCCAGATGAAAGAATCCAGAATATATCAGGTGTCAGGGAAGAGTACCTCTGTCTTAAAGTTTTGATAACTTGTTGCAATTGCAGCGTAGACAAAACAGAGCATCTAAACATTCATTCATTTGCAGGTATTCACACATAAACACTCAACTGCCTTGGTGTGAGTAAATGCACCAAATGTAAGAGTTGGATCGCTCTTAAGTTTGGCTACTGTGCATTTTGGGAAAATTATATTTATATAAGCATTATGGCTGTAGTGTATTCTGTAGTTTAATTGAAAGAAATGTAGCTTAAGTAGTCATTGTAGTCCTAAATAAGTGTAAGAGGTTTCCATTTATTTATTTTATTAACATTTTGTGCATGGCAGTTTTGCTATAAGAATGCATTGAAGCCTTGAGAGTGTCGGAAATCATTTGTGCTGTGAAATGTAATTAGATGTTCATCTTCCAGATTTTTTCATTCAAAAGATGAGTTATGTTATCCACGAGTAATTTTTTGTTAAATAAATTGTGCCTCTTATTTTGATATTTACAGATTTGTAAAAATTAGTTAAATTCTTATTGCTTAAAAAATTGTTACATTAATTTCACTTCCCTTTCAGTTGTTCTTTTCTATTGATTCTTTGGCCCTCGAGTTTCCAGTAGTAGCTAGAAAGTAGTTAATATTCAAAACTTTGTTTTTGTCCGTTGATAACTAGCATGAATATAGTCTTAGATTCTTTCTGATTTGCACCTCATATCTGCTATTTTTTTTATTGAATCTATAAATTAAATTATGTAAATGCTTTTTCTTTGTTCTTAGGTGCAAATTAACGTATTTTTTTTCTTTGTGCAATTCATTTGTTTTCAATTCTTTGTTGATTAGCCATTCTTAGAAATTTTGTGGATGTCATCATTACTAATGTTTGTGTGTCGAGATGTCTCGGGTGTTTAAACCCATTTATTTAAAATTTTAAATTTCCATCGGGTCTCAATTTGAATCTTCTCTCCACAATTTTCCGAACCTAGCATGGGTTGTTGTCCTTTCACTTCCATATCTCTCTAAATAATTGCTTTTTTCTCTGTCTCATCACTTCTCTAAAACTAATTGATATTTGAAATATATTTTTCCCTGACTGACATCACCTCATCTCTGCCAATTCCCCACTTGTAATGCATATTCCCTTTGTAACCCAACCACAAATCTCCATATTTTATAGTCACTTTCAGATTCTTCTACATTCTTATCAGTTTCTCAGCCATATGCAGAAACAAAGGTTTTTCCCCCATAAATTTTGCAGTTTACTAGCAAGAATATCTTTCTCATTAGTTCATTCATTATATGTTAGTATATTTATTCTGTTTATTTTCAGTAGTGTAATCCAGTAAAATGTCAATAGGTAATTACTATTCAAGGTCTGCTTTTACTGTAACACTAAAGTACTAATATTCAGTCTCATTACTTCTCAACCTCATTGAAAGTGGCCTCAGCCTGTACCTGGTTGCTCCATATGTTGAGAAAATTGATGACTATGAACTTCAACTTGAATAATAATTTAATGCTGGTTATGTTTATACAGTAGTTTATCAAGAAAATTCCTTTAGGTTATGCTTAAGTAAAGCAAATATCAGCAATGATAATTTGTCACTTCATAGTTCCAACAAACATCCAGTTCACTATCTAGATGAAGCATTAAATGAGTTTCATGGTTCATTAATGATATGGTTTACAATAATGAGGTTACTTTGGTGTAAGAAACCTTCAACTCTTCCTTAATGACATAAGGTACAGTGAAGCAAGGTATAGTTCACTTGGTTGGATATACTGTACTGCCATAATTAGAATAAAATATAGTAATATAATGATTAGAAAAGCAATTTCATCCAATGGAAAGCCAGTTAAAAGTGGTCGAAGTAATGACATGATGATTGCTATTGCCATGTTAGTTTCAAAGGATTTGCAAGACATGGCACAAAATTTAGCCCGAACTGGGAATACAGAAGATAGAAAAGTTTTTTTTTTTAAGAGAGAGAGAGAATATGAGGATACTTACACCTTGACCCGTGGAGGTTATAGACCAAAAGGAGGTACAGTGCATGTTATTTATGATTTGAGGTTCCAAATGGGTTAAACATTGCTATTTGTTATCCCATTTCACTTTGCAATCCTGAACTTATCTCGGCTCAATCTGCTATTCGTTATTAAAGTGACCCCTCCAGTGCAAACCAAAGTTGTTTTGAGCTTATCTGCCATACTCACAAGATGCATTTTTTCTTTACCAGTGTACCACATACATCCAATAAAGTAATTCATCCTCTTATTAGTCATACATACATATACCAAAGGCACTTCCCCCAATTTTGGGGGGGTAGCCGACATCAACAATAGTTACCAATACATAGGGCATAAGTTTAATTTACAGTAGAGTTATAATCAATCTTACTTGCCCCATATGATAGAAAATGGTTGCCCAATTTAATCTTTGAATTATATATTTATTGGATGGGTAAATACAGTACAACTGGTCTTATTGTAGAGATGGACTTGTAGCTACCAGTATAGCCTAACACAAAATGTGAATGCAGTACAATAAGGTTGTAGCACACCGATACATGACATGGAGGTTGTTTATTCTTGTCACCCACTGTATAATAGACTTATTAGTACACAAGGACTCTCTCATCTTAGTGGAGTCCTGTTGCTTTTGTTCAGGAAGATTCAGTTCAGTCTCTTATTTAAAGATTTAATGGCTTCAGAAGTAAAAAAAAAATAATTAAATTTCATATCTTGGCAAGCAGTGCTTGAGTTTTGGAACTGTCTAGTGGAGGTTGGAATTTTTCTCTCACATTGCTAAACAACTATTAACTGTATAACTTACCAGAATACAGTTCAAACAATGAACAATATAAAAAGGTAGCATATAATTCTTTCATTAATTTCCATGACATTTGCCAAATGGTAATTTTGAACTATAAAGTTGAATTAATTTAGTGTTTGCCAGTGCAACCTTATCTTTCTGCTTTTCATGTTGAATATTCTTACAGGTTTAATATATTTGTTTTACTCTTGTATGAGGTTTTATTTTTATATATTGTTGGTGTTCTTGCCATACTATTGGATTAATAGGTTTGCTTTAGGCCTCTTGACAGTATAAAGATGAACATATTCTTACATTTCAGTATTTTTTTCATTTCAATCAATGTTGTCAGCTGCAGTTCATATTGAAAGCATTTTTTAATCTTACCTTTACTAAAAAGTAATGGAGTATTTACTTTCATGCTCTCACTATGATTACAATAGGTTGTGGTGCATGTTTCATCACTGTAAGGGGGTAATTTTTCTTTGCATTAAGCAAAGACCTTTTTATGCTGAGAACATTATTAGTGGTGTTTGAGAAAGTTTTTATTAATGACAATGTTAGCTGATGTGTGAAATATTGGTGTTAATTGATTAATAACATTTGATTTTGTGTTGATGTGTTATGAGATTGGCTGGAATTATTTGTATTGATGGGGAGTTTTATGCTACTGTGTATCAGTTTCAAGTAGTTTAAGTTAATGTAATTTAGTGAATTCATAGTCATAATTTTTTAAGTATTGAGAAACCACACATTTTTTATATACTATATAAGACCTTAGGCATACAATGTTAAAAAGGAGACAGCCGATTATCAGAAAAATATACTCTTGGAGAGATTTTTCTTATTTAATGCCCTCTATTGTAACTGATAAATGAAATATTTAATTTCTCATTTCTTGTAAGCATAGTGTGATAATCTAATAACCTCACATCTTTAAACATTACTAACAGAAGTCGTCCATTAATAACTAAAAGGAAAGCAGACATGTCCCGTAAAGTTCTAACTTAACTTACAGGTTTGGTCAAGTTTTAAAGGGATAACAGATGAACAGGTTGCTTTTAATAATTTTTGGAAATTGAAACTTTAAAAGCGAATGTTCAAAGCATAGATAATTTTTTTTAACCACTAAACATTTTATATACGTGTACTGTAATGGAATACATACATGTTCTCCATTTTGATAATTTATTGAAAAGTGACTAATCTTATGTTATACTTTTTGAAAATGTCTTAATTTTGCATAAAGATAAAAATGTTGGTTTTCAAGATTTTTATCCTACAAAATTATTAGTAAAAAAATTATGTATTTGACTAGTAAAATGTTACATTATGTGGTGTAATATAAGATCACATTGATGTTGGCAGTTAAAATTGTCACAGTTTGCTGACTGATACTGTTATTAAAAAGGTGATGGTGTATGGTAACAATTTTCTTTTGACCTTGGGGTCCCATGCTATCATTGAAGTAGGTAAAAGTAGGCAGTATATTGAAATAGGTCAGAGTTGGCTGTATATATTCAAAGTTGGTGTTTATATTGCTGTACATGATTGGATTATTTTAAAAATAGTTTTCACTGATTGAATACTATAAATTAAATCTCAAGTGTTACTACTGTACTAATATTTCTGTGTTACACTAGATATCGATTTGTAAAGGCCCAGACAATTTCTGTGGTGAACCAAGTCACTTAAGAGGCAGTGATGGGCCTGAAGATGATGTAGATCATAAGGAAGAAATTTGTGTAGCAGTTCAAAATCTAAAAATAAACTAGGGTAAAGTACTGCTACAGAAAGTAAAGTAACTTGACAAATCAGAGCATGGTGGAAATTATAAATAATTCACTTATTTTTTTATTGGTGTTTAACACAGTATATATTGCATACTGTGATTTGCTGTTGAAAAATATAGATGGTGTAAAATCACATGTTGAGTTTTGCCATTATATTAATTTGTTTTCTTGGTATTAAATCAGATATGAAAGATATATAGTGGCTGTGCAGCTATATTGTACCTTCTATTTATTGAAAATCAAATTATTATCGAGATTATCATGCTTTCATAACTATTTTTTTTATAGCTTTTTAATAGTAAAAAGGCTACAAAAGAATTTAAGTGAAAGAACCTAAAACCTCTGCTCAAGTTCAAGTCATTAATGTACAGTATTTCATAGTTTTAACTTTTTTGTTAGCAATGCTTCAAATGCAAGATTTAATGGTCATGATGAGAACTGTACTAATTGAAAAGAAGAATGTGATTTGTTTGCTCTTGTTCAATATACAGTACATTGCAGCGAGTTTGGTATGAAGGAATATGCACAGTCTTTCTCATAACAACCTATTTTTGTAACCAACCCTTTTTTAGCACATGGATACTATGGTAATAAAATAGTCAACTACAGTTTCTAATTCTTTTCTTAACATTTCTCCCTTTTTTAATGTTGATGAAAACAAAGGAGTTTTATATACCCTCCAAACCTTTGACCTATAGCCACCATTGGGTGGCATAGGGAATGGCAACGGAGAGGTATTGCCCCAATGCTTTGATAATGTCTAGACATCAAAGGTCTTGAAGTTTGCACCTCAACTGCTAACAAAAAATTGTAATTGGCCCTTATGTGTTAATTTGATTTTTTATAAACATTTTATGTTAATAAGACTTAGAGCTTGAAGTTCGACAGCTTGCCTCTCCACTCGTAAGCTTGAGAAACTTGATTTAATCAAGCAAAGGGAGGAAAATTTTGTCAAAGGGTGGGAATCATAGTTTTGTCAAATGTCAGGGGTTGTTGCTTATATGCTATTCTTCTAGGAAAATTTGAAAAATAGAACTTAAATAAGATTATTTTAATACCCTTGGCAGTCATCATGCTTTTAATCATTGAAGCCACTTGCTTCCCGACCTCTAAAAAATATTTACCATTTTCCTTCCATCTCCCCATCCCATTTAGTGACCAGTAGATCAAATAGGTGGCACCTATAGGAGACCACACCTCTGTCTTATTGTTATCAAGAACTTCATGCAATTTGACCCTTTTTATACTTTTATATCCCAAAAAATCTTCACATCACTAAAACAGTGGAGGGAGGTAGTTAATAAGATAGTTTCCATCAAGAACTTCATGCAATTTGACCCATTTTAGACTTTTATATCTCAAAAAATCTTCACATCACTGAAAGGAGGGAGGTAGTTAATAAGATAAGTTTCCATGCAAATATTCAAATAATCAACTGTTCCCATGCGAATATAAACCCTACAAACCATATCTTTTTTTTTGGCTCGAGCCATGTCGTCCTGATGGAAATTCCTTTAGGCAGCTTCTTACTGTATGATATTTCTGTGAGTGATATTACAAGAAAATTACTGTCGGGTATCACGGGGTTCTAACCCCCGGAAACAACTATCCTAAGATATCGTGTATAATCAGGGATGTATCCGTAGATAACCATAGATATCTGCACCCCAAACAGACTTAACCCAGTCTAGGAATCTAAGGAGGAGGATAGGTGAGGAGCCGTTACATATCCTCTCCCTTCATAGTACTACTCGTCCCTGATAAACTCATTCCAATTCTCGCAGCTTACCTACGCGTTCGTTTCTTTGTCAAGAGCTCCCATTCTCAACTTTTGGAGTTTTTTTCCTCGCATGATGGCCTCCCTTTAGTCGTCAAAGTTGAGTAACCTCCTCTTTAACAGTTTGATTTAGCTGTAACTGCTTTTGATCTCTTCGGGGAGTAATCATTTGACTTTTTTATGGCGATGAGGGAGCGGGGCGCTCAGAGTCCAGCTAGCTTTTGGGCGCCATTTTGTGTGCGTTTCTGCCCTTGTTATTTTATGTTCACTTAGTTTTATTTCACTAGTGTTACGTTAGCTAGCTTTATTTTGGCGTTGCGATGCCTTGGAGTATGTTTTGCGTTTGCTTTTACTAAGTTTTATGGTTTAAGTTTTAGTTGTTCCGTAACCGAAATACAAACCACGCTATTTACATTGGGTTTACCTTTTAGCGCAACTGAAATGGCGAGCCATTAGAATTTAACGAGGGTGTATTACCCCCGCGCTAGTTAGCGGGGGGGGGGGGGGTAGGGGAGTGGTAGCTAGCTACCCCTCCCCCCCCTCACACACATGAATGCTCACTTTCACTTTTGGCTCGGACTGTGACAGACGTCTCTGTCTTGGTCCTCTCTTGGCAGCCATTGTTTGTTTTGTCTTTACATAATCGCTTACTTTTCTTTTACTCAATATATATGTAAACATGTTTTCATGTTTGTATATATATTTGAGTATAGAAATCAGTAAGTTTCCTTTTCAGAGTTGTGTGTGTAGTGTACGATATCTACGTGGAGTCCTCGGCAGTTAGGCCACCACGGCGTAATTTTATGGGTGGCGATCGAGTTTGACTTCGGTCTTTCTCTCTCTCTCTCTCTCTTGAGGTCGTTCACCCTTTTACTACGTGTTACTACGCCCTTGTAGCTTCCTTTCCGTGTGGGGGGGTTGCTACGCCGTACGTTTGTCTCAATTAGTTTATGAATCTAATTGTAGTTGTTTTTTTTTCAGCTTGTAGAACGATTCCTTTCGGGGTTTTCGTTCTTTCTTTAGTGTTCATTCATTTTTAAATTACATAATTACATAGTTTCATAATTATAATTGTTATAATTCTGTTTTGGTTACAGTTATCCTTCCGTGAGTGTAAGTGGTTGTGAGGGCACGTGCCTGTTGTGTAATTCTTGTTTCCTTTCCCTCGGGATTCCTCTTCGGAGCCTTCCCGGGGGAATGAATGTGTGCTAATGATTTTTGTTTTATTTTTTTACAGTTACCGATCTAGTTCGTTTCTGTAATATGGCAACGGTGTGAGCTGTCTTGTTGAGGCCTGGGGATTCGGCTGTTGCTGCCTCCCCCCTTGTATTTTCGTCAGGGGCGTGTCTCCTACTGGAAGTACTCCCGTGACGACGGACAGCTCTCCAGTTCATTTTAGAACTCTCAGGAGGCTTGCCTCCTTGGGTGGGTAACTTTCCTTCCGAGGGAAGTTTTTCCTGTCCAGGCTTGAGTTTTTCCCTTTTTGGGGGGTTCTTCTCTTGCCTTTTTTTCGTGCGACTATGCTCTTGGTGCTGAGCGGTCACACCTGCAGTTTCGCTCAAGGGGCTGGGCAACTGCAGGAGCCCCTCTTCGGAGGATTGCTCCTTTTAGGCCACTGGCTGACCAGTCTCTTCTACGAAGTGTTTCTCTTTCGTTCGCGAGAGAGTACACTCATAGAGACTCCTCTTTGGAGGATTCTTCTGCTGCTGTTGCTGTTGGCCTCCTTCGCTGTAAGGCCCACCGTCTGCCTCATCGTAAGGGCCTCTCATCTCTCTATAAGGGTGCTAAGAGACGCCTTTTTGAATCTCCGTTTGCAGCCTACATCTCCTTCTTCTTGATCTTCCGCCTTGGTGCAGATGGACAGCAGTCTGATCTCGTCTTCCGACGGGCAACGGTCTTCCCGACGGACAACGGTCTTCCAACGGACATCAGTCTCCCGGCGGACAGGCAGCGATCTTCCGATGGACATCTGTCTCCCGACGGACAACGTTCCCTTCGGGGCAAAGTGTTGCCTCCCACGGGGGTTCTTCCCTTGCGTGTCAAGGTTACCCTGCGCGCCCTTCTGCTGTGTTCTCTCCTGCTCCTGCTCAGTGTTAGCGCACAGGCGCTCTCCTGCTCATCAGCGCTTCCTGATCGCTAGCGCTCTCCTGTTCGCCAGCGCTCTCCTGTTCGCCAGCGCTCTCCTGTTCGTCAGCGCTCTCCTGTTCGTCAGCGCTCTCATGATGATCATCCCTGCTGTTCCTGTTGGTTCCTGTTACACGCCCACGTTCGCCCTCGCGATCTAGAACTTCGGTTCAGGTCTGGGTCAAGGACTCTTCTTCTGTGCGCAGGCTTCCACGCGTTGCCTTCTGCTCGTCAGCGATCATCAGCTCGCCAGCGATCACCTGCTCGCCAGCGTTCACCTGCTCGCCAGCGCGCACAGGCGATTTTAGTATCGCCTATTCAACAGCGTTCTACACGTCAGCGATCACCTGTCTCTTGGCGATCTCCAGATCGCCCGCATGTGTTACAGCCGGCGCGCCAACGTTCTCCAACGCTTCTGAAGGAACATGGTTCGCCAGCTACTAGCTCGCCATCGCGCGATCGCCCACCAGCGCATGCTGCTCGTCACCGCGCGATCGCCCACCTGCGCATGCTGCTCGCCACCGCGCGATCGCCCACCTGCGCATGCTGCTCGCCACCGCGCGATCGCCCACCTGGGCATGCTGCTCGCCATCGCGCGATCGCCCACCTGTGCATGCTGCTCGCCATCGCTCGCCATCGCGCGATCGCTCACCTGCGCATGCTGCTCGCCATCGCTCGCCAACGTGTCGACATGCCACAACGCGCCATTGCCAACCTGCGCGTTAGCGCTCACCACTGATCGCCTGTTGATCCACATCGCCAGCGGTCCTCCTCGCCCATGCGGCAGCGCGTTTCCTCGCCATCGCGCTAACGCTTGCGTTCGCCGCCTCAGACTCGCGCTCATTCACCCGCTCGCCTGCGCGCCCGCGCGACCGTTCACCTGCGCGCCCGCGCGACCGTTCGCCTACGCGCCCGCGCGACCGTTCGCCTGAGCGCCCGCGCGATCATTCGCCTGCGCGCCCACACGCCCACGTGCCTGCACGTCTACGCTCGTGCGCGTTCGCGCACATGCTCTCCAATGTTCGCCCGCGCGCGAACCAACGGTATTCCATCGCGCGGACGGACGGTGTTCCGTCGCGCGGACGGACGGTGTTCCGTCGCGCGGACGGACGGTGTTCCGTCGCGCGGACGGACGGTGTTCCGTCGCGCGAACCTACGGTGTTCCGTCGCGCGAACCGACGGTGTTCCGTCGCGCGAACCGACGGTGTTCCGTCGCGCGAACCGACGGTGTTCCGTCGCGCGAACCGACGGTGTTCCGTCGCGCGAACCGACGGTGTTCCGTCGCGCGAACCGACGGTGTTCCGTCGCGCGAACCGACGGTGTTCCGTCGCGCGAACCGACGGTGTTCCGTCGCGCGAACCGACGGTGTTCCGTCGCGCGAACCGACGGTGTTCCGTCGCGCGAACCGACGGTGTTCCGTCGCGCGAACCGACGGTGTTCCGTCGCGCGAACCGACGGTGTTCCGTCGCGCGAACCGACGGTGTTCCGTCGCGCGAACCGACGGTGTTCCGTCGCGCGAACCGACGGTGTTCCGTCGCGCGAACCGACGGTGTTCCGTCGCGCGAACCGACGGTGTTCCGTCGCGCGAACCGACGGTGTTCCGTCGCGCGAACCGACGGTGTTCCGTCGCGCGAACCGACGGTGTTCCGTCGCGCGAACCGACGGTGTTCCGTCGCGCGAACCGACGGTGTTCCGTCGCGCGAACCGACGGTGTTCCGTCGCGCGAACCGACGGTGTTCCGTCGCGCGAACCGACGGTGTTCCGTCGCTCGAACCGACAGTGTTTCTTCGCACGAACGTCGGCTTAATTCTTGCAGTATCCATTGCTCGTCTATGGGTCATCGCTCGCCGACCACCAGCTCTCGCCCTTCCTACCACGCTCGCCCTCCTTCTGCGCTCCTTCGCTCACCTTCGTTTGCGTTCCTGCGTGACCACACATGGGCGCTTCCACGTTCGCCCACGCGCAAATCTTTGAATTACCATCGCGCGAGCTCCAGGGCGATTGCGACTACGATTCCCATTGGGGTTTTCGCAGCATGGCCAGCCTGGCGAGTTCTTCTGGAGCGTATTTCCAGAACACGGCCTCACCCCGTAAACGCAGAGCATGGCACTAGCAAGAATAGGAAGAAACTTCAAGGAGGTCTGAGCAACACTCCTCTTTCCAGAACCTGGGTTAGCCCTTCCCAGTCATTCCCTGGAAGGATTTTTGGCGGGGGGCTTTCCGTTCGAGATTTCTCCAACGGCCAAGGGGTGACTGCTTACCCCTTCCTCTGGGGGCTTACCAGGTCCTTTCCCTCCTCGGTTACGGCACGAGGTTTGGTTCAAGGAAGCTACAGGAAGATCATGGGTACTTTCCTCCTCTCGGGCTCAGGCACCTTGGCCTTTCGTCGTTAAGTATCTAACATGCGGACAAGCTCGATGTTGTACCATCTGGACGCGCTGACTGAGGGCTTCCTTCGGGTGTCTCATCTGTGGAGGTCGACAACCTCAGACACCCTTCCATCCTTGAGAAGAGTTTGTTTGTGCCCAAGGACAGAGACTTAGACAGCGGCTGTGCGGAGGAAATCGACTTCCGTTTTCACTCCTCCAAGGCGCTTTCTTCCAGACTCTGCAGGGCTCCAGCGCCTTTTTCTTTCAACCACGTCGGCCTAAGTTATCGGCTACAACAACTGAGACAAGGTGTCCAATTGTAGTTTCCTCCTGTCAGGAACAGATGGCACGGGAGGCTCCCCCGGGGGGGGGCATAGTCCTAAAAGGAGCGGCAGGATTGCAGGTTTCTCGCTGGGAGGATGCTTAAGGTTACTCATCCGGATGACAGCTTCCCGATGCCCATTCCCGCACAATCTCTGTGATCAGCCAAGGATATCGCGCCTGCCATCTCTGTCAGCGAATTCAGTGTCTCTGAACCTCTATGCCATAGCGTCGGCAAGAGTTGCCCGGTTGGGCAGAATGATCCATACCTTAGGCGAAGGTCCTCCATAGGATCATCGACGGCTTCACCCCCGGCCTCTTCAGTCGATTCTTTCTTCTAAGGAAGGATCTGAGAGGGGAGTTCCGTAGTCGACCTCTCAGCCCTGATCAAGTTTGTCGAACAAACTTCGGCCAGCGTAGAACAGCAGAATCGATCAGACTGGTAACGAGGCGACAGGACTCCTTAAACCCTGGATTGGAAGGACGGGTACTTTCAGTTTCCATTCCATCCATCTTCCAGGGAGCTCGTCGAATTCAGCCTAGACTGCAAGTATTCCTGCTTATGATGCAGTGTGGCTATCCCGCCGTGGCATAGCAAGTTTTTTTCCCCAGAGAACTCTCCCTGCTTTCCTCATGGCCGCTCAGGTGCAGGCTTCCGCCTCCTTTGCTTTTTGGAGGGCTGGTCAACTCCGGTAGGCTCGGGTTCGACCTTCTTCAGTGCCGGGACAAGCTTCCGGATGCTTACCATGAGTGTGGGTTCATGGTATTTTGCTTGGAGCCTTCTCTTCTTCTGCCTCAACATGTGGAGTATCTGGTCGTGATATTGAGTCAACGGCCTTACAACGTTGGAAACCCCGCTTCTCGTCCGTCCAGCGAGGTTAAGCAACGTCGGTTCTGGTCGGTACTTGGATGGGTGACCACCTGGGGACGCCAGATTCTGTTGCCACATCCTACGAGCCTTCCTTTCAGTTGACTGTGGCAAGACTGAGGAGTCGCAGTACCTGTTCTCAGTCAAGCAGAGCTTTCAGCCCTACCTTGGAACGTTTCCTAGTTCTCCTTTCCTCATTGACCCGTCTATAGTCCAAACGGTCGCCTCAGGATAAGTTCCATGTGGCGCGGTCCAAGTTCCGGTGGTTTCAGGCAACGTTTAACCGGACTTCCTGGCCTCTATGGGACCAGCGGAACTATTAGACCTGCAATGGGTGTTGACCTATGGAACCTCTTGATGGTAGTGGATATTCTCGTCCTTTCCCCACATTCTTGATGCTGTTCTCGGACTCGTCAAAGGAAAGGGGGGGGGGGGACATGTTCCGGTCCAGGCCTATGGTCAAGACCTGAAGGATACCTCTCCATCATTCAGGCAGGCTTAGGGGCCGTAGTCTGGCCCCTCTACAGATCCTACAGCTCCTGCCGAGTCGCTCCGTGTGCGTCGACTTCATGATTCTGGCGTGTTCTAACCAGCAGGGGACGCATTTTCACACCTTCACATCTTGCAGTAGAGATACCGGGATGATTGAGATACTCTCAATACCACCATCGGCTCTCTCATTCCAGGCAGAGGAATGTTCTCTCCGATTATCCTTGAGAAGAGTTTGTTTGTGCCCAAGGACAGAGACTTAGACAGCGGCTGTGCGGAGGAAATCGACTTCCGTTTTCACTCCTCCAAGGCGCTTTCTTCCAGACTCTGCAGGGCTCCAGCGCCTTTTTCTTTCAACCACGTCGGCCTAAGTTATCGGCTACGACAACTGAGACAAGGTGTCCAATTGTAGTTTCCTCCTGTCAGGAACAGATGGCACGGGAGGCTCCCCGGGGGGGGGGGGGGGGGGGGGGCATAGTCCTAAAAGGAGCGGCAGAGTTCACGAACTCTAGGATTGCAGGTTTCTCGCTGGGAGGATGCTTAAGGTTACTCATCCGGATGACAGCTTCCCGATGCCCATTCCCGCACAATCTCTGTGATCAGCCAAGGATATCGTGCCTGCCGTCTCTGTCAGCGAATTCAGTGTCTCTGAACCTCTATGCCATAGCGTCGGCAAGAGTTACCCGGTTGGGCAGAATGATCCATACCTTAGGCGAAGGTCCTCCATAGGATCATCGACGGCTTCACCCCCGGCCTCTTCAGTCGATTCTTTCTTCTAAGGAAGGATCTGAGAGGGGAGTTCCGTAGTCGACCTCTCAGCCCTGATCAAGTTTGTCGAACAAACTTCGGCCAGCGTAAAACAGCAGAATCGATCAGACTAGTAACGAGGCGACAGGACTCCTTAAACCCTGGATTGGAAGGACGGGTACTTTCAGTTTCCATTCCATCCATCTTCCAGGGAGCTCGTCGAATTCAGCCTAGACTGCAAGTATTCCTGCTTATGATGCAGTGTGGCTATCCCGCCGTGGCATAGCAAGTTTTTTTCCCCAGAGAACTCTTCCTGCTTTCCTCATGGCCGCTCAGGTGCAGGCTTCCGCCTCCTTTGCTTTTTGGAGGGCTGGTCAACTCCGGTAGGCTCGGGTTCGACCTTCTTCAGTGCCGGGACAAGCTTCCGGATGCTTACCATGAGTGTGGGTTCATGGTACTGTATTTTGCTTGGAGCCTTCTCTTCTTCTGCCTCAACATCTGGAGTATCTGGTCATGATATTGAGTCAACGGCCTTACCACGTTGGAAACCCCGCTTCTCGTCTGTCCAGCGAGGTTAAGCAACGTCGGTTCTGGTCGGTACTTGGATGGGTGACCACCTGGGGACGCCAGATTCTGTTGCCACATCCTCCGAGCCTTCCTTTCAGTTGACTGTGGCAAGACTGAGGAGAGTCGCAGTACCTGTTCTCAGTCAAGCAGAGCTTTCAGCCCTACCTTGGAACGTTTCCTAGTTCTCCTTTCCTCATTGACCCGTCTATAGTCCAAACGGTCGCCTCAGGATAAGTTCCATGTGGCGCGGTCCAAGTTCCGGTGGTTTCAGGCAACTATGGGACCAGCGGAACTATTAGACCTGCAATGGGTGTTAACCTATGGAACCTCTTGATGGTAGTGGATATTCTCGTCCTTTCCCCACATTCTTGATGCTGTTCTCGGACTCGTCAAAGGAAAGGGGGGGGGGGGGGACATGTTCCGGTCCAGGCCTATGGTCAAGACCTGAAGGATACCTCTCCATCATTCAGGCAGGCTTAGGGGCCGTAGTCTGGCCCCTCTACAGATCCTACAGCTCCTGCCGAGTCGCTCCGTGTGCGTCGACTTCATGATTCTGGCGTGTTCTAACCAGCAGGGGACGCATTTTCACACCTTCACATCTTGCAGTAGAGATACCGGGATGATTGAGATACTCTCAATACCACCATCGGCTCTCTCATTCCAGGCAGAGGAATGTTCTCTCCGACTATCCGAGCAGAGCCTCGTAGAGAGAGTGTACCTGGGGGTCTTTGACCTTGAGTGACCAGCAAGTCCTGGTCTGGGGGACCTGATCGCGACAGCTTGGAACCTCAAGCTTCCGCTGTTCTTCCCCCCAGTCTCAGACCCCGAGACTCTGGCAAGATGCATTCCGATGATGGTGGGACAACTTTGACGCCTGCGTCTTCCTTCCTTTTTGTCTGTGGACAATGGATCTCAACAAGACCAGGTTGTCTGTCAACCTTTCAATGGGAGAGCTCCACTGGGACTATGCGCAGAACGGTTTCTGGACCCTCTGCTTCCCCTGACGGAACTCCCGGGAGAGCTTCTCCCACGGCGCAGACTACTCAAACAACCACACTGCGACATCTCTCCCGAACCGGGGCGTCGCTTCGGCTTCATGCCTGGAGACACTACGCCGCCTCCTCAAGAAGAGACAACCCGCTACAGTCGCGTCATCTGCGATAGTCATCCGCAGGGGTCTTCCAGGCAAAGTGAAGAGTCTTCGGTGGTTGGTGCCGTGGGAGATATACCTCTTCCCTTGAGGCCTCTTCTCCAGCAATAACGGTCTTATTGCCTTTCGGCGGGAGGAAACTCCTTTCCGCTCTCGGCAATGAAGCCTGTCGCTCAGCCTTTCCCTGACCTTCAGGCTTAAAGGAATAACTTTTTCCTGCCCGCTGGATCTTTCCTCGCTCATGCGAAGCTACAGTCGTCCCTGCCCTAGTCGGAGGAAGACCTCCAACTTGGAGCATGGCTCGGACTTTTTAGTCCTTTAAGAGATCTTCTCAAGACCCTTTACGACAGGCCTCGGATTGTATTCCGCCTTGGGTCTCCTGCTCACTCTGGCCATGGCCAGTGTGTAAGCAATCTTCTTGGTCTCGTACGACTCCGCCCTTTCTATGGAAGAGGGGAAGGCAACATTCAGGTTCGCTCCTGAGTTGTTGGCTAGACTCAGAATCTGGGGGTCCTGGCCCTTCGGTCCAATTCCTTCAAGATTTCGAGTCACCATTCTGTATCTGATGTCCCAAGACCTTCTCTTTCTCGCCAGTAAAGGAATCGAGAGGTAAGCTTTGGGAACAGCTGCAGTTTGTCCTCAGTTGCAGCCGATTTGGGAGCACAAGGAGGACACGGGGGAGAGTCACCAGTATACCTCTTCAGCCCGGACTCAAGGACATTCATCTCGACCTGTCTCCAGACCCTCCCCCGTCACGTCGCCCTACAGCACAATGTTGGATACATCGCAACGTCCCTCGCCTTCGAGTAATACTACTCTGTGACGCAGGTGCTACAAGCTGGAGTCTGGAAGCGTCTAATGACCTTCGCAGCCCGCTTCCTGCAGGGCGTGACCCACAGGAGTCTCGATACGTTTTCTATCGCTCTGTGGTGGCTACACAACAGCTGGTCTGACCTCAGGCTCCTTTTTGGACAGGTAGCAGAAGGTTGAGGGCATTGTTATCAGGTTTTAGTCTGCATGAACGAAAGAAGTATGTCTGGCCCTTATTTCTTTCTTCATCATCCCCTCTATGGGGAAGCAGCATCCTGGTCTCTGCATAGCTGACCTCGAACCTCTGCAGGTAAACCATGCTTCCTTGTGTTCCGAGTATTGAGTCAATACTGTCGCGTCCCCCATACCCTGACGAGGTGGTATTGGGAACGTCCTAACCCAGAGTTCCTTCTGGAACTCCAGGTCAACTGCCTAGAACGGGTCACACTTCTTCCTTCACACACAAGCTTATGTAGGCCACACGGTTCCTTGCGGAGCAAGGAACTTGTGAGGTGCAGGGACTCCTTTTCTCGAGTGCGACTCACTCGGATTCTGAGTCCCCGGGTAAAGCCAAAGCCAGTATGGCTGGGGACTTTCCACCCTACCTAAGGGGTAAGTCACCCA
This sequence comes from Palaemon carinicauda, assembly GCF_036898095.1. Lineage (NCBI taxonomy): Eukaryota > Metazoa > Arthropoda > Malacostraca > Decapoda > Palaemonidae > Palaemon > Palaemon carinicauda. The sequence goes on from NC_090761.1 coordinate 43,709,189, forward strand.
ATGTAAATAGCGTGGTTTGTATTTCGGTTACGGAACAAATGACAAATTCGAAGATAATTTGTATTTTTCCTAACCATACAAACCTTAGCTATTTACACATATTTGCCCGCCAGCCCTGTCCCCCAAGACAAGTCCTACCTCTAAGTGAAAGTGAGCATTCATCTGTGTGTGAGGGGGGGGAGGGGTAGCTAGCTACCACTCCCCTACTCCCCCGCTAACTAGCGCGGGGGTAATACACCCTCGTTAAATTCTAATGGCTCGCCATTTCAGCTGCGCTAAAAGGTAAACCCAATGTAAATAGCTAAGGTTTGTATGGTTAGGAAAAATACAAATTATCTTCGAATTTGTCATTTTCATGCATATTTGTCCCGGCTAGCCTAGCTTAGAGTGGTGGTTTTGTCAGACTGGTTCGCCGATAGCGATCAGGCCGTTCTTACTGGTCTTGTTGGCAGCGGTCTTTTTACCCTTAGAGGGTTTTTACCTCGGTTATACTAGTTTACTGATCCTATTATGTCTGTTGCCTTCGATTCTCTGGTTTTTTCGGCCTATTAGACTTAGCCTAGCCCTCGTTGGCAAATCCGTTGGACCGCCATGCTGCATTCGTTCACGATCTCCCATACTAGGACTATGCAGTCTTTTTGAGTTCCCCTTTACAAAGGGTGAGCTCCTTTTGTCTGTACGCAGACTTTCCTGTATTGCCGTTCTATCATAGCCTCTGGGATTTCTCAATCGACCTACAGCATTGATCTTTTAGGCTTAGCCTAGCCCTTGGTGGCGATTGGATTAGCCCTTGTCGGCGAATCCGTTGGGCCGCCATGCTACATACGTTCTTGATCTCCCATGGTTGGACTGTGCAGTTTTTTGGAGTTCGCCTTTGCGAAGTGTGATCTCTCCTTGTCGTTGTTCCGACTTACCTGTTCTGCCGATCCTTCATAGCCTCTGGGATTTTTCCATTTACCTGTGGCCTCGACCTGTGAGGCTTAGCCATTCTGCATTCGTTCATAATCTCTCGCGCTAGGACTGCGCAGTCTTTTGGAACTCTCCTTTGCGAAGGGTGATTTCATCATGTCGGTGCGCCGACTTCCATGAACTGCCATTATTTCTTAGCCTCTGAGATTTCTCAATCGGACAGGGGACGCCGTCTCTGACGGCGTGGCGTTTATTTTGATGCATGGATATAGCTTCTCCATGTCATCACCTCTCTTTTTATACTAGTCTTTCCGGGATGGACAATGCATGGATTTTATTATGATGCTGCTGTGCTTTTTGCTTTTATTGATCTTGGGAGTTGGTTCCCTCTAGGATCTGACCTTCCTTGGCCGTTGGTATGCTTCTCCCCGAGGGGTGAGCTATCAGACTGATGACAGTGCCGGTGTTTGCGGCTTTGCCACCACCTTTTGGCACACTATCCTATCGTAACTGTACTGGCGATGCGTCACTGCTTGCGGCAGTGCCTCCACTGGCGGCGCTGCCTTCAATTACGGCATGGTTTTTTCTGCAGGAACCACTGCCATTTGTCTCTGCCGACCTAGGCACCTTTGCCCCTAATGGTGTTGCCGTTACTGGCGGCGGGGCTAGTACTAGTCTGTAGGAGGGATTGACTGTACCAGCGCCTTGAGTCACATAGGAGGGTGGCGGCGATGCTTTTACACCCTAGCGATGCCGGTGCTTCCGGCAACGCTGGTATATCTGGCGTACATGCCTATGGTAACGCTTGAATAACTGTGATGTTGCCAACCTTTCGACACCCAAACATAGATTTTTCCTACGCCCAAATCTGTTTCATAGTACCCGTTCTAGCGATATGTTGCTGCTTACGGCTGTGCCGCCACTGGCGACACTGCCTCTCTTTTGGCAATGTGCTTTCTGCAGGAATCCTTGACCGTTATCTCCGCTGCCCTTGGGCACTATTGCCACTGACAGCATTTTCGTTACTGGCGGCGGGGTTAGTACTAGTCTATGAGTGTGGATATTGGTACCAAACGCCGGTACCTTCAGGGCACATGCCTTTCTGCCCTTTTTTATCTGAGACTGTCTTACATAACTAAGATGAGTTCTCTACTTACTGTAGGTGAATTCTACTACAGGTTAATATAAAAGCCTTAACTCCTTTAACGTTTGAGGTTTCTTTATGTAGGTTGGGCCTGGGAACTCCTACGAAAGGGTTCTAGGCTCCTGCTTTGAATACCCACTACATATGGTTATTGGTTTTCTACCAATTTGTCTATTTCTCTTTGAGGGCGTGGATTGAATAGATGGTTGGTAACTCTATAGGCTAGTTATGCCTCCCGAGTTTTTTCTATTGAGGTTATAACCTTGCTTTTATAACCTGCGGGTTGCTTTAGACTCTTGCTCATTTATCAATGCGTTGATTGCTTAATGATTAAGTTTACCTGTACCGGTGCCCTCTAATTGGCCATTTCTCTGCGGAGATATAGGGGCAACTATTCTTTCCATGAGCATTTCCCCACCAATTTTTTCCCCTTTTGGGCCTATAGCAACGGACTTTCAGGGGGCTAATTTTTCCAATCTCGCGTTCTTTATAGGGGATGGACATAGGGTAATTTATCTCCTTTCTTCTCACCAATGGCATTTACACACAATTTGGGGATTACTATTCCCTCAATTGTTTACATGGAGCATTAATGACCCATTTCTTTTAGCTTTAGGTGTCTGCTAGAGGATGTAGTACTCATTTGAACCCTTTTCTCCTTACAGGCGGTGCCTATACTTAGATACACTGTTAAGTGCAGATTTGTGTCAGAGCTGTGAGACATCCCTGTGGTCTCGATATTTGCCGCACACATGCGAAGTGTTGGATGATGAAAGGCTCAGTATTGTACTGGGACAATCAGGATTGCAGTGTTTGTAAGGATTTACTTCACTCCAGATGGGTCTCGGAGGATACCTCCGATGACGCCTGTTCTTCCCGTGGTACCTTCGCACCTGGGTAAGAGGATGAGATAGTCTGATCTCATCAAGAATTCAGTGGTGTCTACCAATTCTGACTCCACTATGACATCGGCCTCCCGTTCTACGGTTACGATTGCTTCTTCCGTGACGGGGGCTGTTCCTGCCCGTTTCTCCTCCCAACATCTGCTAAGCTCATGGAGCCCCCTAGTTCCCGATTACTTTATGTACTACAATACATCTGGTACTTATGGCTAACAGGAAAGCCTTCATGGAGGGGAATTAGTAATACCAGGTGATGGTGTTCAAGGCCTCATGTGAAGAGATCCAGGCCTTCGAGAAGCAAGAGGAGTTGCCTAGATATAAGGTTTGGCACTCCTAGCTACCTTATTGCACACAGCAATGATGACGGCAGTGGGTATCAATATACAGATTATCGCCTTTGGCGAGAGCTTGGCCTCCTTCGTGGCCCTGGACAAAGTGGTCTTCCACTTTATTTCAAAGAGCTACATCAGTGGAGTTAGCCTTTTGTGAGGGTAAGCCTCTCCCAGCTTTGGAAGAGTGCACACCAGTCTCACCTTTCTTACCACACAATTCTGTCCACTTGACCAATGTCCAGTTTACTTTTGCTGAGAGTAAACTGGATATGGATGCACCGGGCCACCAATTTTTTGAGAAGCTTCCCAGGATTCCTGAACACCTTCTTAAGTTTGAGTCGTAGATCAGATAATGGTTGGCAATGTTGATGTCTCTGTAGTGCTTTATGGGAATGAGGATCGGTCATTTTGCAGGTGCCTTCGTCTTTCCTTGCTGGCGAAAACTCATGTCGACACCTTTATGAAAGACCTTTATGCTTCTTTTCAGGTCTGTCGATCCTGTAGTGAGCATGGACTTGACACAGCTACCATCTGCAACGAGCTGAAACGTTTCTCACTTCTAGCATCTGGGGAAAAGACCTGTTTCCATAGAAAGTTGTGAAGAAAGTTACGGATAAGGCTGTCGCATAGCTTAGAGCCTTTTCCTGAAGTGGGGGATCTCATTGAAGAGGTAGTTCACCCCTGGAAAGGCTACAACCAAGAAGTCTCACAAACTGATTTATCATAGCAAGTCGTTTGTTCTTTCTTATGCCGCTATCCCTCAGAATGTCTACGCTGTGCCCTTATAAGTGGTGTCACAGTCCCTGGCCTTCCACCCTATGTATGAGTAAGGGTTGTCTTCCGAAGCCGTCTTGGCAGTGGAGGCAAGTCCAGAGATTGTGGACTTTGAAACGGCAGTGGAGGTAGCGGTTCATGTCCTCAACACAAAATAAGGAAGGCCTCCGGTAGGGGGACGGTTAGCCTTGTTCAAGTATTGTGGGGTCTTCAGTCTTTGGACGCAGAACGTCATTTCCAACGGCTTTGGTTGGAAGTAGTAACAATGGCCACCACAGTACAGGAGATTCTTCCAGGAACACATTCTTGTCTGGAACAGTATGTATAAGATCTCTTGAAGAGGGGTGTTATCTGCTGCGTGAGATCTATGAAATTTCAAGATCGTCTATTTTGTGTGCCAAAACGGTTTCGAGCTTACCTCAAACTATTCTCGTCTTGTCTGGTCTAAACTTGTTCGTTCAGTGGGACAGGTTCCAGATGTTGGCTATTTCGCAGATATGGACCTTACCACCCTTGGAGGCTTTCACTGTCTCTATAGATTTTAACGACATCTTTGTATTGTCGGTTAGGTTGACACTTATCCCCCTACCTTAGTTGTAGCGTGTGGAAAAAAGTCTACGTATTCAGAGTTATGCCATTTGGGCTCAGCATAGCTTTGAGGGTTTTCACGAAGTTTACTGACGTAGTCGTACAACAACTCCGGTAGACAGGATTTTAAGTAGAGGCATACCTGGTTGACTGGCTAGTGTGAGTTCCCTTGGCACAGAGTGCTCGGAAGCAGCCAATTGAGTTTTTGGTTCCTCTAGTCCCTTGGACTTCAGATCAACCTTAAGAAATCAGATCTAACTCCAGCTCAGGACTTCCCGTGGTTGGAGATTTGTTGTGACTAAGTCACACTCCCGTTCTATTCCTCCCTCTAAGGGAGAGGAAATAGAGACGCCAGCCAAGTCCCTGATCAAGTCGGGGATGATCACCAGGTGACACTCTGGAGGAGGTTTGAGGATCTTTACGATTTACGAATTCTGTCCTCAATGTACGACTCAAAGATGCAATCCGAGTTTGGGGAAGAAGAGCCTCACACGCTCTTCCTGACCATCAGAGAAGAGCCCGGTTTTACTGCGGAAGCAACTTAGACCGTGGTCCACTGCCATAAGTCTTTCACAGACATTGCTGTTGCGCTTCCTCCTCCAGTAGTGACACTTTGTTCGGATGCCTTGTTGGATGGTTGGGTGGGTCATAACCCACCCAAGAAAGTGCAGAGCTGTTGGTCTCAGAAATTTTAACAATACCACATCAATATTCTGGAGTCCATGGTAGTCTTCTTGTCCCTCATGAAATTATACCTAAAGGAGAACATTCATATCCATTTAAACCTCATTAACAGGGTTATAGTCTATTGATTCAACAGACAAGAATCAAGGTGTCCTCAATTGAACCACGTAATGATAACCGTCTTTACGTTGGATCAGAAGAAAGGTTGGCATTTGTCAACCTCTCTCCTTCAGTGAGATAAAATCTCTGGCCTTCAAGTGGATCTGTTTGCAATGAGTTTCAGCATGGTATTTTCCTGCTAGGTAGCACCGAAAGTGGTTCAAGCAGCAGTGGGCATGGACACTAAAGTTCGTCAATGTCCCTGGATGGGAGTTGTTGGACGACGATTTGCCCGTTTCCACCGTTTAACGTCCTCGTGAAGGTTTTGGACAGGCTTGGATCTTTCAAGGGATGGTGGCTCTGGTGGCTCCTTGGTAGCCAATGAGCAACTGGTTTCCCATGGTCACGGATTTGAATCCCAACTTGTGCCGTGACCAACCCTATTCTGTCTCAGGATGGATAGCAGGGGATTGTTTATGTTTCATCTTAGAGATCGTACAATCCTCATCTCATGTTTGATTTCACACTAGTCCTGAGAATGAAATTGAAAATTCAACGTTTTAAGTGGGTATTTGCGGAAACTATGAGTCGTCTAACACCATGACTCAGTATGAAACGTCAGGGACCAAATGGGTCAAATGTCAAAGACATAAATTCAGGGTTGATTACTATGGATTTTTGTTTAAATTTCAAGCTTACTTTGCATGTTTAAAGTCTAGCTTCCTCCACAATTTCGTCGTACAATTCGGCCCTCATTAGATCTATACTATACAGTATGCCTTTGATGTCGAATTTTACTCGGATCTCTTCAACAAAGTTCTGAAGGTTTGTGCAAGGCTATGGCTGTTGGGTCCACTGAAGCCTATCTCTTGGTCTTTGGACATAGGCAATCAAAAGGCTTCTATTCTTGATTCCACTCAGAAAGCCATCTTCTTAATTGCGATGGCTTCTGGTGCTCGGGTTAGTGACATTGTAACGATTTCTAGAGACGAGAACCACATTGAATTTGTGGATAATGGCGAGGTTAATTTATACCCTGATCCCACTTTTCTGACTAAAAATTAACTTCCATTTTCACCTTGGGGTCTATGGAAAATAGTTCCCCTTCAAGGTGATCCTTTCCTTTGTCCAATACACTGTCCAAAAGTATATTTGCTGAGAACAGTGCAGTTTAAAGGTAGTCTGATTTGTCTCTAAACCAGTTACGAAATAATATTACTTATTCTATATGAAGAGTGGACCCGGCTCATAAGACATCGGGTCTCTGCCTTGAAGATGTGGCTTCCTTCTTGAACTTTTTCCAGTATATGTCCATTGAGGGACTGCAGACATATACTGGTCGGAAGTCCACTTGGGTTTTCTTCAGGCATTATATGAAGCAATTGGAGGAGACGCCACTTTGTGGTGGTTGCGGGTGTGTTATCAAACCCTCGGCAACGACATAGCCCACAATGCATCTTAGGGCACTCCTTCAGCTCGTTATCACCAATGAGTAAACAGAAGTTTTTGCTTCAAGGAAAAAAGGAAAAATGCACTTCATTTCCTTTTCAGCTTCCCAGGTGTCTTTACGATGATTTATGTGTTCCTTCAGTGCTACAGCCTAACTGTCTAAGTATCATTAAGCTATATCTCATTTGGTTTGGTTGATTAACCCCTTTTTTGGTACCGATGTGATCATGTGTCTCTTGATCAGGTTTACCTTGTCATAAGTTTTCTATGGTTCCTTATGTCATGTATTTGGCCCCTTATGCTACCTTATGTATGGGTAGGGACGGGATGCATTTATTTTGTACAAAAAATTTCCATGTTAGGTTAATGATGGTTACTTGCTAACCTTGGCACTGATTATTGAGAGTAAAAGGCTGTGAATTGTTCCATGACTTTTACTTTTACGCCCTACTATTATAATTGTAATTACTGTAGTGGCTTTATCTTTAGTGTGCCTTCTCATTATTATCCTTTCTGAACATAATTGGATTTAATCTCAAGGCGAGTTTTGGTTACATACGCCTCACCTTTGATGCCTCCTTTAGTTTCGGCCTCCTCAGAACTCCCAACACTAGCATCAGCCGTTTTTCCAATTGCGGAGGGCGGTTCCTTGGGTCTTTATTACCTCCTTGTCGGACCATCATGCTTATCAATTCTGCCACCGAACTGTTCTGGCATATATAGTTGAGAGTGATACCTATGCCTTGACGGAGTAATCCTGTAAGTGCATTTCGGTATTGGGACCTCTCCCTTTGAGGCTTCCTACAGAAGCATAGGTAATTCTTTGGTACACTTCCATCAGGACAACATGGCTCGAGCCCAAAAACCGGATTTTGACGTAGGAAAAATATATTTTTGGGCGAGATAGCCATGTCGTCCTGATGGCCCACCCGTTACGTTGTCCCTCCCCGATGCCTCGTTGGATGCCTCTTCTCACCGTAGTTGCGCTGCTGTGTGGAATGAGTTTATCAGGGACGAATAGTACTATGAAGGGAGAGGATATGTAACGGCTCCTCACCTATCCTCCTCCTTAGATTCCTAGACTGGGTTAAGTCTGTTTTGGGTGCAGATATCTATGGTTATCTACGGATACATCCCTGATTATACTTCTCTTGTAATATCCCTCACAGAAATATTATACAGTAGGAAGCTGCCTAAAGGAACTTCCATCAGGACGACAGCTATCTCACCCAAAAATAGATTTTTCCTACGTCAAAATCCGTTTTATGACCAAAATTAAGGATATCCTTTGGGTCTGGCAACATTGTATCGTTGCCTAATGTTCCCACTTGTGCTGGTTAGGTGCATCAGAGCTTATGCCTCATTCCCCACTTCCCTCTTAGTCGCTGTGCTGAACAGACATCTGCTTGACTACTGTCCATTCTGTGCTTTTCCTTATCAGTTCTTGTGATAATGAGTGCTTCTTAAGTATATTTGAGAACCAGGCCTTGGCCTTGATGGTCATCCTTTTGACAGCTTCATGAGTTGTGTGGAAGTAAATCCCCGTATTTCATGTCGTGCATGTCGAGGTAAGAGGTGTTCTATATCCTCTCATTTTGAGATTTGTATGGAATAGTTGTCTTCCCAATGAAAGAAACTTAGCATCAGTCATAATAAAGATAAAAGGAATTGTTCCCCCTCTTCCAAAGAGGGCATGAAGCAGAAAGCTTTTCTTACAGACTGAAAATTGTCTCTGTACCTAACGAGACAGATTACTCAACAGTGATTACAACCCTCTGGCTTTGGCAACTAACCAACCAAAGTTGGATTAATTACAGGAACTACTGATTTCTCCATAGTTTGTAGATCCTAACTGATCACCATCCCCACCAACAAGTGTACTAAACTAGGAGGAACAGCTTTTCATTTCAGATGTAGGGGAAGGAGATTTCTCATCCATGATACAGATCTCTCGTTAATTTCGGTTAATAACCTTTTAATAATACGTCAACACGGTCCTTGCACCGTTAAGGTAATGGACAACAGGTATCTCCACCTCCTTTAATGTTTGAAGTTACATTATTCCACAGTGAAAGCCCTTAGTAGAGTCAAGCTTATTAGTAATAATGTACCCGATCCAAATGGTAAGAGTTCCCCTTGAAAGAAAATAATCAATCATCAGATCATCACTTTCAGATTCTTCATGAAGTGTCCAAGTCCAAAAAGAACAAGAAAGATTGGCGGCATAGGCCTAATTCAAGTGCAAAACTTTCCCTGGGTGACAGATGCACATATTGCCCATGTGTCCTTTACCACAAACAGGTACTGAAAAGCATAAGCCTGTAATGGCTCAAAACAGAAATGCACAAGAGGTGACACGCATTCCTTCTGACTGAACGTACCGCTACAAGCACACATCCCACAATTACTGCCGCAGTTCAGGCGCTGCTATCAATATTCGTTTTAGAAAAAGTACAAGGTCTACATCATGGACTTTGATGAAGAGGTACAAGGTTTATATCATCAGGCAAAGGATGGACTTGGTTCAAATTTTTTTCAGAAAAATATCCTTTGATGAAGAAGTACAACATCAATATCATTGGGTAAAAGATGGAGTTAGTTGGAACGATCTAGTTGATGAACTATAAAGGAGTAGTGAAGGACATTTTTTAAGGAGACAATATCCTTTGATGAAGAAGTACACTGTCTACATCATTGGGTAAAGGGTGGATTCAGATGGAAGGATCTAGTTGATGAACTATGAAAGGTGAGAAAACCAGGGGGATCTAATCCTTGATGTTGGACTGTCGGCTTCTGGCCAGAAGCCAATCATTACAGATATGGGAAGGATGATTCCTTATTTTCTCTGTCTCGGTTCTAACAGCCTGGTTTACTTTACAGGAAAGACGGTTCACTGCTGCCGTTTCGGATTAGCTCATTCAGCGTAGGTGATTCGGCATAGGAATTTTTCAGCTAAGGCATTTCGGCATTCAATTAGCACTTGGTTGTTATAACTATCGAATTATCTTTCTCTCTTTTACCCATTTAACTATCAAATAAGTACCTGTACATTTTACATTAGCGCTTGGATTTTATAGCTATCAAATTATCCCTTTCTCTCTTTTTACTCATTCAACTATCAAATAAGTACCTATATGTTACTGTCAAATACGTGCGCTCTCTCTCTCTCTCTCTCTCTCTCTCTCTCTCTCTCTCTCTCTCTCTCTCTCTCTCTCTCTCTCTCTCTCTCTCGATCATTTAGCTCAGTTCAAGAAAATATTTTTCAGTCGTGTAAACCCTTTTATTCAAAATGGATGAAGAATTTTTATCAAAACGTGGAAGTAGTAAAGTAATACACGATGGATATCTTTAATTTTTGACACAAATAGCAAGGGTGATCCTAACTTGAAGTTTTGGCGATGTGATCAGAAAGATCGTTGTGAAGTAAGATTACATATGAAGGATGGAAAAGTGATTCGCCAGTTGAATGAACACACCCATCAATCATCTGCTGCAAAAATAGAGGTCGAAAAGATAAAAACTAATTTTAAGAAAAGAAGTGCTGAAACTTTGAAGCTACCAACAGTTGTGGTATACAAATGTTTAACTGGGGCTTCTGCAGCTACTTTAGCTTTAGCCCCAGACATGCCTGCAATGCGAAACCTTTCTAGGAATCGAAAATTCTTAAACAGGGCACCAGCTAACTAACTCATTTGGAGAATCTAGTTATACCCAAGTCCTATACATTATATGTTCCCCAACTGGGTGTGGAAGAAAAATTCCTTTGGGAGATAATGGAGAAGGTAATAGTGGGACATTGTTATTTGGAAGAATAGGCTGGCTTCAACATTTAGTCTACTCAGAAATTTGGTTTGCTGACGGGACTCACTATTGCGCCTAGTCTTTATCTCGGGTGTACATTATGTCTGCTAAGATGCACGATGGAGTTATTCCAATAGTGTATGATCTTCTCCCTAACAAAGAAAAACTTATTTTCATATATTCAAGTTCCTTAAAACCCTCGAACCAAATTTGAGACCTACTTCCATAAATTGTGATTTTGAACAAACTGCAATTCATGCTTTGCAAGATGCATTTCCCACCATGCGTATTAATGGATGCTTTTTCCATCTTGCACAAAATATGCATAGACATCTTGCTTCAATGGTTTTATCAAATCTCCATAAAAATTATTCTGACTTTACGTTAAAGGCAAAAATGATAATAGCTCTCGCCTTCGTTCCATTACAAAAGATGGACGAGTACATGGATACACTAGCAGCAGTTCTTCCTGATGGACTAATACCCATATTTCATTGGTTTGAAGATCATTATTTTGGACGACAGAATAGACATCGAAATGCAAGAATGAACCTCATTTTCCCTCCCGAAATATGAAACCTTTTTAAATGAACTATATATAATAAAGGTAGCACCAATAACCACAACAAAGCTGCCAATCGACATCTATAATACGAATTAGGAACGAATCATCCAATCATCTGGAAATTTATTGATACCTTAAGGAAAGCTTAGAAAGGGCGTGATGCATTTCTTGAGAAATTGATCGCTGGAAATCAACCTCCCAAAAAGCTAAAGAAATATAGAAGTGCTGAGAAAAGGTCCTTTGGTGACTTAGTATAATGTCTACATACTAAGGTAAACGATGGACTCAATTGGAAGGAACTAGTAGGTGAACTATGAAAGAAAGAGAAAAGGGAAATTTTTTAACAAAGAATTATCTTTTGGTTATGAAGTATAAGGTGTACATACTAAGGTGAAGGATGGACTCAATTGGAAGGAACTAGTAGGTGAACTATGAAAGAAAGAGAAAAGGGAAATTTTTTAACAAAGAATTATCTTTTGGTTATGAAGTATAAGGTGTACATACTAAGGTGAAGGATGGACTCAATTGGAAGGAACTAGTAGGTGAACTATGAAAGAAAGAGAAAAGGGAAATTTTTTAACAAAGAATTATCTTTTGGTTATGAAGTATAAGGTGTACATACTAAGGTGAAGGATGGGCTCAATTGGTAAGATTAGTTGGTGAACTATGATAGAAAGAGAAAAGGGACATTTTTTTTTTAATGAGGAATTATCTTTTGACGACGTAGTATGAGGTCTACACACTAAGGTAAAGGATGAACTCAATTGGAAGGATTAGCTGGTGAACTATGAAAGAAAGAGAAAAGGGACATTTTTAATGAGAAATTATCTCTTGATGATGAAGTATAAGGTCTACACACTAAGGTAAAGGATGGACTAAATTGGAAGGATTAGTTAGTGAACTATGAAAGAAAGAGAAAGGGGATATTTTTTTTTAGATGAGGAATTATCTTTTGGTGACGAAGTAATAGGTCTACATACTAAGGTAAAGGATGGACTCAATTGGAAGGATCTAGTTACTGAACTATAAAAGAAAGAGAAAAGGGAAATTTTTCTAAAATGAGGAATTATATTTAGGTAACAAAGTATAAGGTCTACATAATAAGGTAAAGGATGGACTCAATTGGAAGGATCTAGTTAGTGAACTAGAAAGAAAGAGAAAAGGGGAATTTTTAATGAGGAATTATCTTTTGATGACGTTGATGACGAAGTATAAGGTCTACATTGTGGAGGATTAATTTTATTTTAATTTATTTTTTTATTTGCCAAATCAAAGAGAGAGAGAGAGAGAGAGAGAGAGAGAGAGTGCAAGTGTGTTTATTTAAGTTTTGTTCAGTGAGAGAGAGAGAGAGAGAGAGAGAGAGAGTGCAAGTGTGTTTATTTAAGTTTTGTCAGTGAGAGAGAGAGAGAGAGAGAGAGAGAGAGAGAGAGAGTTGTTTTAGTATTGTTAAATCGAGACATTTTATTTGCTTTAGCTTTGTCATTAGAGAGAGAGAGAGAGAGAGAGAGAGAGAGAGAGAGTGTGTGTGTGTGTGTGTGAGCGAGTGTTTATTTACTTAAGTTTGTCAAACCGCAAGAAAGAAAGAAAGAGTGTTTATTTGCTTTAGTTTCGTCAGAGAGAGAGAGAGAGAATTTCATTTGCTTCGTTTTGTTAGATCGCGCGTGCGCAAGAGAGTATGTGTGTATGTGCGTTTGTGTGTGCGTGTTTTGTGTGTCCGCGGGTGCGCGCTGAGGAAAGGGTAATTAGCGAATGATTGTTTGAAGTTGGAAGATTGTTGGTATAATTGAGGTTGTTTGTTTACCTTTTTAGCTAGGATAGGGTGGTGTTGAAATGTCTTGGGCGAAAGCATTGGATATCGAACGATAGTAGGAGTCGGCTGTGTATTTTTTTTTGCTCTTCGAAAGCCGGCTGTGAAGCTTTTTTTTATATTCTGAGCCGCGATTCCTCCTTTGGAGAGACCGAATTTAGAAAGTGGATTTGTTATTGATGACCTGGCCTGTACTTAATATTGTTTGGACTGCTCATTTGACTGCATAACCGTTGATGACCTGGCCTGTTATTTGAGATTCCGATTGATGATGATGATGATGATGATTATAATGAGGATGATGACCACGTTTAATGTTATTGGACAGTCGAATTGACTGTTCGTTATTGTTTGCCAGGAGTGGTGGCAATTGGTTACAAAGACTGGTGCCAGTGTGTAGAGTCGGTGGACGATGGTGGCCACACACAAATATTAATTTAAGAAGTTCTCGTATGTTTTAGTATTAAGTTTGATTATTTTTGCTGGGTTATATATGACGACTGGTGTTTAAGTGTTGTGATTTTTTTTCAGTGTTTAAGTATTTTTCGGTACTGTGTGTGAAGTAAGTGTTTTCAGTACTGTATGTGGACTGACGGTGTTGGGTATATTTAAAGGCTATTGTTTTCCCGATTATTGGAGAATTCTCGGTACCCTTACGCACCGATATCTATTTATCCAGCAAATTTTGTCTGTTGAATTTAATGTGTGATTTTTGTTTTCGGTTGCGGTAAATATAGTTTTAAGGTTATGTTTTGTTTGTTTTTCCCTTCGTGCAATAGTCCAGTTTGAAGTAGAGTCAGGGGAAAGTTTGTATTGTGGGATATTGAGAAAGTAAGAGTGATTAAGGGTGTGGGGGGTTTGTTTTGTTGACATCCCGCTACATAAATTTGGCGCCCGAACAGGGACTGCCGAGGTGGGATAGAAGCTGGACTGTTGGACGAAGGACGGAATTAGGATTAAGGTTGATGAAAAATGGAGGAGCAATTAAGGGTTTTGAGGGAGGAATTGCGGCTGAGTAAGGAGCGTGAGGAGAGGTTGCTAGTAGAGAATGAGAGGTTGAACTGGGAGAATGCGGTGATGCAGAAGGAGCTTAGGGAGTTAAAGGGAAACTGTAGCGAAAGTGGAAGAATGTTTTGAGATGAGGATGAAAGAGAATGAGGAACGAATGGAGAAACGAATGGAAGATATGATAGGGCAAGTAATGGGGATGATGAAAACTGTTGTAGGTGAAGGTGCAGTCGGAGGAGTGGCTTCTGCTTCTGGTAACGGGTTGATTGTGGAAGAGGATAGGGTAAGTGATAATGGGGACGGTAGTGATAGTGATATTGAAAGTAAAGGGCCTAGACATAGTAAGATTGGAACGAAGGGTGATAGGAAGAAGGAGAAGAAAGGTAAAGATAATGTGAAGAAAGAAAAGAAGAAAGGTCAGGGTGTGAGTGAGGATGATCATGAATGGGTGAAGGTGGTAAGTAAGAAAAAGGGTAAGAAGGGAATAGTTAAAGATAGGACTTTGAGTGTAGAATTAGATTCATTGTATTCAAATGAAGAAGAAGGCAACAAGAAGGGAGTAGACAGTGAAGATAGTAGTGAGAATGAAGTAGAGGAAGTTTGTAAGACAGTGTTTATGAGAGAGGTACCTAGGTGTGCAAGTTATAATGAACATAGCAGTAGGGATGTATATGACTTCTTTAGGGAATATGAAAAGTTTTGTCAGGCTAAGTATGGGGATAGTAAGAGAGTTTGGGCTAGGGAGTTGGGAGAATTTTTGTCAGGATATTTGTTGACGATGTATGGGGTGATAATGAGTGTAGGAGAGGTTGAGTATGAAAGTGTAAAGAATAGGATAATTGAACAGGTAAAACGTATGAAAGGTAGTGTTAGGTATAAGCGAAAAAATGATTTTGATGAAGCACGAATGAAGGTGGGTGAAGCAATCTCGATGTATGTATGTCGGTTAGAAACATTGGCTAGAAAGAAGTATGGGGACGAAGGAATAAATGAAAATAAGGAACTAATGAAGAAGTTTTTGGGTACAGTACCAGAGAGTGTGTGCGAGTTTATTAATTTGAAACGGAAGGAGAAAATGAGGTGGACTAGAGAGAGATTGACTTGGGATGATATTTTAGAGATAGTTGAGGATTACGAGTTGGATAGGTGTATGAAAGAAAGTAAGTCTGTGAGTGTAAGAACTGGAATGGAGGAATGTGTGCCAGAATTGGTAGTTTTAGAGATGCTGTTATGAGAGGGCCAATGAGGGCAGCTGATAGTGTAGTAGATAGAAGTGTTAGGGTGAGTAATGTAGGAATACCCATGGCGAGAAATGACGGGTTTAGACAGGGAAATCAAGTTTGGAGAGATAGAAGTGCTAGTACGCAGCAAGTTAGGTTAGGTAGTGGTATCTGTGAAGAGAGGTGTTATAGGTGTGGGAAGGTAGGACATAAAAAGAACGAGTGTAGATGGGCATTAGGAGCATGTTTCGGGTGTGGAGAGACAGGGCATCGTATTAGCGACTGTAAGAAAGAGAAAGTGGTCAAGTGTTATCGGGTGTGGTATGACTGGACACATAGCGAGTGGATGCCGTAATAATCGTATGAATGTAATTTGTGGGTAATTGTGGTAAGGATGGTCATTATGCTAGAATGTGCAAGGAGCCGCGGGGTAAAGTGTACTGAATGTGATGCAGATGGGCATGTAGCTAGGGTTTTGTAGAAAGAAGGGGTCAAGTCAGCCAGGATGTTCGGGAAACTAATTAATCAGAGGGTTCAGCTGGGTGAGTCCCTCGTGTGTGTGGGGAGTGAATGTGATGCATGTTCGTGAGGGTTTATTGCATGAAGATGTGATGGGAGAAAGAGCACATGATTGCATGAGTGTGAAAATGATTTTTAATGGTGTAGAGTTGGTTGGTTTGATTGATACTGGTTGTGGTGTCAATTTAATGTTTAGGAATGCATATGATAAGGTAAAAGAGGTTTTGTGAATTTAAGGGATGTAAGGGTGAAGTAAAAGGTATTGGTAATTTGCGTATGCCTGTGCAAGGAAAGTTGCGGGAAAATGTTATGATTGGGGGGCTGATGATGGAGGATAATGATTTTTACGTGGTTGAGGGAGCGAATGAGAAATATGACGTACTGCTTGGGTATAAATTTCTGAAAAAATGTGGTATGATTGTACATCCAAGTGTGAATATGATTGAAATAAAGGTTAAAGGTAATATTTGTGGGGAATTTTATTTAAAGGAAGACGGCAGAGGTGAGTACGAAGGTGTGGGAAGGGAGTGCCGTTGGTAGCAAAGGAAAGTGTAAAGTTATCGGGTAAGAAAGGTGAGGTTATTAGTGTGAAAGTTGCATGGCCGAGCAGTCTGGGAATTTCAAATAGTGACAAGGATGAATATGTAGTGGAAGGTATGGAAGCAGGTAATTTGGTGAAAACGAGTGCGTATATATATGATGGTGTTATGAATATGCAGGAACCCAAGGTGTATGTAAGGTTGTTGCCGTGTGTTAGGAGAAGAGAGTACGCGGAATACGTGAGGGTGATTGCATGGGATGTATGTATACACTGATTAATGTAGAGGATGGAAGATATGTTAAGGCGAGACAGGTGATGTCTGGTAAGGTAAAGAACGATGACGATTGGGATTACGATACGTTGAAAGGAAGAATTAAGTTAGATGAGAGTATAAGTGAGGTCGAAAGGGAACGATTGCTTAAGATGTTATGGGATAAGCGGGAGAGTTATGAGTCTCGGTGACGATGATTGTGGGGGGTCAGACCTGCCAGAATTTAAAATAGTTCTCAGTGAAGATACCCCCATATATCAGCGTCCCAGGCATTTTTCTCCGCCTATTGCCAAGGAGATAGAGGAGCAGTGTCAGGAATTAGAGCGTATGGGTGTAATAGAAAGGAGTGAGAGTGCCTGGAATAGCCCTATTGTCCCTGTACGAAAGCCTGATGGAAGTTTACGCATGTGTATTGATTATAGGAAGGTGAATGAAGTGACTGTTAAAGAACGTTTTCCAATGAATGTGGTGTCTGATTGTGTTTATAAGATGCATGGAATGAAAGTTTTTACTAAATTAGATTTGGTGCGGGGCTATTATCAGATGCCTCTAGCAGAGGGGAGCAGGCCCATTACCGCATTTTCAAGTACAAATTGTCACTACCAATTTAAAAGGTTGAGTTTTGGTCTTGCTAATGCGCCTGCTGCCTTCCAAAGAGCGATGAATGTTGTATTGGCTGGTTTCGATCGACAGAAGGTGACTGTTTTTATAGATGATATTCTGATTGCGAGCGAGACTGTTGAGGAACATATGCGGTTGCTTGAGGCCGTGTTGATGCGGTTAATTGAAGTTGGTGTGAAAATTAAGCTTGAGAAGTGTACATGGTTGTCCAGGGAGGTGGAATTTCTTGGGCATGTAGTGGGTGAATCTGGTATAAGGAAGAGTGACAAGTTTGTGAATAAGGTGCGAGAATTTCCACGTCCCCGGACTGTGCGTGAGTTGCGAGGTTTTCTTGGTTTGGTTGAGTTTGGGCGCAAGTTTGTTAGAGATTGTTCAGGTATAGGGAAGCCTTTGAATGAATGGACGGGTAAAAGGAATAGTACAAAATTAAAATGGGATGATCGGATGATAGAAGCGTTTGAAAGGTTGAAGGAAGAGGCCGCGAAAGACGTCACTTTGGCATTTCCAGACTACAGTGAAAATGCGAATATGCTAGAGTTGTATACGGATGCGAGTGGGGTTAGTATGGGTGGTTGTTTGGTTCAAATGCAGAGAGTAAATGGAGAAGAGCAATTGAGAGTAATAGCGTATGTTAGTAAAGCGTTTAATAAAGCTGAGCGGAAGTATTCGACGATTGACAGGGAATTGGCTGCAATACGATTTTGTGTGAAAGCGTTGAAAGTATTTTTGTATGGTGTAAAATTCATTGTGCGTACTGACCATCAGCCCCTAGTGTACATGATAAGGAAAGAGTGTGTGAATGCAAGGGTTGCTAGGACCATAGAGGATTTGAATGAATTTGATTTTAGGTTAGAATATGTACCGGGAAATAAGAATGTGATAGCAGATGCGATGTCGAGGATGCATGGGAGGATGGAAGATAAAGAGAGTAATCAGAATTCTGAAAGGTTGCCTGAAGGTTTAGTTGTGGAGCAGATTTGTGAAGGGGAAGATATGGTATATAAGTGTATCCTAATGGGTTTAAGTAAGTTGGTACAAGAGGGTTTAGATACGGAAATACCAGGTAGCGTAAGCGAGCTTAAAAGAAGGGTGATGAATGAAGTGTCAAAAGAAATGGTATATGAGGAGGAGAGTAGTGTACTAGAAGGGGAAGTATTATCAAAGATATTAATGGTGGTAAGTATGTTGTATGGTGTAACTGTGTATTTGTATTTTGGATGGAATCGACCGATGGAATATAGGGCATGTAAGGAGAATGATAGGGAATATATTTTGAGGATTCAATGTAAGGAGGAATGTTGCAAATTGTTGAGTGAGAAGGATGATGGTGCAAGTGACCTTAATCTAAGATATGGGGGTATAGAGGACAGTGAACATGATGATGAACATATTGGTGAAGTGAGTGACAGAATTGAAAGGAGAGTAAATGTATGTATGCATGGTGTAAAAAGGAAGGATGATGACGTATGTGAATATAAATGAGAATGAATATTGTAGTTTAATTGATACGGGTGCTCAAGTGTCATTAGTAAATGAGTCGGTTATCAGGGAAATTGAGAGGTACAATTGGGAAGTGAAAAGACAGTGTACGAGTGTGAGAATTCATGGAATAGGTCAGGGAAGTTTACTTGTTTGGGAAGAAGTGAGGTTTGAAAGTGAAACTAGGGAGTATGGAAGTTGAACATAATTTTATTGTAATGGGAGAGAATGAAATGCCTAGTTGTTTTTTGATGGGAATAGATTTTTTGAGGTTGCACCATGTGTCAGTTGATGTTGGTAAGGGTTTGCTTTCAAAGAATGGCTTGTAAGGTAATAGTAATCGAGGATAATAGTGTATTCATGGCGAATTTTGTTGGCATGATTGATATTGCAAAGAGTGAAGATGATTTGTTAAGCAAAGAAGAGGTGGAAGAAATGCAAGGTGAATGTTTCGAAATAAATAGGTTACGTGAATGTATTTTAAATGGTATTAGGGTGGAAGAATGGCCGTGTGATTTGGAAGCGTATAAGAAAGTTGTTAAAAGATTTATTGTTTGTAAGAATATTGTGTATTTTTTGCATAGGGGAATGGATGAAGATATATATGTTCCTGTATTTCCAATGCATGCAGCTGTAAGTATGTGTATGGTAGTGCATGACAGGTATGGGCATATGGGGAAGAATAAATTGTGGGAATGCATGCGAGAGAGGTTGTTTACGCCTGGGTTGAGCCAAATTTGTAGGGATGTAGCGACTACTTGTGAGGATTGTCAGAAGGGAAAGTATCAGAGCATGCATGCAAGTCCGCCTATTTTGAGGTTACGTATGAAAGAGCCATTTGAGATGTTTGTGATTGATTGTGTTTCGTTGCCTGTGACTGCGAGAAGACATGTGGGAATGATTGTCATGGTCGATCATATGAGCAAGTTTGCGTATGCCGTACCCATCAAGAATAAAAGAAGTGAGACTGTAGCGAGAATGGTAAGTCAAGTGATGTTGCCGATGAGTGTGTGTAAGCCTGCGAAAATGTTAAGTGACAATGGTCCGGAGTTTGTTGGATGGGAGTTTGAGCAGATGTTGAGAGAATGGGGCATTGAACATGTGTATTCGACTCCGTATATGCCAAGTGCGAATGGTTTGGCTGAAAGGACGGTAAGAACCTTGACAGAAATTTTGCGGATGATGAGTACATGTGATAATGATTGGGATTTATATGTTGGGCGTGCGTTGTGGGCGTATAATGCGACTGTGCACAAGAGTACTGTATGTCTCCGTGTAAGTTTGTGTTGAATTTTGAAAAGATAGTAAGACCGAGATTGAGTGTGTCCGAGAATGATAGAGATGTTTGGAAGAAAGCAAATGAGAGATTTGAAAGCTACAAAGTGGGAGAGAAAGTGTTAAAAGAAGTAATTGAAAAGGGAAGAATGAATGTCAATAAGGTACGTGATAAGTTTGAAGGTCCATATGAGGTGTTAGATGTTGGTTCTAGTGGGTTGAGTTATGTTTTAGGTAAAGTAAGTGTGGATGGTAGTGTGGAAAAGGTTAGGGCACACCACAATCAGTTGCGGAAATGGAAGGAGGTACCAAGATATATTCAGGAGAATGGTATGACTAAATGGCTAAAAACGAACAAGTATGAACCGAGTATGTGTGAGGCATTAGGTTTAGAAGATAAGCAATTGGTGTTAGTAGAGTATGGAAAGAAAAAGAAGTCTGAGAATTTTACTGGGGATAAAAGACGGGAGAATTTTGTAGTTGTAGGCGGAAATCAGAATAAGCAGGACAAGGGTGTAAATGTACAGGTGAGTATGGAAGATAAATGTATTAATACAGATGAAACTTGGATGAGTATGAATGATACTTATAGTGTGTGTGGTTTTTCGTTAGATGAGGCAAGAGAACGTATGACGGACACGAGAATGAAAGATAGGAGAATGATAAGCAGTATGAATGATTCTTTTGTTAAAGTAGAAAATGGTTTAGATGTAATGGATGAATTGTTGACAGAAATTAGTGGGATTTTCGGGCCAGATGAAACTGAGGTAGATGAAATAGTGAATGATATCTTAGACGAGCAGAGCATAGACGGGAATCGTAATAGTACGTTGAATGAAAACGACATGGAAGAAGTGAATGAGAGAGTGCAGGTATATGAAGGCCCAGTTACCCGAAGCCGAGGCCCTGTTCCTGATTGCGACTGGGTTATGAGAAAATAGGTAAGTTTTGTGTGAGGATTTGGCAAAGTAAGGGGGGAGGAAATGTGGAGGATTAATTTTATTTTAATTTATTTTTTTATTTGCCAAATCAAAGAGAGAGAGAGAGAGAGAGAGAGAGAGAGAGAGAGTGCAAGTGTGTTTATTTAAGTTTTGTCAGTGAGAGAGAGAGAGAGAGAGAGAGAGAGAGAGAGAGCGTGTTTACAGTATTGGCTTTAGTTTTGTCACAGAGAGAGAGAGAGAGGAGAGAGAGAGAGTTGTTTTAGTATTGTTAAATTGAGACATTTTATTTGCTTTAGCTTTGTCATTAGAGAGAGAGAGAGAGAGAGAGAGAGAGAGTGTGTGTGTGTGTGTGTGAGCGAGTGTTTATTTACTTAAGTTTGTCAAACCGCAAGAAAGAAAGAAAGAGTGTTTATTTGCTTTAGTTTCGTCAGAGAGAGAGAGAGAGAATTTCATTTGCTTCGTTTTGTTAGATCGCGCGTGCGCAAGAGAGTATGTGTGTATGTGCGTTTGTGTGTGCGTGTTTTGTGTGTCCGCGGTGCGCGCTGAGGAAAGGGTAATTAGCGAATGATTGTTTGAAGTTGGAAAGATTGTTGGTATAATTGAGGTTGTTTGTTTACCTTTTTAGCTAGGATAGGGTGGTGATGAATGTCTTGGGCGAAAGCATTGGATATCGAACGATAGTAGGAGTCGGCTGTGTATTTTTTTTTGCTCTTCGAAAGCCGGCTGTGAAGCTTTTTTTTTATATTCTGAGCCGCGATTCCTCCTTTGGAGAGACCGAATTTAGAAAGTGGATTTGTTATTGATGACCTGGCCTGTACTTAATATTGTTTGGACTGCTCATTTGACTGCATAACCGTTGATGACCTGGCCTGTTATTTGAGATTCCGATTGATGATGATGATGATGTTGATTATAATGAGGATGATGACCACGTTTAATGTTATTGGACAGTCGAATTGACTGTTCGTTATTGTTTGCCAGGAGTGGTGGCAATTGGTTACAAAGACTGGTGCCAGTGTGTAGAGTCGGTGGACGATGGTGGCCACACACAAATATTAATTTAAGAAGTTCTCGTATGTTTTAGTATTAAGTTTGATTATTTTTGCTGGGTTATATATGACGACTGGTGTTTAAGTGTTGTGATTTTTTTTCAGTGTTTAAGTATTTTTCGGTACTGTGTGTGAAGTAAGTGTTTTCAGTACTGTATGTGGACTGACGGTGTTTGGGTATATTTAAAGGCTATTGTTTTCCCGATTATTGGAGAATTCTCGGTACCCTTACGCACCGATATCTATTTATCCAGCAAATTTTGTCTGTTGAATTTAATGTGTGATTTTTGTTTTCGGTTGCGGTAAATATAGTTTTAAGGTTATGTTTTGTTTGTTTTTCCCTTCGTGCAATAGTCCAGTTTGAAGTAGAGTCAGGGGAAAGTTTGTATTGTGGGATATTGAGAAAGTAAGAGTGATTAAGGGTGTGGGGGGTTTGTTTTTGTTGACATCCCGCTACAACATAATAAGGTAAAGGATGGACTCAATTGGAAGGATTAGTTGGTGAACTATGAAAGAAAGAGAAAAGGGACATTTTTAATGAGAAATTATCTCTTGATGATGAAGTATAAGGTCTACACACTAAGGTAAAGGATGGACTCAATTGGAAGGATTAGTTGGTGAACTATGAAAGACAGAGAAAAGGGACATTTTTAATGAGAAATTATCTCTTGATGATGAAGTATAAGGTCTACACACTAAGGTAAAGGATGGACTCAATTGGAAGGATTAGTTGGTGAACTATGAAAGAAAGAGAAAAGGGATATTTTTTTTTAGATGAGGAATTATCTTTTGGTGACGAAGTAATAGGTCTACATACTAAGGTAAAGGATGGACTCAATTGGAAGGATTAGTTAGTGAACTATGAAAGAAAGAGAAAAGGGATATTTTTTAATGAGGAATTATCTTTAGGTGACGAAGTAATAGGTCTACATACTAAGGTAAAGGATGGACTCAATTGGAAGGATCTTGTTGGTGAACTATGAAAGAAAGAAAAGGGATTTTTTTTAATGAGGAAATATCCTTTGGTGACGAAGTATAAAGTCTACAGACAAAGCTAAAGGATGGACTCAATTGGAAGGATCTTGTTGGTGAACTATGAAAGAAAGAAAAGGGATTTTTTTTAATGAGGAAATATCCTTTTGTGACGAAGTATAAAGCCTTCAGACTAAGCTAAAGGATGGACTCAATTGGAAGGATCTTGTTGGTGAACTATGAAAGAAAGAAAAGGGATTTTTTAATGAGGAAATATCCTTTGGTGAGGAAGTATAAAGCCTTCAGACTAAGCTAAAGGATGGACTCAATTGGAAGGATCTTGTTGGTGAACTATGAAAGAAAGAAAAGGGATTTTTTTAATGAGGAAATATCCTTTGGTGACGAAGTATAAAGCCTTCAGACTAAGCTAAAGGATGGACTCAATTGGAAGGATCTTGTTGGTGAACTATGAAAGAAAGAAAAGGGATTTTTTTTAATGAGGAAATATCCTTTTGTGACGAAGTATAAAGCCTTCAGACTAAGCTAAAGGATGGACTCAATTGAAAGGATCTTGTTGGTGAACTATGAAAGAAAGAAAAGGGATTTTTTTAATGAGGAAATATCCTTTGGTGAGGAAGTATAAAGCCTTCAGACTAAGCTAAAGGATGGACTCAATTGGAAGGATCTTGTTGGTGAACTATGAAAGAAAGAAAAGGGATTTTTTTAATGAGGAAATATCCTTTGGTGACGAAGTATAAAGCCTTCAGACTAAGCTAAAGGATGGACTCAATTGGAAGGATCTTGTTGGTGAACTATGAAAGAAAGAAAAGGGATTTTTTTAATGAGGAAATATCCTTTTGTGACGTAGTATAAAGCCTTCAGACTAAGCTAAAGGATGGACTCAATTGGAAGGATCTTGTTGGTGAACTATGAAAGAAAGAAAAGGGATTTTTTTAATGAGGAAATATCCTTTGGTGACGAAGTATAAAGCCTTCAGACTAAGCTAAAGGATGGACTCAATTGGAAGGATCTTGTTGGTGAACTATGAAAGAAAGAAGAGGGATTTTTTTTAATGAGGAAATATCCTTTGGTGACGAAGTATAAAGCCTTCAGACTAAGGTAAAGGATGGACTCAATTGGAAGGATCTTGTTGGTGAACTATGAAAGAAAGAAAAGGGATTTTTTTTAATGAGGAAATATCCTTTGGTGACGAAGTATAAAGTTCACAGACTAAGGTAAAGGATGGACTCAATTGGAAGGATCTTGTTGGTGAACTATGAAAGAAAGAAAAGGGATTTTTTTTAATGAGGAAATATCCTTTGGTGACGAAGTATAAAGTTCACAGACTAAGGTAAAGGATGGACTCAATTGGAAGGATCTTGTTGGTAAACTATGAAAGAAAGAAAAGGGATTTTTTTTTTAATGAGGAAATATCCTTTGGTGACGAAGTATAAAGTCTACAGACTAAGGTAAAGGATGGACTTAATTGGAAGGATCTAGTTGATAAACTATGAAAGGAGAAAAACAAGAGCTTTTAGGAGGAGGTAATATCCTCTTATTAAGAAGTACAAGCTCCCCATTTTCGGTTAAAAGCCAGACTCATTTTGGAGGGTCTAATTATAACTATAAAAAGAGAAATTTTTTATTTTTCTTTCTCAGGAGGCAATACCCACTGACGAAGTAAAGTTCTACATCATTGGGTATAGGGTGGACTGAGAATGATATTGTTAGTGAACTATGGAAGCAGAGAAAAAGGACTTTTAGGAGGAAGAAATAACTTTTTGTGAAAAATTATAAGGTTTACATCATCGGGTGATATATGGGACTGTTGGAAGAATATAGTTGATGAACTATATGAAAGAATGAGAATAAATTGTGTAGGAGGTGGCAATAACCTTTTATGAAGAGACACAAGGTCTAAATCATCAGGTAAAGTATGTACTCAACTGGAATGATATAGTTGATGAACTATAAAAGGAGAGGACTTTTTTTTAGGAGGAAATATCCTTTGAAGCACAAGATCTACATCATAGGCTGAAGGATGGACCGAGTTGGGATGATACTGGTGATGAACTATAAAAGAAGGAGAGAAAAAGGAAATTCTATTTTGTAGGCAGTATCTTTTCCTGAAGAACTACAGTGTCTACACCATCGGGTAAAGGATGGACTCTGTATGAAAAGATATTGATGAACTATAAAAGGAGAAAAGGACTTTTTTAAGAGACAATATCCTTTGACGAAATAAAAGGTCTACATAATCATGTAAAGGATGGACTTGCTGGGATAATATTGTTAATGAACAAAGGAGAGAAAATTATATTTTATTTAGAAGGCAATATCCTTTTATGAAGAAGTACAAGGTCTACATCAACGGCCAAAGAATAGATTCTGTTGGAAGGATCTCTCTGGTGAACTATGAAAGGAGAGAAAGGGGATTTTTTTTTTTAATGAGGAAATATCCTTTGTTGTAGAAGTACAAGCTCTACATCAACGGGTAAAGGGTGGACTCTGATGGAAGGATCAAGTTGGTGAACAATGAAAGGAGAGGAAAAGGACTTTTTAGGAGGAAATATCCTCTCAAGAAGAAGTAAAAGTTCTACATCATCGGGTAAAGGATGGACTTCTACTGAGAAAGGAATTTTGAAGACAAAGATTGAGCATTTAATAATTTAAATGTCTGCTCTAGAGACTGACCACATGTGATCAGTGCCCATGTCCCCTTTCCACCCAATCTAGGACCTAGGAGAGAAAGTCAATGGCTACTGATGACTCAGCAGATAGACCTGTAGACTTCCCCCCTCTCCCATCCTTAGCTCACAAGGATGGTAAGATTGCAGCGACCAGAGGAATTAACAAGTTTGAGCGAGACTAACCCCCGGTCTGGTAATCGCCAGTCAGGGACGTATCACTTTGGCTACCACAAGGTCTACATATTGAAGTTAGATTATGGACTCAATTGGAAGGATCTAGTTGGTGAATTATGAAAGAGCAAAAGGACATTTTAGGAGGCAAAATCCTTTTATGAAGAAGTACAAGGTCTACATCCTAGGGTAAAGGATGAACTCAGTTGGAAGGATTAAGTTGGTGATGTATGAAAGAAAGATAAAAAGGACATTTTTTAAGAGGCAATATCCTTTTATGAAGTACAAGATCTAAATCATCAGGTAAAGAATGGACTCTATTGGAATGATATATAAGTTGATTAATTATTACCGGAGAAGAGAAAGGGGACATTTTGTTTAGGGCGCGGCACTACCCTTTTATGAAAAAGTAAAAGGTTTCAAGAAATTTATATGGTTTTACTACTATTTTAAAAAAGAAAAAAATAGGAAAAGTTTTATCTATTTTTTTAATTAAAACATGTCCTTGGCCAAATGGTTAAGCAGGTGCATTAAGGAAAAGGTGCCCCGTTAAACCAAATCTTGAAAACGATCAGCATTCTACCCTAGAGAGAGCAAGGTAACAAATCTTTATTTATAAGACCGTAATCAAATTTAAGGGGTTCCAAATGTCTAATAACACAAGATTGTGACATTTAATCCAAAAAGCGGGACGGTTTCGAACTATATCTTCAAGCCGTAAGTATAGTAGGGTAAGGCAATTTTGGACAGAGGCAATTTTGGACAAGTAAGGCAAATATTGGACAGATATATCTCTAAAACTATTTATAATTTTCGAAAACTATAATGCTATTATAAATTGTTCAACCTTTTACTTTATAAATATTAGTATGTCTGGTTTTTAAAAAGTATTAAGTACCCCTACATAAATTGTTGAATATGGGTGTCCAATAATTGCCTCACCTTCATTTTAGGGTTTCTCAGAAATAATACATGAAATTATTTTTTCTAAAAACAAATTAGTGGATGACGCTAAAGGAAGGTTTAAAATAAAAAATGAATGAAAAATATATGGAATATCTAGTGTCCAATTTTGCCTCGCCTTGAAAAATGGTAAGGCAATTTTGGACACTTAATTTAAAAAAACATCAATTCATAATGTTAAGTTAAGTAATAGATTTTGTGAACTATCTATCTATCTATCTATATATATATATATATATATATATATATATATATATAGATATATATATAAATATTCTTAATAATTTTAACTAGAAATGTAGATAAATGATAGTTCTTTGAAAATATTTTCTATCATTTATTTCAATAGAAAATCATATTGATTTATAAGAAAATAAAAAAGAAAAAGTTTGCTTTTCATAGAAAATGATAATCAAACCTATTACTAATGAGAAAATAGGGACCAGTACAAAATTGGAAATAAAGGTGAACAATTCAATATATACTATAGCCATATACGTGACAATTTAAATGCTTGAATATATGACGAGTCTATTTAATTCAACCGAATGCTCAAGAAACAGCTTCAGTTCTTTTAAATATAGCACTAATTATTCTCTTTGAGGCATGGGTTCCATAAATAAAGGACCATTAATTCCATCTGTAATTTGAAAAAGGTATGTATCCGTTTGGTGGTCTGGATATTCCTCTACTCCTAATGCCCGGCAGTTGATTGATTGATTGATTTAAAGTTTTCAGGCATCTTGACATCTAAGTTCATTGACGCCGCCCGGCAGTTGATCTTACTGGAATTAGTATGGCCCGGCAGGGGTCACTTGCCTTATTTACATAGGCGCTGCGCATCTCTAAGATACTGGCTATTCTTTGATGAATTTAGCCTATGAATCCTCTATGGATTTAGTCAGTGTATAGAAAGCGAAAATGAAAGAATTTCCCCCAGTCCCGGCCGTAGTGGGTTGCTAAGAAACTCCCGGTTTGTAAATACTAAATAAAAATTGAAAATTGGTAATTGAAATGTTAGAACCATGAATCAAACTGGGAAGTTACAGCTAGTAGAGAATGAATTTATGAAATATAGTTTGGATATCTTGGCCCTAAGGAACAGATGGAGTTAGAAAAGAAGGGGTAGGAATAATGATGATGACACCAAGAGCAGAAAAGGCATTAACCAAATGGAGAGCTGTAGGTAGCAGATTGTTACTTACAAAAATTATTATTATTATTATTATTATTATTATTATTATTATTATTATTATTATTAATTGTTATAGTTACAGTTATAGTTGTTGTTGTTATGAGTTATTAGGGCCTATTGAAATCAGAGAAAAAAAGAGAATTTTTCGCGAGTCCTAAACGGCTTCGGGAGAAAATCTTCGTGCATCTCCAAAAGGATTCAGAAGAAATTTCCATAGACTTAACGTGGAATTCTGAATGATTCCAGAAATCTCTGAACGATTTCGGAAGAAAATCTTCCCGAATCTCCTCTCCAAATGACTTCAGAAGAAATAGCCGTAGACTTAGCATAGAGCTCTGAATGACTCCAGAACGGAATCTTCCCGGAGTAGTTCTGAACGGCTCCGCCCCGGATTCCAAAAGACTTCTGAAGACCTGATCTCTCTCTCTTTTTTTTTTTTTAAACATACCTTGCAAACACCTCACGATCTGTATTGTACTGTAGCTATGGAAGTTTACGCAGTGAACATTGGGAGGAGGATTTCACTTTACTCACAGAGTTCGCGTTCTGGCGGAACAGGTAACTGACTGTGAGAATTTTGTTACAGCTACAGGATGAACTGGAGGCTATTTGGAACACCTTCATCTACAGATAGTTTGAATAGGTGCTTCCGAAGTTGGCGAGCTTTGAAGATCATAACGTAAGCGCCTTGAAGGATAATTTGCTTGCGGTTTAGCGACGATGTCCTATAATTGGATTGCATTGGTGCAAAGCGGTGAGCGACGTGTGTTTCTTCAAAATTCGGCATTGAAGATAGAACATATCAGGACAGCATTGGTAAATATATTGTGTTGCTCTTCGTTGACTTTAGTATGAAGGCGTATAGTGTATGCCGAGAAATCAATGGCATCCATGTCTTTACCCATCGCCCTTATAGGTAAACACATGAAAGCCATCTATTTCTCCGAGGAATCTGACGAGCCAAGGACAAACAGCAATGAAATGTCTCTTGAAATCTCGAAGGAGACTGGCGAACTAAGCAAAGAAGATCTTGAAAAACTATAAAAGACAGAAGAGAATAGAGAAGCCTTTATATGAAGAAGTATAAAAAATAGCCTTTAATTATAGAGGTAAGTCACCTAAAAACTGAGGTCAAATAGCCTCTACTATTAGCGGTTAGTCGCCTTAAAACAGAGGTCTCAAAGAGCCTCTAGTGCTAGAAATAAAGCACCCAAAAATAAAGGTCAAAGAGCTTTTAATGTTAGAGGTAAGGGGATTAAAATATAGGTCAAAGAAACTCTAATGCTTGAGTATAGCACCTCAAAATAGAGGTCAAAGAACCTCTAATGCTAAAAGTAAGGAGCCTCAAAACAGAGGTCAAAGAGCCTCTAATGTTAAAAGTAAGGAGCCTCAAAATAGAGGGCAAAGGCCCTCTAATGCTAAAAGTATGGAGCTTCAAAATAGAGGTCAAAGAACCTCTAATACTAAAAGTAAGGAACCTCAAAACAGAGGTCAAAGACCCTCTAATGCTAAACGTAAGAAGCCTCACAATAGAGGTCAAAGAGCCTCTAATGCTCAAAGTAAGGAGCCTCAAAATAGAGGTCAAAGACCCTCTAATGCTAAAAGTAAGGAGCCTCAAAATAGAGGTCAAAGACTCTCTAATGCTAAAAGTAAGGAGCCTCAAAATAGAGGTCAAAGACCCTCAAATGCTAAAAGTAAGGAGCCTCAAAATAGAGGTCAAAGACCCTCTAATGCTAAAAGTAAGAAGCCTCAAAATAGAGGTCAAAGAGCCTCTAATGCTAAACGTAAGAAGCCTCAAAATAGAGGTCAAAGAGCCTCTAATGCTAAACGTAAGAAGCCTCAAAACAGAGGTCAAAGAGCCTCTAGTGCTTAAAGTATGGAGCCTCAAAATAGAGGTCAAAGAGCCTCTAATGCTAAAAGTAAGGAGCCTCAAAATAGAGGTCAAACGGCCTTTAATGCTAAAAGTAAGGAGCCTCAAAATAGAGGTCAAAGGCCCTCTAATGCTAAAAGTAAGGAGCCTCAAAACAGAGGTCAAAGAGACTCTAAAGCTATAAGTAAGGAGCCTCAAAATAGAGGTCAAAGACTCTCTAATGCTAAAAGTAAGGAGCCTCAAAACAGAGGTCAAAGAGACTCTAAAGCTATAAGTAAGGAGCCTCAAAATAGAGGTCAAAGACTCTCTAATGCTAAAAGTAAGGAGCCTCAAAACAGAGGTCAAAGAGACTCTAAAGCTATAAGTAAGGAGCCTCAAAATAGAGGTCAAAGACCCTCAAATGCTAAAAGTAAGGAGCCTCAAAATAGATGTCAAAGACCCTCTAATGCTAAAAGTAAGGAGCCTCAAAATAGAGGTCAAAGAGACTCTAATGCTAAAAGTGAGTAGTCTCAAAATAGAGGTCAAAGAGGCTCTAATGCTAAACGTAAGGAGCCTCAAAATAGAGGTAAAAAACCCTCTAATGCTCAAAGTAAGGAGCCTCAAAATAGAGGTCAAAGAGCCTCTAATGCTAAAAGTAAGGAGCCTCAAAGTGGAGGTCAAATGCCCTCTAATGCTAAAAGTAAGGAGCCTCAAATTAATAGAGGTCAAAGAGCCTCTAATGCTAGAGGTAAAGCACTTCAAATTAGAGATCAAAAAACATATAATGCTAAGATTATAGTACCTCAAAATAGAGGTCATAGAGCCCTTAATACTAAAGGTATGGCACCTCAAAATAGAGCTTAAATATCCTCTAATGTTAAGTATGGCACATCAAAATAAAAGGTCAAAGAGCCTCTAATGCTAGAGGTAAGGTACCTCAAAATAGAGGCCAAATAGTCTGGCCTATTCTTTGTATATTCACCCTACGCATTGGTTTCCTGTGCGCCAGCGCTTTTCTGCGCCTTCACCAAAAACTGTGCTTCAGCAGAAACTGAGCACCAGCAGCATCCTGTGCGCCAACGCTCCAGTACTCTCCTTCGCACTCGTATGAGAGGCAAAAGGAATGAAAACTTTTTGACAGGTTAAAATTGCCCCGTTCCCCTCCCCGCAAACGCATGACAGCATGCCCGCCGGGCAAAAAGGGAAGAGGCTTCACAGAAGGGTTCAAGATCCCAAAGATTCCATCTTCCAAGGCGAATCAAATGATTCCCCTGAAGAAAGGAAAGATGAATACTGTGAAGAACTGCAGTGTATAATAGGTGAGAACCTAGAGAGATATGAAAATTGTGATTAATGACTTCAATGCTAAAGTTGGAAGGAATAATCAAGGTATAGAAAATGTGATGGGTGTTGAGGTTCTTGGCGCAGTTGCAAATGAAAATGGGGCACATTTTTTAAGTTATTGTTCAACAAACAATCTTGTTACTGGAGGTACTCTTTTCCAGCACAAGGAGATCCACAAATATACAAGGACTTCACCATGTGGCAATTACAAATATCAAATAGATCACATAGCCATTGATAAAGAGAGAAGGAGGACTCTGGGAAATGTAACAAGCTATAGAGGTGCAGTTATTGGTAGTGATCACCAGCTCCCCATTGCCACACAAATATTAAAACTGAAAGAACCCAACAGAAATGTAGATAGAATACCTAAGTTTGATACAACTAAGCTTCTAGAGGATGAGCACAGAAATCTTTGTAACTGAATGTAGGAATCGATTTACAGTCTTAAGAGACTTTAAGAGACGAAGTTTTGGAACATGCAGTTACAAGGAGAAAACCATGGATATCAAATGATACTTGGGATACTATAAAAAGAAGACAAAGACAGAAATTGATTTCTTAAAGTTTTCGAGGAAGTAATGAAAATTACAAGGCAGAACATGCCAAGTATTTCAGTATTGATAGTCAGTTCAAAATGAATATCAGGAATGATTGGAGAGAAAATTTAGACAGGAAAGCAGATGAGGCTGACAAAGCTATGAATTCAGGGAGTGGCTTTGTTGTAGGAATTGCTCTTGGAATTATTAATGAAATCTCTACGGGAAAAAAAGAAGCATATACCCATCAAAAAGAAAGATGGATCTGTTATAACGAAAGAACTTGAAGAAAAGTAACGTTGGATTGAACACTTTAGTGAGGTCATGAATAGGAAATAGGAAGGGAATAATTTGGTTGATATACCTGAAACTGATGAAGACCTTGATGTGCCCATGAATGAATTAGGTGTGTTTGAAGTCGAAGCTATTCTTAAAAAAACTCAAAAGATGGAAAACCCCTGGATACGAAGGAATAACTGCCGAGATGATATTGCCTGAAAATGAAGTGACACCCAGATTACCTACAAGATTATTTTGTAGAATATGGCGTGAAGAGGCAAAGCCTTATGTATAGGAGCTAGGAGTGCTGGTGAAAATGACAAAAAAAGATCTGACTGATTGCAATCATTACAGTGTCATCACACTTACGTCAGCTGTCATGAAAATATATAGAATGTTCATTCTAAAGAGAGTAGAGAGAAAGATTGATGAAAAGTTGAGAGATGAACAAGCAGGATTTAGAAAAGGTAGTTGTACTGACCAAATTTTCATTTAAGACATGTGGTACAGCAATATATAGAATATATAATTCCACTTTTTATGGTATATGTGGGCTATGAAAAAGCTTTTGATTATGTGCTCTGGCAAATTTTGTGGAGAGTCCTGCGACATTATGGAGTACCTCTCAAATATGTAAATTTAATTGTCTGTTCATAAGCATAGCAAATGCAAAGTTAATGTTAGTGGCGTCTTATCAAACGAATTTCCAGTGAAAAGTGGAGTACTCTAAGGGAATGTGTTGTTACCTATGTTGTTTATCCTCCTCATAGATTTTGTAATGCATAGATCGGTTGGGGATGGTGGAGAAGGATTGGACTGGATTAGTAACAGAAAATTAGGAGACCTAGAGTATGCTGATGACGCTGTCATAATTAGCAGAACACCACAGGGCTTGGAAAGCTTGCTTACCAGAATGCATGAAAAATCACATGAGGTTGGGCTCGAGATAAATAGAAGAAAGACAGATGATGAGAACGGAATATGCAATGGAAGATGAAATATCTTTGGAAGGATAAAGGATTGAGGTAGAATTATTTAAATATTTAGGAACTTTGATATCTAATATAGGAGCTTTAGAATTTGAGTTTAATGAAAGATTGAAAAAAGCAAATCAGAGGATGGCTAGGTTAAGTCAAATTTGGAAATCAGGTCGCCTAAAATTACCTATAATAATCAGGCTACATATCAGTTTCTTGAGATCGGTGTTACTGTATGGTCGTGAATCTTGGTATATTAATGAAACTCATTTTGTAGATTTGAGAACAAAGCCCTCAGAAGAATATTTGGTGTTAAATGACAGGACAGGATTAGAAATGAAACTAAGAGAGATTACTCGAGCGCCACATGTGGTTGAGATCATGGTGAGGGGTAGATGGAGATGGTTTGGGGATGCTCTTTGTTCTTCCTAAGAGACATTAGTTCACCAAACTTTAAACTGGCCTCCACAAGGCACTAGAAGAGTTGGAAGACTCAGGACTATAAAGCATGAAGTAGGATATTGTGATTGGAGAAGTATTGAATTAAAAGCTGAAAATAGAGACGACTAGCGAAATCTAATTGAGGCCCTTTCTTCAATAGGCGTGGGAGATGATGATGATGATATGTGGGCAGTGGCTTCAAGCATCTAGCTCAAGGCGAGTCACTTAGCCGCCTCCTTCCTCTAAAAACCCTTTTGTTGCTCTACCAATGCAAAATAATGGACGATCCCTAATATCTTCCAAAATAATTTGAATTTCTTTTTTATTTCTTTTATTTTAGGTATAAATAAATCCTTATCATTCACTATCGGGACTATCCTAGCAGTTCAATTATCACTATTTATTACCTGGTCAATTTAGATTTTTTTGTATTTACGTTAGTGTTTGCAGACATATTTTCTTAAAGAATCGAGAGATATTTGGTTGCTTTGTATTTCCATGATTTGTCATGTTTCTATCTCTCTTTGTGCTTTTCCTTTTATTTTTCTTCATTTCATCTTTTTTTTCTTAAATCTTCGATTGTATCCCTTTCTTTTGTAGGTAAAAGTATCTCTTTGATGGCTCGTTCATAGTGTGAGGTAACAATGATAAGAATAAAATGGATAGGTACAACTTAGGACGAATATTGTTTATGGGATCAGCTTTGCCCCTCCCTGATGTATCTATCATGCTGTTCACTCTGATGTTGCTCCATTTAACACCATATCAAAAAGGCAAAATGACAGTTATCAACATGGTAATTAGCAGGAACAGTGAAAATATACTCTATTTTAATTCCTGAAATTTTCATTTGGATATGTGAATTATTATAGGAACAATGTATATAGTAGTTTTTTTTTTTTAGATATTTCTAGCATTTGGGTTGACACCCCTCTCGAGGATGTTACCATGTTTTGGTCAATCTTTTTGAAGGTTTCACCCCCTGAGTGTCAACAGCTTTAAGAGTGTCCCCAGCATTAAATAACTATTTGAAAATCATATCATAACCATCGAGCTAGAAAGAAACTTTTTTTTTTTAATGTAACTCTCAGGGTGTCATTCACTTTTAGGGTGTCACCTTGGGCAGACACCCCTTTTACTGCACCCCTTATGTTTTTATTTTTTTTTATTTTTATGATTACATATATGCATATTTATACATAAAAGTATATTTGTGTGCTCGAATACAAAGTTTGATTTACATATTCATATAGTAAGGCAAAATTGGACAGTTTTCAAAACCATGGTCAGGCAAAATTGGACAGGCAAACTTATCACTTTTTCTTGGCGAGGCAAAATTGGACAATCTTGGATTACGGACACAAAAATTTATGTAAGTCTATAATTTTTTTCTAGCATATTTATATTGATACAGACCACAAATTGTCATAGTTTGCCCAACTGAGCGTTGGCGCTTAACGGAGATACAGACTTGTCCAAAATTGCCTCACTGTCCAAAATTGCCTCACTGTCCAAAATTGCCTCACTGTCCAAAATTGCCTCACTGTCCAAAATTGCCTCACTGTCCAAAATTGCCTCACTGTCCAAAATTGCCTCACTGTCCAAAATTGCCTCACTGTCCAAAATTGCCTCGCCTCTGAGATATTTTTTTTTTATTACTGTAATACGAGAATTTCTAATTCTTTGATGATTATGAAACAAGCCATTTTTATAGATGAGACCTCCCTCTCTTGAAAACATGTCTGGTATTTGGTCATAAATTATTAATATAGATTTTGTACAAAGGTTGCTAAAAAGGTGTCCAAAATTGACTCACCCTACTATACAATGTTTCTGGTGATTCAGGTCAGCAGGAAAGATTAATAGCAGCAACAGGAATACATCTTTTTTTTTTTTTCAATTCTTAGTCCATGGCGTAGATATTTGAGGAAGATGAATACATCCTAGAAGAAAGGTGCTGGACAAATATCTGGCTGTAAGTTATTTGGCCGAAGAGGAACTTCAACTGTAAATACACACCAATGTAAACGTCCCACAAGAGTCTTGTTACAGAACTATTTTCTTTCGCTAGGTAATCAATTAGGACAAGTCTCCAAGGAGTATGGTAACTGTGACAGTCACGGAGACTCAATGCCGCTCGTCTTCTCTTCAGGTGAAGAAAAATATAGGCAGTAATTGTTCTTAACTACAAACAATCGTAACTGCCACTTCGGTCTGGAAGTGAGCATATTGACCTATGTAAATAAATAATTTGGGCCAAATATATAAATATTTATATTTACTTCGAAATGTTAGTGGGAAGCCGAGCATTTGGACCAAAAAGTTCATTTAGTATTATATGGAAAAATTAAGTAAATTGAAAACTGTGAAGTCCTACAGAAATATTTGAAATAAATGAATATGAAATAATTCTAAATTAATTAGAGTTTTTATGCACTCCAAGAGGAGGGCTGCAACTTATCAGAAAGTCTCAGAAAAAAATAAAATTCTAGAATTAATCTAACAGCATGACTCTTGTTTTAGCCATACCAATTTCAGCAGTTTTTCTAGTTGAACGTTAGTGTGGGAATATTCCATGGTTGCCTTTACTTTCATCTGTATCATCAGTTCCCCATTACAATAAGGGTATTATTGCAGAAGCGTTACGCTTGACAACTTAACTAGTCTTTACTTTATAAAGTCACCCCTGTTATTTCAAATTATTGGTGGTAATTTCTCTTACAAGGGCTAGAGGATAATAATTAGGTTTGATGTTAGATTCTTTAAGCAGGACAACATCCCGATCTGATCCCCCTTATGCGTGAGTGGTTGGAACCGATCTTTTTATCTACAGCCTGAAAAATTAGTTTTGAGAATCCGTTGGTTATAAATTACACGAGCATTAGCCTGAGTTTTTGAAGCTTAAAGTAACCGTCTTTCACTACATTGCAAGGACTTGCATAGGTGGCCCATTCTGGATCTTGCGGTAAAGGAAGTAATTCAGACAAGATAATTCGGGAAGTGGGTTCATACACTTTAATAAAGTTTTCTGGGGTAATTGGTTATGGAACATTATTTAAGTTCGTCCTTGAAAGCTATAGATCTCTGATTAATCAAATGCTTCATATAGCATACTAGAAAGTTAAATTCACAAAGTTCAAGCACGTTGTTAATTGATCCAAAGATTAAACATTTTATCATCTTGACACTACAAGAGAACCAAGTTGGCGACACCCCTTGAAAGACTGTTGTAAAGCGATTGGCTTAACTCCCGTATAATAAATAAACTACATTACCTCCGCATCATTCACAATATCTTTGATTACATTAATTCCTGCAGACAATTGTGACCCATGATCACTAATAAATAAATGGGAATCTGAAATTATAGTGAAAATCCCGTAGACTTAATCAATAATGGGAAATATAAAAGAAAAGAAGCTATCTGATGGATACAGTGACCAGGAACTAGCAAATAATTTTCTAGTATTCTTTAAAAACAAAATTGAAAACATAACCAGGTCATTTGTAAATACTCAACATCAGATTAATGATACACCAGACGCAGAGACAAAATTAATACGATTTCACAACATATCACAAGATGACATCACCAGAATTATCAAGAGAGCAAAGAAAACAAACTGTGCGATCGATCCTATGCCAATATCTGAAGTAATTGGAGAGAGAGACTTTTCTAGTCTAGCCGAAGTAATAATGAGAATAGCAAATTCAAGCATTGATGAATGTAAGTTTCCTAAATCTGAGAAAATGGCTATAGTCACACCAGTTCTGAAAAATGCACTGGACCACCAGGAATTAAGCTCATATAGACCTATTTCAAATCTATCCTTTGTCTCAAAAGTCCTTGAATATGTAATTCATGAACAACTAGTCAGCCACTTGGAAGTAATAGAAGCTTTGCCTGACAACCAATCTGCTTACAGAAAACTATACTCTACGGAGACATCCATCAGCTGTGTTGTAAATGATATGCTAGAAATGATGGATGAAAATAAATGTGGTATTTTCATATTGTTAAATCTCAGTGCTGCTTTTGATACAGTTGTGCATGAACTACTACTAAATGATCTACGTTCCATTGGCGTTGAAGATAAAGCTTTCGAATACCTAAAAGACTACTTGGTTGGTAGATATTACTGTTTACAAATTGGAAACTCTTATTCATCATATGAACCCTTAAACAGAGGGGTACCCCAGGGGAGTGTACTTGTCCCAATCTTATTCTGCATCTATACTATTGGTCTATCAAAAATACTACAAAGGCAAGGCGTGAAGTTTAAACTATTTGCAGATGACACACAATTTTACTTCCCCATAAATGATGTACATGACACTACTGAAACTCTAAACCGAATCCTTGATAGTGTCAGAGAATGGATGACATTTAAACAACTAATATTAAATGAGAACAAAACTGAATTCATGGTGGTGGGCAAGAGAAACAGCGTGAGAAACTTAGGTGATATTCAAATGAACATAAATAATGACTCAGTACCGATATCTAGTAAAGTTCGAGATTTAACCCGTCTCTAGATGCCCAAATAAATAATGTAATAAAAACTGCTGGTTATCATCTAAGAAATATTGCGTTCATAAAAAAGTACCTGGACGAAAATTACGTAAAGAAACTTGTGATAAACTGTGTTATTGCCAGGATTGACTACTGCAACTCTATCTACTACAATTTATCAAAAGTGCAACTTAAGAAATTAAAAACATAATAAACAGAGGAGCAAGACTGATAAAAGGTGTCCCACCTAGAGAAAGGATCACCCCTATACTAATCGATTTACACTGGCTGCCGATTAAAGCGAGAATTGAATTTAAAATATGTACAATAACCCACCAATTTATCAGGACCGGTCGTCCAAAATACTTAAGAGAATTGCTACATGTTGCACAGCCAACAAATCGTGTCGACACGAGAATAGTTACAGATGGCGTCAAACTATTGGAACCTAGATATATGTCTACTGTAGGCTTCAAAGCCATTAAATATGCGGCCCCGAGACTGTATAATAAGCTCCCACGAAATATTCGAATGATTGAAGACATTAAGGCTTCCAACAGGAAACTGAAGACTTTCTTATTTCATGAGTCTTTTGACAGTGACGATTTAACAATAAATGAAGAATATGAGACATGAAACGTTAAATACTCTGAACAAATAAGATAAAACGACAGTGGAGGTCCTGTAGAGAGTGGGGTTCCCCTGCTGTGTGGGACCGGAAAAGCAGCCACCAAAGTAAAGTAAAAGTAAGTGTACCGTATGCTAACAACTCTAGACCAGTACAAGTTACATAGAGCAAACATACTTCTTCTTTTACATTATATTCTCGTGCAAAGAAAGGTCTAAGATATCCATAAATGTTACAAAACGGAATTTGGAGGATGATTTTATTCAAATTCACTGTACTGATTGTTATGTACTCATTCCAGTTGGGGTTCACGTATAATATATCAGACCCCTTCGACATAATTTTCCTGACTGATTTTCTAACATAACTCCATTCGCCATGGAGGTTAACCTGACAACAAACATCAGAGAAAAGATATAGTTACATTGTTCAACTGCTTCTCTAACTCGTTACAACTATTGGAATGGTAATTACATAACATCTCCCTTCATTTAAAAGAAATACTTGTGAAAGTAAAACAAACATAATACTTCTAAGGCTAATTCCTAAACGAATTGAAGTTTAAATGCGAAAAAAAATATTCACAAGAGGTAAACAATCAAAATGCAAATTAATAATGTTGTACAACTAAGAAAATAGTAGCATTAAAACGGCAATATAAAACACTTAATATATGAAATTGTTGTATTATTATTATTATTATTATTACTATCCAAGCTACAACCCTAGTTGGAAAAGCAAGATGCTATAAGCCCAGGGGCTCCAACAGGGAAAAATAGCCCAGTGAGGAAAGGAAATAAGGAAATAAATAAATGAAGAGAACAAATTAACAATAAATCATTCTAAAATAAGTAACAACGTCAAAACAGACATGTCATATATAAACTACTAACAACGTCAAAAACAAATATGTCATAAATAAACTATAAAAAGACTCATGTCCGCCTGGTCAACAAAAAAGCATTTGCTCCAACTTTGAACTTTTGAAGTTCTACTGATTCAACCACCCGATTAGGAAGATCATTCCACAACTTGGTCACAGCTGGAATAAAACTTCTAGAGTACTGCGTAGTAATGAGCCTCGTGATGGAGAAGGCCTGGCTATTAGAATTAACTGCCTGCCTAGTATTACGAACAGGATAGAATTGTCCTGGGAGATCTGAATGTAAAGGATGGTCAGAGTTATGAAAAATTTTATGCAACATGCATAATGAACTAATTGAACGACGGTGCCAGAGATTAATATCTAGATCAAGAATAAGAAATTTAATAGACCGTAAGTTTCTGTCCAACAAATTAAGATTAGAATCAGCAGCTGAACACCAGACAGGAGAACAATACTCAAAACAAGGTAGAATGAAAGAATTAAAACACTTCTTCAGAATAGATTGATCACCGAAAATCTTGAAAGACTTTCCCAATAAGCCTATTTTTTGTGCAACTGAAGAAGAGACAGACCTTATATGTTTCTCAAAAGTAAATTTACTGTCGAGAATCACACCTAAAATTTTGAAAGAGTCATACATATTTAAAGAAACATTATCAATACTGAGATCCGGATGTTGAGGAGCCACCGTCCTTGACCTACTTACAATCATACTTTGAGTTTTGTTAGGATTCAACTTCATACCTCTTGGGGTCGAAGAAGAAGAGTCGATGACGATTCATTGTTTATTAATCAGATACCCAGATTACAAGTGCCTGCAACAGGCTCCGCACGTCTTTATAAATGCGCGGGAAAACATATCGTACACACGGATCCCACATGCCCCTCCAAGATTGACATGTAATAATTACAACAATTACACTGCAATCTGATAATTATCAAATGGGGTAAATCAGTAACAAAACAGATAGGATGCACAATGTAGCATCTAGCTACACAAAAATAATCAGAGTAAATAAATCAATAATCGCTTACTAAAAATGGGTCGAATTGGCATAATAGAAATGGATCAACTGCATACTGCAAACATAGCCATACAAGAAAAAATTAAAACATTCACAGAACAAAGCAATGTGAGCAACACTATCAGATGTATAGTATAGCATGAGTTTTCAATAATTCTTTAAAAAAAAAAAAAAAATCCATAATAACACGTGGACAAGGAAATCATCTATTTATAGGCTAGCAGTACACAAAAGCAATGACAATTACATATTATTTAACAAATTCAGTGAGCCAGCCAGGTTCTTTCCTGGAGCGTTGCGGTCTCGTAGCACGGGGTAGACTGGGTGTGGGGGAGCTAGACCTGGGCGGGCTCTCACTGCTGCTGTCAGCTGGTGTGGTGCTAGGGGTTGGGTCAGACGGTGGGCTGGGCGTGGGACAAGCTATCTGTCCCTTTAAATGTTTTCTGTTGCGCAATGATAACCTTCCACTCCCGTCAAGCCTTACTGTGTACTGCCGGTATGGGTGATGGGAGATGATGACACCTGATCTGTCCCACCTTTTAGTCCCGGGATCTTGAATCCTAACCTGGGTGCCCTCATGCAATGGAGTCATGTTGCAAGAGCGTTGTCTTGGTGATTGGGGAAATCTGTCACTAGACGATGCCATCAATATTTCCCGCTGTCGAAGGGTTCTTCTCCAGTGGCGATCTACCTTATACTGCTGTCTTGCTGTAGGAACACCATCACGAAGTGCTCTTCCTGTTGCTAGTTGAGCTGGTGACTTGCCTATCTCTCTCAAGGGCGTATTCAGGTATTGCAGCATTGCCTGTGTGCACCTGTCGTTGTCCAAACTACCGTTGGCCCCCGTGTTCGAGCGGATGATTCTTTTGGCGGATTTCACAGCAGCCTCTGCCCTCCCATTTGACTGCGGATAATGAGCAGATGAAAGGCGGACAGTAACCCTCCATTTCTTAAGAAAGTCCATCATCTCCTCACTAGCCAAGTTAGTGCCTCCATCAGTGGAGAGTTGCTCGGGAGCCCCCCACCTGGAAAAGTAGCCACGTAGTTTCGCTATAATTTTGTTGGAACCAGTTCCCTTGGGGAAATGCGCTATTTCTAGCCAACCCGTCAGTCTGTCAGCGTAGGCCAAATAAACTTGTCCTTCGAGTTGAAAGAGATCAGCCACCGTCTGCTGGAAGGGGTACTCAGGGGGAGGGGTAACAATCATGACTTCTGGCGGTGAAGAGGGCGTGTGCAGGTTGCAGACATCACAGGAAGCTCGGCATTGTTCCAGGTCGCCTGCTATTCCAGGCCAATACACGGTTGCTCTTGCACGACCTAACATCGAATCTAGCCCTTGATGGCTGGCATGCAGGTTCCTTGCTACTTTATTACGTAATGAGTCAGGTACCACTAATCTCACTGCCCCCTCCTCATGGGTATATGTCACCATACTTTGTGCAGCAGCCAACCTGTCCCTTACGCTGTAGAAGGGTCGAAGACACTGTAGTTCTTGGGATTTTTGCTTAAGCCAGTCCCCAGCACGGACTCTTGCAAGCAACAGCTGGTATACGGGATCATTATTTGCTGCGTCCATGACCATCTCTTCGTCCATTGTAATACCGTCATCTTGGCTCAATACAGCTACTGTTGCTGCTGCTACCGCCGCGGAGATATCTTCTTCTTGTATGGTGTCCTCCTTATCTGGGACTGCCATTAGGGAGGGGTACCGAGATAGAAAATCGGCTGCTGAATTCCACTTTCCTGGCAGGTACTTTATTGTGAACTTATATTGCAGAGTCTTTTCTTTAAGGCGGAATAACCTTGGGTTCACCACATCTGTGAGGGCCCTATCCCCCAAAAGCTTCACTAGTGGGCGGTGGTCTGTTACGATAATGAGGGAGGGGCATCCCAACAGAAACAATCTTGCTTTCCGTAGACACCAGGCCACTGCCAAAGCTTCTCCTTCCACTGCTGCGTATCCGGATTCGGCAGCAGACAGGTGACGACTCCCACACAGAGCCAGCCGCCAACCCCCTTTGCAACAAAAAGGGGTCTCTAGGGAGGTACAACCACAGTACTGTTGCAGGACAACGAAACCTATACCTTCCCTACTCCAATCTGTGATTACTGCTGTAGGCCTAGTCTTGTCGTAATACCGTAGTCCATCCTTTGCCAGCCGACAAATAATATCTTGAGCCTGTCGGAACTTGTGTTGCAGTTGTTCGTCCCAATATACCTTCTTTCCTGTAGATTTCTTCAGTAGTTCCCGGAAGGGCTCCATGAGGGGCGCGGTGGCCAAAAAGGGTGCCAGCTGGTTGACGAAACCATACCAGGATCTGATATCCGTAACTGATGGTTGGGCTGGCATGGGAAAGTCTCTTATGGCAGCCAACCTTTCACTTGTAGGCTCATACGAGTCCCA
The DNA here is from genome assembly GCF_036898095.1 of Palaemon carinicauda. Taxonomy (NCBI): domain Eukaryota; kingdom Metazoa; phylum Arthropoda; class Malacostraca; order Decapoda; family Palaemonidae; genus Palaemon; species Palaemon carinicauda. Next base: position 43,752,043 of record NC_090761.1, read on the forward strand.
CCCCAGGTGAAAACCAACAAAGGTAGCCTCTCTCCTGCAAAATGAGAACTTTTCTGGTTTTAGGGTAATGCCTTTCTTCGCGCAGGTAGCCAGAAAATCAAAGGTGTGCCAAAAGGCTCCCTCAACACTTATGTCATGCAGAAGGGTGTCGTCTACACACTTGTACTTGCGAGGAATATCCATAATTGCGTCATCAAACCGTCGAGTGTAGGCATCAGAAGCTGCACAGTGGCCCATCGGGGTGCGACGATACTGGTACCTGCCCCATGGGGTTATGAAAGTTGTCAGTCTTCGGCTGTCCTCATCCAACTCCACCTGGTGGAAACCCCAGAACGCATCTGCAACAGTCTTATAGCTTCGAACAGGTACACCAGATACTATATCAAAGGGTGCTGGTGTATGGTGCGTTTCCCTCTTGCAACATGCATTTAAGCGCTGATAATCCACTGTCCTCCTCGGGTGGCCATCCTTTTTGGCCACTACTACCATTCTGGCGCACCACTCTGTGGCCTCCCCCGGTGGTACTGGCTGGATGATGCCCCTACGTACGTCCTCCTCCAGCTGAGCCTTGACTTCATCTTCCCAGTGCTTTGGGACCGCTGCAGGTGTGTGGCAAGCATAGGGTATGGCCCCGGTGACGAGGTGGATGCGGTGGGGTGGGCCCTCCATAACTGGGAGGGGTGACTTGGAGGTGTTGAAGGTTGTCGCCGAAAAACGTTGGAGTAGCCAATCTTGAAGTAAGGGAACGTTTTCTTCCAGCGGGGGGAATGGTAACACTGTCGGACGTGAGAGATCCACCTCCTCTACTGTATCAACGGTGGCAACACTGGCGAGATGATAGGGGAACGTAGCTGGGACTAGACCCAACTCTTTACACATTGACAATGACAAGTATAAATTTGTTGCAGAATTCACGAAGAAAATCTCCTGCATAGAGGATCGACCATTTAATGATACACAACACTTAGTTGCCCCTAAACACTTCAAACGAATGCCTGCAACATCTCTCAGCGTCTGCTGCTTTTCAACTTTCGCGGGGTCGAGGTGCAGCAGCTGCAACAGCTCGCTGCCAGCGACGCAAACCTGGGCCCCCGTATCGGCAACGGCGGTGGTGGGTACACACTCCCTCCCCCCCGGCACTGACACTGATACATTTAATAACGGTTGTCCCGCAACGGCGGTAGATGCAATCACTACAGCACTAGATACTTCTGGCAGGACCTTACGTTTGCCCCTACAGCATTTCTTCAAATGCCCCACTTTCTGGCAATTATAACAAGTAACACCTTTGGCCAAACACGAATTCTTATCAGAGTGCGAACTGCCACAGTTGCCGCACCTCGTTGGCGGCGTACGATGCACAGCACGGTGGATAGTGGCGGCTGCACACTCCCCCTCCTCCGTGACATTGGCTGCCTCGACTGGCGGATAACTTGCAATTTGGCGGGAAATTTTCCCGCTCTCACCTACATCCCTAACCGCAGCTTCAAATGCTATGCACTGTGCCCTGAGGGCGTCTACGCTATCATACCTATGATAACTTTGAAAAATTTCTCTTTTAAGCACTAAATTATTCAACCCTACCATCACTTTACGCAATAGCATATATTCAGACAGATCGGAATTACACTGTGGGCACTCGAACTTGCAATCTAGAGCTAACTGAGAACACCTTTGAAAATACACATTGATAGGCTCATCCGTGGCCTGAACATCATTAAAGAATTCGCTCCATAGCACTGCTTGGTTGGATGACCGTAGTACTAGCTTTTCAACGCTATCTAATGCCTCCTTGGGGCTCACACATGACCATTGGGCCGCTGAGAACTTTGCATCTAAAGCTCTCTGTAGAGCTGGCACACACAGAAGACGGATGTGCATGACGGCCTCCAAACTAGGCCACCTGTTCAGGTGAATCCAGCACTCCATAGACCGCCTCCATGTCCTGAACGCCGCTGAAGACATTTCCACATCACACTTCTCAGGAGCTGAAGCATTGGACACCCGTGGCACTCCGGCTACCGGCAGGTTAGCCACCTGGGTTTGCAGTGCAGTGATAGCTCGTTGCTGGGACATAATGGTGTCGCGGGCCTGACGAAGTGACGGAGTTGCGATGGCCCTCCTGGAGGGCGTTGCAAGACGAGGTCTAATAGGTGGTGCCATCCTGATCTACGCTCCACAGGCGTAGGTTCATATCTCACTGCGCCATCTTGGGGTCGAAGAAGAAGAGTCGATGACGATTCATTGTTTATTAATCAGATACCCAGACTACAAGTGCCTGCAACAGGCTCCGCACGTCTTTATAAATGCGCGGGAAAAAATATCGTACACACGGATCCCACAATACCCCATAATTTGCACCATGCACTAATTCTAGCTAAATCTCTATTAAGGGATTCACCAACCCTAGATCTACATTCAGGGGATGGAATTGATGCAAAGAGAGTAGCATCATCTGCATATGCAACAAGCTTGTTTTCTAGGCCAAACCACATGTCATGTGTATATAGTATGAAAAGTAATGGGCCAAGAACACTACCCTGTGGAACACCGGATATCACATTCCTATAATCACTGTTTCAGTTTGAAAACAAGGGCCTCATGATTAACACGGTCAAAGGCAGCACTAAAATCAGGCCAATCATACGAACTTCTCGACCACAATCAAGGGATTTCTGTACAGCATTGGAGATTGTAAGAAGGGCATCACATGCTCCAAGGCCTTTACGAAAACCAAATTGCAAACTAGGGAGTAGATGATTACCTTCAGCAAACCTATTAAGACGTTTTGCCAGAAGACGTTCAAAAACTTTAGATAATATGGGAGTTATGGAAATTGGGCGGTAATCAGTGGGACTTGAGCTACCACGAACACATTTACATAGAGGAGTAACATTACCAATTCTCAAACTAGTGCTAAAAGCTCCTCTTCTTGCTAACTTGCGCAAAATAACAGATAACTTTGGAGCTAAGAAATCTGCTGTCTTTATAAAAAACAAAGGAAAAATACCATTTGGGTCTACACCTCCATAAGCATCAAGGTCCACCAACAGAGCTTTAATCTCACGAGATCGAAAAGCTAAACTAGTTAGTTTAGCCTCAGGAAAACAGGAATGAGGAAGTTCAAGTTTTTCATTACTCTGTTTACTGTCAAAAACATCAGCCAAAAGGGTTGCCTTTTCCTTTGGACAGTGAGTGACTAAGCCACCTGGTTTAAGTAAAGGAGGAACTGTTGCATCGACACCAAAGAGTGCAGATTTAAGGGTAGACCACCATTTATGTTCCTGAGTTGTACCAGAAAGTGTTTCTTTTATGGTTAAATTGTACTCCTTTTCAGTCGAGGCATAAACTCTCTGAGCAAAAGCTCGAAGCTGAGTATAGTTGTTCCAGGTCAAATCTGATCTGTTACCCTTCCAAAGTTGATAGGCCTCCTGCTTCTCCAAAAAAGCACGTCTACAATCATCATTGAACCACGGTTTGTCCTTCACTCGGTACCTTAGCACACGAGAAGGGATACACCTATCAATTATGTTGACTAGATTCTCATTCAAAGGGACAACAGGATCTACACTATTATATAATTGTGACCAATTCAAGCACAAAAGATCATGTAAAATCCCATTCCAGTCTGCTTGGGATTTCATATAAATTTTACAAGAATATGATATATCAGGGACAGGCTGCTCAGTCTTCACTAATAATGAAATCAAGGCATGATCAGATGTCCCGACTGGAGAACCAACCTTACTAATTATAACGCCAGGGGAGTCAGTGTATACGAGGTCCAAGCAATTACCAGACCTGTGAGTAGCTTCATTTATGATTTGCTCACAGCCTGATTCAGAGGCAAAGTCTAAAGCTCTTAAGCCATGGCAATCGGTAGGAGAGATAGAACTTAACCACTCCCTATGGTGAGCATTAAAATCACCAACAAAGACAAAAGAAGCCTTTCTATCATCTTCTTGTATCTTAGCCATAATGGTAAGAAGACAATCGAAGATAGAATCATCCATGTCTGGATTTCGGTAGATCGAACACAAATAAAAGTTGTTATGTCTGCCACAAACTTTTATTACCTGAATCTCATGACATCCACATTGATAGCAGGACTTATGAGAAGCAGGGTACTCGGTCCTAATATACACCGCCATTCCCCTGGCCCTAGGGATGGCATCACGTTTCAACATTATTGGCTTCATAAAACCAGTTATAAGGAGCTCAGATGAGTGCCTCATATTAGAAACCAAAGTTTCTGAGCACAAAAGAATATCATACTGTCTGGACGCAACTGTAAGGTCTTGGATATTTGCATGAAGATCACGAATATTGCAATACAGAAGACGACATTGACGAAATCTAGGACGCACTGGTCCCGGATTTCGCTCAATGTCTCCAGACAGCATAAGAATTA
>NC_090761.1:43761453-43792906 GCF_036898095.1 Palaemon carinicauda
TGGTAAATGTGATTCGCCTTTACATTTTCGTGAGGATAGACATGTGTGGTATTGTACCAAATCTGAACGTATTCCAGTACTTGATGATTCAGAAGAGGGTCAACCACAACCTTCCACATCTTCATCGTCATCTTCCGTTTAAGGTAAGAAGTGATTTAACAAAATATATATATTCAAATTTACCCCTGGTTAAAGGGGGGGTCGCAGGGGGGGCGAAGCCCCCCCCGGTAGGGGTACAGGGCCCCTAGGTTAGGTTAGGTGGGTTTGTTAGGTTCTGTGGTGCCCTGAAAATTACTGTGGCCTTAAGGGGGGGTCGCAGGGGGGGGGCGAAGCCCCCCCCGGTAGGGGTACAGGGCCCCTAGGTTAGGTTAGGTGGGTTTGTTAGGTTCTGTGGTGCCTTGAAAATTACTGTGGCCATAAGGGGGGGTCGCAGGGGGGGCGAAGCCCCCCCGGTAGGGGTACAGGGCCCCTAGGTTAGGTTAGGTGGGTTTGTTAGGTTCTGTGGTGCCCTGAAAATTACTGTGGCCTTAAGGGGGGGTCGCAGGGGGGGCGAAGCCCCCCCCGGTAGGGGTACAGGGCCCCTAGGTTAGGTTAGGTGGGTTTGTTAGGTTCTGTGGTGCCTTGAAAATTACTTTGGCCATAAGGGGGGGTCGCAGGGGGGGCGAAGCCCCCCCGGTAGGGGTACAGGGCCCCTAGGTTAGGTTAGGTGGGTTTGTTAGGTTCTGTGGTGCCCTGAAAATTACTGTGGCTTTAAGGGGGGGTCGCTGGGGGGCCCTACCCCCCTCCCCCCGGTAGGCCTAGTTAGGGGTATGGGGGAGGGGTGCTGGAACATTAATTATTCATTTATTGCAAATATCATTCAATGCCCCAACACCCTCCCCCCCCCTTCCCCCACCCAAAACCCCGGTTCCCAAAGGGTGTCCCCCATAATTGGTGGGATGAACTAGGGTATACATAGTAAATCTCTAAATCGGTTGGTTTGCAGTCAAAATAAACGTTAAATTCATTGAAACCACACTATTTCTGATGCAACAAATATATTTTTATTGCATTTTTCCAAATTTGGCTGAAACTAAAAATTTACCATTTGATTTCCATGGTAAACGAAAAAAAAAAATAATGGTTGCCACCACCAAGAAAAGGGGGAATCTTGGCTCAGAGGGGGGAATATTATCCTTGGACAAAGTTCCCCCGGGTGGATATATATCCTGGGCCATATTTCCCCCTTATATTATGTAAATCACAAATAATAATTCCTTACCTTAGGATGGACACCTACGTCTTTTTTTGTCGTGGTAATCTTTACAGAAGTGTCGGGAATTTCGACCCGATCAATCGAAATTCCCGCCATTTGACTCCACCTACGACTACGTCAAATTGGAGGGAGAGGAGAAAACTCGCGGGCGAATGAATGTAGTTCCAGACGTGAACGTTTAGAGCCAAAAAGGGAAACCGCCTGGTAGGAAGGCACTGAGACTAATAAAATCAATTGCTAGTAATTTAAGATTAGGAAAAATAACGTCATTCTATTGTAACATGATAAAAAAATCCAATCTAGAAATTTAGGTTCATGACAAATTGCGCCAAAAAGGTGACGTCGGAGGTAGCAAGGCTAGCTCGTCCTCTTTGATCCAACGTCCCCAACCAAAGTAAGTCCCTTCTAATTGTTATCTCTCCTCTCTACCTTGTGTACCAGGTTGGTTGTAGTAGAAGTTTGTGTGCAAGACGTTTAGTTTTTATATCGCAGTTTAGTGTAGAGATCCTTGTGATTGGGGATCTGAATCCTGAGTTAAATAAGAATAGGGATATTTGGTGTGTGATTCGTTGTGTATTGAATTCGAATTGGCACTATTTTCAGTTTGTTAATGAGTCCGGTGTGGACTTTGTGCTTGAAGAGCACATGCTACATTACCTAGGGTCAGTCTTTTTTCAGTAAGTCTTGTGAATGCTTAAGAATGTTGTTTGTCTTTATCAGAGTTTATTTTTGTAATAAAATTGTAAATTTTATCGCCGTATTTTAGTTAACTCCTGGAAAGTTTTGGGAATCTTGCCTCTTCAAGGCCTTGCGATCCGCCCAGTACATCGGGCAGATTTAATAAACTGGTGAAAATCACAACAATTGGTCCTTCGAACCGGATCGCAAGCGCTTCCCAGAGCCGGACAGGACTAATTTAAAATATGAGCTTTTGAGAGAGAGAGAGAGAGACGAACAATTAAGGTCCTCTACGTCCCGATGTGCGATCGCCCACGTGGGTCAGTTCTTTGAGTCCCTTCTTAACGTTAAATTATCCTTTTTTCCTTGCCTTGCCCAAACCCCCCAAACGTAAAGTAAAGTAATTAAGATGGCTGTGTCCACGATCGTGCATATCGAGGCGTCGATGGGCCTACTGGAGGATTTACTAAGCGAAACGCAAAGGGCGCTGATAGAGACTTACTCCGAGTCCGTTTACCAGAATTTGGTAACGGAGTTGCAGGTAGAGGTCCGACAGCTTAAAGAGCTATACAAGAGCCAGCGCGTTAAGCTAGAAACTAGTTTCGAAGCCCGAATTAGGCATATGTTAGGTGAAGCGACACGCGCTTCCACTCTATTGTACAATAGAATAGATAAAGTGAAAGGCCCTTCAACGGGGAATGTTGCCCTCCCCAGGTTGAAGCTGCTACCTCTCCCCACGTTTGAAGGGGAGGTGCAAGAGTACGCATCGTACCGTGAACTATTCACGATCCACGTGGATCGAAGAGCTGATTTAGACGAAGTGTCTAAATTCACGTATTTATTGGGGACGTTGGGCAAAGAGCCGCTTAGGATCATCAAATCTCTAAGTGTAACCGCCGCGAACTATAGTGTAGCATTAGACCTATTAGATAAGCAGTATGGCAACGTGCACCAGACACTCGTGATTCTGCACCGTAAGTTAGCAAACATCTTTGTGCCGTCACTAAACCCAGTAGAACTCAAAAGGTTCCGTTTTGAGTTGACCATCATTATTGAACAAATCAAAAGACTTAGTACCAATGACTTAGGCCAGGGCATGGTCATGAGCCTCATTAATCAAAAACTTTCGGAGGGAAAACTATACCGCAAAGTGGTAGAGCATTTGAGGAAATGCGACTATACGTTGGACGAGTTTTTTGAGGCAATAGATTTTATTGTAAGAATGTTAGAAGACGATGCGTTGCAGAGAGGCGACAGTCTTGAGAGTGACAAAAGACCAGACAGTAGTGTAAGACCGAAAACCCATCCCATCCACCATAATTCCTGCCTATTTTGTAGCGAACGGCATCCGCCTCACGGGTGTCGCCAAGTGACAGACGTAGCTGCTAGACGTCGCATTTTATTAAAAAGGGGTCTTTGTTTTAATTGCACGAAATCAGGCCATCGTAGCGATAAATGTCCCGTTTCAAATTCCTGTAGAAACTGTAATGCTAACCACCACACTGCAATTTGCGATGCGGGTAGACCGCAATCAATCCCTAGTCCTAGTAATAGTCAATCAACAACGTCCCGCCCCGTAGTAAATGCGACGCCTGCGCAGAACCAAAATGCCCCCCGTCCATCTAAGGTTAGAGTAGAATCTAAGCCGTGCACGAGCGCAAAGATCGCGCAGAGGTCTGATGTGGACCTCCCATGCACTATCTTGCCAACAGCCATGGCAGGTATTCAACAAAGGCAAGGTAGTAAGCGAGTCCGCCTATTTCTCGACTCAGGAAGCCAGAGGAGCTTCATCTCTGCAAAAATTGCCCGTCAATTAGGCCTACCGGTGGTAGGAAGAGTATCCTTGAATATAGCTCCGTTTGGTTCCGAGGAAGTAAGCGGACAATACGATGTAGTAAGTTGCAGGGTTGAAATGGGGAAAAGAATCGTGCATATGAAGTTGGTGGCACACGAACACGTGGACGTCCCGATACATAACGTGGGTTATGTAAAGGTCAGACAGCATCTGTTGACCAAGGGAGTCACGTTAGCAGATCCAGCAAACCAATCAGATACCATGAAGAACGTTCACATTTTAGTTGGGGCTGATTATTTTAGCTATTTTGTCATAGGTGTAGAAAAAGTAGATGGGATAAATCTTTTCTTAACGCATAATGGTATGTCCCCGTACGGGAAGGTGCCACAGTGGCTGTTCCAAGGGGAAAAGGTCGAACAAGTAAGAACGTTGAGAGTGTGCAGAATCACGGACGAGCCATACCTGTATGATGTAGATGAGTGGTGGCGATTAGACCGTGTTGGTATCGCCCCATCTGAGCAATACACTGTTCGCGAGGCCGAGGCCGTGCGAAAGGTATCGCAAAGCGTTGTAAGAAAACCTGAGGGATATCAGGTTAGCCTACCATTCGGGTCGGATGCTAGGCCAGAAACAAATTATCGTAACGCTGTGGCGCAGTTGGAGTCGTTGCAGACAAAATTCAGAAAGGATAGGGAATATCTTGAACAATATCAGGGAGTGATAGATAAGTATCTCGAAGCAGGTTTTATATCAGAAGTGAAAAATCCCGTAGTGGAAGGTTATTACATGCCACACTTTGGTGTTAAGAAAGACAGCCGTACCACCCCCCTTAGAATCGTGTTCAATGCCTCTGCCAAGTCACAAGGTTGCAAGTCCTTGAATGAATGTCTTTTACCTGGGCCCAATTTGGTAGAAGTAGCATATAGTTTAATTATAAGGTTTAGGTTGAATCGATATGCCATGTTAGCCGACATAAGTAAAGCATTCCATCGTGTTTTGTTAGATCCTCGTGATGCCAAATACACACGATTTCTGTGGCGCAAGGCAGCTGGTCGAGCGCTTACCTTCGCCTTTAGAGTCGTGGTGTTCGGCATCACAGCTAGTCCATTTTTGCTACAACAAATATTAAATTGTCATTTTAAAGAGGAAGGGCGCCCAGATTTAGTAAAATCCTTTTATGTCGATAATTATCTGGCCACGTTTGAAGATATAGAACATATGAGGCGAGAGCATGAGTCTGTACATAACATCTTAAAAGGGGCGGGTATGCCCTTAGAAGGGTGGGCCAGCAATCACTTGGCCTTCGATAGCGAGAAACAGTGGAGTGACCCTGTGAGTGTGAACGTGCTCGGGCTGCGATGGGCCCGGGACGTGGACAGATTGTGTGCGAAAGAAAGCAAAAGGATCTGTGAGTTGGGGGAGGGATGGGTGCCCACGAAGCGTAGGGTACTTTCCCTATTAGTCTCCATATATGATCCGATAGGTTTGATAAGCCCATTATTTGTAAGGGGAAAGCTTTTCCTTCAACAACTATGGGAGGATAATGTAGGTTGGGATGATGTTTTAGGAAAAGAGAGGGCTAAAGAGGCAAGTGAATTGTTGAATGATTTGAAAGCGGTGAGCGACATCACCTTTCAAAGATCAATAGGAAAAAGAGGCTTACAACTTCATGTGTTCACCGATGCCAGCAGTAAGGCATATGGAGCAGTAGCATATACTGGGGACGAATGCAATCGGGTAAGTCTGGTAACGAGTAAAACCCGGATCACTCCGAAAGGGATGAGCAAGCTGACGATCCCTAAGCTAGAGTTGCTGGCCTTGTTGTTAGGCAGCAGACTAGCAAGAACGCTCAAGGATCTGATCGAGCCACGGGAAATAGTAATGTGGACCGACAGTAAGGTAACGTTGGCATGGGTAGCATCGCCCGATGCCAGGTCTAATAAAAATGTGTTTGTTTCTAACAGAGTGGCGGAAATTAATTTTATTCAGCAGGTTTGTAGTTTCAGTCTGAACCATGTCCCTAGTCAGCAGAACCCTGCCAATATCCTATCCCGAGGCGCAACGGCTCAACAATTGCAAGCTAACCCCCTGTGGAGGAACGGTCCAGAATTCCTCAGGACCACGGGAAAGCCTGTTCCTTGCGAGGAGGAAGATCTACTACATCAAACTCACGTAGTAGCGGCGGTGCAGGAGTTGAGGGAGGAGATGTGTCCTACCCCCCCAGGCGAGATTTGGGACGTCCTGAAAAGGGAAGTAGGGTTCCAATTCTTGTTATGAGTAGCCAGACTAGTTTTAAAGTTTGCTAAGATAGAACGGCATCCGTTCAGTATTGTTGTAAAATTAGAGCAAAAACATTATTTGCCTACTGTTTATGCCTACTTAGAGGGCGGAGTCAGACCCCCTCGTGAAGTTGCTAATTTTGCTAGACAATTGAATTTAGTTTTGGTAGATAATCTCATCTGCACCAGGGGACGAGTGTCCCATGTAGGAGAAACTGATCATTTAATTCTCTTGCCAGCCCAAGGGCATTTGGTTAGGATGTATCTAAATTATTTACATCAGTTACATTTGCATTGTGGGGTGAATACTCTAATAGGTATCTTTCGACAGAAATGTTGGGTGGCGGGTCTACGTTCCATTGCGAAGCGAACCGTGCGGCAATGCCCTGAATGCAAGCTAGCCTTCCAGCCTCTAGCGAGACAGCCACCACCACCCCCCCTGCCAAAGGAAAGGATCACCCTCACAAAACCGTTCACGGCGGTCGGAGTGGACCACACAGCAGCAATACACACGGAGACACGGCCAGGATATATACTTATCGTAACTTGCATGGCCAGCAGAGCCGTGTACCTTGACTTCTGTCCCTCTTTGGAAGCAGAAGAATTCGTGTTGGCACTTAGACGGTTTAGTGCCACCCACGGTGCCCCACAGCTCATCATGTCCGATAACCATCAAACCTTCAAGGCTGCCAGCCACCTCCTGCAGGGACTTTATGAAGAGGATGAAGTCCAGCAGTTCCTGAGGAAAACTGGCATAAAGTGGCGGTTTCAGACGCCCCGTGCACCTTGGAAAGGTGGGTTCTTCGAGCGTTTGATAGGAGTAACGAAACGGACCCTCCAGATAGCCCTCGGAAAGAAGTACCTGCCGGACGCCCACGTGCTAACCCTCGTGAAAGAAGCAGAAGCAGTGGTGAATAATCGACCGCTTATGTACAGCGGTGACGAGCGCGAGGATGAAGTCCTCACCCCCTCCCATTTGATAAGAGGACACCAAGTCCACCTCATGGCCCCGATCTTACCGGACGACCATCTCAACGCAACCTTCACCTCTCGGAAGCTACGTGATCGTTACGTAAGATTGACAGATTCACTCAAAGCCTTTAGGGAACGCTGGAGAAGGGAATACTTGAGTGCCTTGAGAGCCCGGCACGACAGTCGGCCCGGGGAACCCTCCAAGCTGCACCCCGGAGACATCGTGCTAGTTAAGCAGGACAATAAGAAGAGAGCGACTTGGCCTCTGGGACGTGTCGTGGAGACGTATCCTGACGACAACGGAGTCGTACGCTCGGCGAAAGTGTTGTTTGAGGGTGTCGAATCGCTGCGAGCTGTCAGCCACCTGGTTCCCCTAGAAATAGCCCCCTCTGAGGATGACCATGAAGGAGACGACGGCGATGACGTAGGAGAGGGTGCGTACAGTTCGACAGCCGGAATGCCAGGGATAGCGGAGACGTCTGGGAACGACCAGGGTATGGCAACAGCTACGACAACTCAACAACCAGCCACAGGAACGGACGACAACGACGAGGAAGGTGAGAACTATGCAGTTAGTGAAAGAAGTGAAAATGAAAATGAAACAGAGCAGACGAACGCACAAGGACGTTCTGCACGCCCATTGAGAAGGGCTGCCGCGAAACAGCGAGAACTAATGGACTGTCTGCTGAAAAGTGACGATATATAAAAAGTAGCTGTAAACTGTAAGTGAAAAGGGGGCGTGTCCTATCTGGAAGGTAGGGAGGGTGGAGTTTGTGAGGTGTGCGTGAATCTGCGGAGGTTGGAAGTGCTTAGGGGTGGAGAACGGGGACGGGATGGTCTCTCGTGCGTACAGACCGAGCGTTGCACAGAACCAACCCCTCCCTCTTGTACTCCATTAAGTGACAGCCTGCATGTAGCAGCGCTATAGAAGTCTCGATTATTGTGAGTTGAGACAGACTGAATTTGAATTGTCATGTATGTATTTCTGCCATTTCTTGAATTGTCTTAGGCCCATTGCCTAATTGTCTTTGCACTTGAATTGTTATGTTTGCATTTCTGCCATTTCTTGAATTGTCTTAGGCCCATTGCCTAATTGTCTTTGCACTTGAATTGATATGTTTGCATTTCTGCTATTTCTTGAATTGTCTTAGGCCCAATTGCCTAATTGCCTTAGAGCTTGAATTGTATGCATTGCCATTGCCATTTTCTGTTTGTTTTAGGCCCATTGCCTAATTGCTTGCCATTTGAATTCTGTAAAATGTGTACATTATCACTTATTTCTGCTGTTCCTTATGTGTATTACACGAGTGCTTTAGAATTGCTAGGCCCATTGCCTAATTTGATCTGTTGTATGACTGTATATTATTGATTGTGTTTATTACCCCGGGGTAACATTGCTGTTGTATATTGTGCGTACTCTGTTCGAGTCGTTGCGGAGCGCTACGCAGCGAGCCTAACAGAGTCTCGGAGTAAGCCACTCCCCTCACCCCGAGTCTAGCTCCATCCAATTGACCGACGTTTCATCGCTCCTTATTTTGGGGCGTGGAGGATGTCGGGAATTTCGACCCGATCAATCGAAATTCCCGCCATTTGACTCCACCTACGACTACGTCAAATTGGAGGGAGAGGAGAAAACTCGCGGGCGAATGAATGTAGTTCCAGACGTGAACGTTTAGAGCCAAAAAGGGAAACCGCCTGGTAGGAAGGCACTGAGACTAATAAAATCAATTGCTAGTAATTTAAGATTAGGAAAAATAACGTCATTCTATTGTAACATGATAAAAAAATCCAATCTAGAAATTTAGGTTCATGACAAATTGCGCCAAAAAGGTGACGTCGGAGGTAGCAAGGCTAGCTCGTCCTCTTTGATCCAACGTCCCCAACCAAAGTAAGTCCCTTCTAATTGTTATCTCTCCTCTCTACCTTGTGTACCAGGTTGGTTGTAGTAGAAGTTTGTGTGCAAGACGTTTAGTTTTTATATCGCAGTTTAGTGTAGAGATCCTTGTGATTGGGGATCTGAATCCTGAGTTAAATAAGAATAGGGATATTTGGTGTGTGATTCGTTGTGTATTGAATTCGAATTGGCACTATTTTCAGCAAGGTCTATAGAATACAAGGTCTACCCATCAGCGGCCCAAACTGTGTTCTCTACTGCGCAGGCTAGCCATGCGGTTATTGATGACGTCACACCGCCCCGTGGTCTGATTTACCAGCCTTTGTTTTCCGGTATTTACTATTTTACAGTTTGCTTACAAGGAAGCTGATGTTCAATATTTCAATCTTTCTTCCATTTCTACGTTAAATAGTTGTGTTAGTATATGTTGGATGTCGAACCATAAATTTTAAAGACCGTTATCAAATTATTTAAGGACAAATCACAAATAATTTTGAGCGTGTTTCCACCTAATGATTTGATGAAGGCAGCATTGCCTAAAAATGTAGTTATGACTAAGATTCAGATACTCTTTGTGCTCTAAAAATTATACTATCATTTAGATACAACTAGCGAGTTTTCCTGTAATGTTTATATTTAACGACCTAGGTCCTACCAACGGTAGTCTATGGAAATCTCTAAGCATAATTGTGCATAATTCGATGATTGAAAATCCCGCATCACCGATCGCGTTGTTTGTGTCTTTGCTGATGCTCCACATCTCATGAGACTAATAAGAAACAATTTCTTTGATAATGGCTTTCAGCAAAGTGACGGTGATTTTGTCCACTGCTCTTCGCTAAGGGAACTTATAATGTAAAAGTGATCTGAAAATATCACATAAATTTGGAGAAACATATAAATGTCAGTGGCTTTCAGCGTATGAATGTAAAATTAACTGTACAATTGATATTAGAAACGATTACGTAATCGCTTAAATATTTCTGTAGCAAAAGATTATTTTTAGATAAGCATTGGGAAGAAATAAGTCAATTTATCTCTGGAGTTCCGTACGATACAAAGATGTTCAGAAATTAATACGGGTTGATCTTACAAAATCAGGATGATTTCATCAATTGCAAGACACCGAGTAAAATCATTGAAGCTAATGGGAAATAATTGTCTTTATTCATTCCAAATAGGATTGGCAGTTTCTTGTGAATCTTTGCCAATATTGTTAAAAAGGAGAAAATTATATTTAATAAATCATTTTATTGACTTATAGAATGAATCAAGATGGACTTGAACATTTCCTTACCTTTTTGTGATAAATGGAAGTCTGCTATCAGCACCTAGCGTTAGATACAGTTAAATAGTATCTATTAGAGAAAGACAGTTACCTTATAAGGTCAAAATATAATACAGATCCCAATTGCAAAATAGATAACTTAACAGCTAGAACCTTTTATATTCTTGATAATAATTCTCTCTCTCTCTCTCTCTCTCTCTCTCTCTCTCTCTCTCTCTCTCTCTCTCTCTCTCTCTCTCTCTCTCTCAAGATAAAGATGAAAAATCGCTACAACGTGATCTAAGGCTATATGCGATGATATTTTGTCTGCCCGATGAATGCGACGGTGAAGGAAATGATGTTACAAAAGTATAGGGGAAGTTGATAATTGGACATATGGATGATGCAAAATAGAAAGGTCTAGACTGTTTCGCCGGTTCCATTGCCCTCAAGTTTCCCTAATGCACAAATCTGTATTAAAGGGGGACGATTCGTGGGCAGGTATAATTAGCTCAGCAAATAAGGAATTAGTGAAGGCATCAAAAGAATTTACTGATCCGATAAAGAATATTGAAAAAAAAAAATAAAAGTTATCACAGAGTAGTAAAAAATAGCATTAGATATTCCTAATAAAATGGGATTACCACTTTTAGTCACTTATTTTGTTCGTTGACGAAATATTTTTAGAATAATAATATTAACTAAAAGAAATAACTTCTGCAAGGAAAATAACTATTTAAGTTAGAAGATTGTAAAATGTAATAATCATGATCACTTATTTCTATTATGTGTTTGTACAACTTTATTTTAATAGATATTTTTAAGATTTAGTTTTGAGTCATTAGTAAATGATTAGTTTAGAAATGTATCTAAATATGCATGCACATTGCTTAATTGTACATTTGGTGAAACAACATTTCCATAAAGGATTTGGATAATATTTGTTCTTTTCTGATATGCGACTTTTTAAACCATTTTCCTTAAAAACTTTCTCACAGGAAGTATTTTGTAACGAAATTTAGTCATCAAAATAGCTTATAATATTAATTTTTTTCTGAAATAGAAATGTTATTTTCAACGGGATAATGAAGAAAACTGAACTTTTGCAAAGCAAGCTAATGCTGAATGGTACTCTTTCGCGGGCCAATGGAGCTCTGTGACGTCACGAAACTTACCCCCACTTAACGTTTACCCCTCTAATCCCCGCTAACCCCCAATTTACCTGCGCGTGGGTAGACCTCGTATTCTATAGACCTTGATTTTCAGTTTGTTAATGAGTCCGGTGTGGACTTTGTGCTTGAAGAGCACATGCTACATTACCTAGGGTCAGTCTTTTTTCAGTAAGTCTTGTGAATGCTTAAGAATGTTGTTTGTCTTTATCAGAGTTTATTTTTGTAATAAAATTGTAAATTTTATCGCCGTATTTTAGTTAACTCCTGGAAAGTTTTGGGAATCTTGCCTCTTCAAGGCCTTGCGATCCGCCCAGTACATCGGGCAGATTTAATAAATTGGTGAAAATCACAACAAGAAGTGTTGTATTAAGTAAAGTTTGTTTCGTGTATTTCTGTAATGATACCAAATTTCGAAATTGATTGCACTTCCCTCTTGTCCTTTCGTCACTACAGGAGTTTTGATATAGTCGATCCTATGAATAGCTCCACAGCATTCGCAACACTCATCCTTAAGAATTAAATTTTGTCTTGGAGCATAATCAACCACTAGTTCAATACCACCACTAGAGAATTAATGACAAGATTCTTCATAACCAACATTGCACTGCACACAATCCTTAGGAATTGTTTTTTTGTCAAAATTAACGCCAGAAGGGCCAGCCACTGCCTTAGCCATACCTACAACAAAACGAAATGTCTGCTGTCTTTCATTATTCGAAGTATTCATTCAGACATGGTCACATGGACACCAGTGGACGTTAAAGTAACTATTATTCCGCTGAAATCCTAGTAAACAAAGAGAGTAAAGAAAGACAGTAAAGCCTACCTATAAAAATAAAACCCGTGAGCTGTAGCAGTACCATCTATTGCCGACGCGTCCTATTAATCAGCTAAAAAAAACTCTACGAGGTTTGGGCATTTCGAAAGTTCAAATGTTACTATTAAAAGTTTTTCAATAATTTGTCTATTATCATTCACTTGGTGATTTTCCATATATGTATATTAAATCATATCGATCATCAGACTTCCTATATTGTTTTTCATACTTACATAGCTTGTTGCTTGTTCATTTACAAAATAAAGAGTTAAAAGTTAGGCTGTGTATTTCATGTATAACATTACAAATGTAACTTACAGAATATGCGGAAGACATTCATACGAAATAGGACCTGTGCCTAAGACTAAACTCGGAGGGGAGAAGATTAGTGGTGGTGGTAGGCCTATATTCTCTTAGGCTTGTTAACCGTCACATTTTTTTCTCATAGACGCTCTAATTCTTTTTTGCATTTAATGTGAATTTTGTTTAACGAGGTACGAGTTTGCACTTATAATAGTAAAATAAGGGCCTATCGAAGTGTCCTTAGCATCTGCATTAGCCCTGTTTCAATGTATAAGCTCGGACTTGCACATTCTGCAATATATAATCATATAAATATTCAATATACAACCTTACCTTAACTTTGTATCGATAAATGCGAGGCAAAAATGCATCGATAAATGATATTTTGTGCTTGAGGGGCAACATATTTAAAAATATTCTTATTATTTTACATATGGTGACTAAATGCTACAATTGTTTGAAGACTTCGAGTTAACGTAACCAGATTGTTAGCTCCCAAAATCCCCTGAGAAGGCTGGAAATTCAACATAATCATGAGCATGAATGAATAAAGAAAAAAAAAAGTTTTCAGTGCTAAATTTTGTTTATTCGTAGTGTAGCATACATTTATACCATGACTGATAAAGAAAAAAAAAACATCATAGTTTGTAAAGAGCCCGGTGAAATTTGTTCATCTGGTAACACAGACTTCCGAAAGCAAGTAGCAGACAATTTCAGCGCCACTTGTTTCGGATACGCCTTACTAAAGTGGCCAAATCCTCATAGAAATCCAAGCGACGTTCCTGTCTTCACTTTACTGTCTTTTGTTAGTTAAGCTTGGTTTTCGACCGAGTGGTTCATAACCTGGTTATGAAACCATTACGTCATAATGATGTCACAGCTCTCAGCCAATAAACTGTAATTGGAACTACTTGTGCACTGAAATCTTTCTACCCGGAGATAGCTACCCGAGGATAGCGTTATGTTCGGCTAGCAGTAAATAACTCTCTCGATTAGTAAGGCCAGGTATAATAACAGACGATGCTATAGTAGAGGACCCTGGTGAGGAAATGAGGAAATAATAAAAAAAAAAAAAAACATGAAGTAATGAACATTTAAAATAAAATACTTTAAAACATTAACATTAAAACAGAAAAGAGGAAAATTTCCCTGTTTTACGAAAATAGGAAGAAAACTTCGAAATCAACAGGGCAATTTTACTCTGTTTCGCATTTATGAAAAGCACAATACATAAGAAAAGAAAAATGAGAGAAGCTATAAAATCTCTAACAAATAGTAGAAAAGTTGGTTCTATTAATGACAGTACTAATACTCTGGTGTATATATAGACCTAACCACTGAAAGTCATACTTATAGGCCTACTTACTTATACTTGGTATACTGAAAGTCATAATGACAGATGGAGGAAAATTTCCGTTGTTTTGGGAAATTTTGAGTTCAAAAAGGTAAAAAGGAAAATAAAATACTAAAATCAAGTGGGAAATTTTATTCGAAGGTTCCATATGAAAGAGCCCCTGTCCAGCAAGAAGGGCTGGGCAATCTCACAAGCAAGCTAGCAAGATGGTAAAATAAAATTGGGAGAAGACACAAAATCTATGACAAGTAGCAAAAAAGATTGTTTCTGTTTCTGAGGGCACGAATTCTGAACAGATGGCAGTGGGAATAGATCGAGAGTTTAACTGTTACGTTGTTGCAGCTTAACTATCCCTCCCGGCAAACTGAGGATTGATGAAACTTTTAATCCGACCCAAAGAATTCCTATTATACAATAGGTTGAAAACAACTGAATAAGTCTTCATGTTAAAGATAATATTACTATTTACTTGGAATTTTCTCCTCAAATAAGAATTAAACTTATGTTATCGGTATGCATTCAATACATTATGTACTTCTGTTTTTCATAACTTTATATATGGTATTCTCTAAATTATCCATCCTTGTTCAATATCTACTATTATTTTTCTTGCTTCACACTAATGTATAAAAATATTTTGTTTTCAAAGACATATAAACAGTTTTTCTTTTAGTAAACTCGTAATTTTCTCTTCACAAATATTTGTTTTGTATCTAGATTTCTATTATGCTTTAGGCCTACTGTATTCCTATTGATGAATGTAACTCAAGTTCAGAAGATAGCCATGAACTAATGGCTGACTAAAACTGTAGTTAGTAAAATAAATGTAAAGTAAAACCATGAAAAAATAGTTTCATTTTTACCCCCTGATGAGTTAATGTCGTGAGGTGATAGAAGCCATATGTTCAATTGATCATTATTTATATATATATATATATATATATATATATATATATATATATATATATATATATATATATATATATATATATACATATATATATGTGTGTGTGTGTGTGTATATATATATATATATATATATATATATATATATATATATATATATATATATATATATATATATATATATATATATATATATATATATATATTAGAACAAGGATATATTTTGCTTGAGAAAGGGAATTTTTTAAGACCAAAACAAGGAAATTTAGTCTAGCCCATCTTGCAACACTGATATAACAGACCTATCACTATATCAGTCATAAATGTTGACATGCGAATTTGGTGTTTGAATAACTGCACAGATATTGAAGAAAAAAATTCTCATTCCTAATTTTGCTTACATTATGGAATAAAGAATTAGTGGACGCAAATTTAAAACAATAAGAAATTCCATTTAGGCAGCAAGTTGCATCCAGAAGCAGGCCTCGTGGTTGAAGCATCAAATTTGGTAATTTTCAAGTTTTTTACTATTATTATTATTATTATTATTATTATTATTATTATTATTATTATTATTATTATTATTATTATTACCTGCTAAGCTACAACCCTAGTTGGATAAGCAGGATATGCTGTAAGCCCAGGGCCTCCAACAGGGAAAGTAACCCAGTAAGGAAAGGAAACTAGGAAAAATAGAATATTTTAAGAACAGTAACAAAATTAGAATAAATATTTCCAATATAAACTTTAACAAAACAAGATGAAGAGAAGACAGTGGAAGACCATGGTACAGAGGCTATGGCACTACCCAAGACTAGAGAGCAATAGTTTGATTTTCTTGACAAAAATACATCTCTGCCTGCTAGAAATAGAAAAAAATGTTTGCAAAACATGGATTTGGTAAAAAACTTGAACCACATACATGGTATTATCAGAATCATGTAAAATATTGATATCTTAGGATAGTTGTTCGGGGGTTAGAACCCATGATATCTGAGGGTAATTCTCTTGTAATATCACTCGCAGAAATATTATACAGTAGGAAGCGGCCGGAGGGACCTTCCATCTGGAGGACATGGCTATCTCACCTAAAAATAGATTTTTCCTAGGTAAAAATCCGTTTTAAAAACATTATAAGAGAAATTTCATATATAACGGATTTTGAGCGAAGCGAAAAATCTAGCCATGACATCCTGATGGAAGGTTCCTTCAGTAGCTTCCTAGGGTATATTTAACTACAGATAGGAAGCTACTGAAGGAACCTTCCGTCAGGACGTCATGGCTTGAGCCCAAAAAAACTATTAAAAGACATGTTAGCCTGTTCAACATAAAACAGATTTTGACCGAAGCAAAAAATATTTTTGGGTGAGATGGCCATGATGGTTTTTCTACATGTTTGAACTGTTAAAATTCTACCGATTCAACCACCTGATTAGGAAGATCATTCAACGACTTGGTCACAGGTGGAATAAAACATCTAGAATACTGTGCAATATTGAGCCTCATGATGTAAAAGACCTGACTATTAGAATTAACTGCAGGCAACTGCATGCCCAGTATTACTAACATGATGGCACTGTCCATGAAGATCTGAATGTAGAGGATGGTCAGAATTATCAAAAAATTTTCTCGACTGAAATACATCTGTGGTTGCCACGAATAGAAATGATTTTTGCGACACGTTGGGTTGGTATAGAATTTGAGCCCCATACATAGTATAATCAGAATCATGAATAATATTGTATCTAACCCGTTCCAGAATTTTGCGATAGAGGGGTAAAAATGGGTAATTTTCACTTTTTTTACTTTGCTCGACTGAAATACGTATCTGGTTGCCAGACATAGAAACAATTTTTGCGTCACATTGAGTTGGTATAGAATTTGAGCCCCATACATAGTATAATCAGAATCATGAATAATATTGTATCTAACCCATTCCAGAATTTTGAGATAGAGGGGTAAAAATGGGTAATTTTCACTTTTTTTACTTTTCTCGACTGATATACATATCTGGTTGCCAGACATAGAAACAATTTTTGCGCCACATTGAGTTGGTATAGAATTTGAGCCCCATACATAGTATAATCAGAATCATGAATAATATTGTATCTAACCCATTCCAGAATTTTGCGATAGAGGGGTAAAAATGGGTAATTTTCACTTTTTTTACTTTTCTCGACTGATATACATATCTGGTTGCCAGACATAGAAACAATTTTTGCGCCACATTGAGTTGGTATAGAATTTGAGCCCCATACATAGTATAATCAGAATCATGAATAATATTGTATCTAACCCATTCCAGAATTTTGCATTAGAGGAGTAAAAATTGGTAAATTTCACTTTTTTGACATTTCTCGACTGATATACATATCTGGTTGCCAGACAGAGAAACATTTTTTGCGCCACATTGAGTTGGTATAGAATTTGAGCCCCATACATAGTATAATCAGAATCATGAATAATATTGTATCTAACCCATTCCAGAATTTTGCATTAGAGGAGTAAAAATTGGTAAATTTCACTTTTTTGACATTTCTCGACTGATATACATATCTGGTTGCCAGACATAGAAACAATTTTTGCGCCACATTGAGTTGGTATAGAATTTGAGCCCCATACATAGTATAATCAGAATCATGAATAATATTGTATCTAACCCATTCCAGAATTTTGCATTAGAGGAGTAAAAATTGGTAAATTTCACTTTTTTGACATTTCTCGACTGATATACATATCTGGTTGCCAGACAGAGAAACAATTTTTGCGCCACATTGAGTTGGTATAGAATTTGAGCCCCATACATAGTATAATCAGAATCATGAATAATATTGTATCTAACCCATTCCAGAATTTTGCATTAGAGGAGTAAAAATTGGTAAATTTCACTTTTTTGACATTTCTCGACTGATATACATATCTGGTTGCCAGACATAGAAACAATTTTTGCGCCACATTGAGTTGGTATAGAATTTGAGCCCCATACATAGTATAATCAGAATCATGAATAATATTGTATCTAACCCATTTCAGAATTTTGCATTAGAGGAGTAAAAATTGGTAAATTTCACTTTTTTGACATTTCTCGACTGATATACATATCTGGTTGCCAGACAGAGAAACAATTTTTGCGCCACATTGAGTTGGTATAGAATTTGAGCCCCATACATAGTATAATCAGAATCATGAATAATATTGTATCTAACCCATTTCAGAATTTTGCATTAGAGGAGTAAAAATTGGTAAATTTCACTTTTTTGACATTTCTCGACTGATATACATATCTGGTTGCCAGACATAGAAACAATTTTTGCGCCACATTGAGTTGGTATAGAATTTGAACCCCATACATAGTATAATCAGAATCATGAATAATATTGTATCTAACCCATTTCAGAATTTTGCATTAGAGGAGTAAAAATTGGTAAATTTCACTTTTTTGACATTTCTCGACTGATATACATATCTGGTTGCCAGACATAGAAACAATTTTTGCGCCACATTGAGTTGGTATAGAATTTGAGCCCCATACATAGTATAATCAGAATCATGAATAATATTGTATCTAACCCATTTCAGAATTTTGCATTAGAGGCGTAAAAATTGGTAAATTTCACTTTTTTGACATTTCTCGACTAATATACATATCTGGTTGCCAGACATAGAAACAATTTTTGCGCCACATTGAGTTGGTATAGAATTTGAGCCCCATACATAGTATAATCAGAATCATGAATAATATTGTATCTAACCCATTCCAGAATTTTGCATTAGAGGAGTAAAAATTGGTAAATTTAACTTTTTTGACATTTCTCGACTGATATACATATCTGGTTGCCAGACATAGAAACAATTTTTGCGCCACATTGAGTTGGTATAGAATTTGAGCCCCATACATAGTATAATCAGAATCATGAATAATATTGTATCTAACCCATTTCAGAATTTTGCATTAGAGGAGTAAAAATTGGTAAATTTCACTTTTTTGACATTTCTCGACTGATATACATATCTGGTTGCCAGACATAGAAGCAATTTTTGCGCCACATTGAGTTGGTATAGAATTTGAGCCCCATACATAGTATAATCAGAATCATGAATAATATTGTATCTAACCCATTTCAGAATTTTGCATTAGAGGAGTAAAAATTGGTAAATTTCACTTTTTTGACATTTCTCGACTGATATACATATCTGGTTGCCAGACATAGAAACAATTTTTGCGCCACATTGAGTTGGTATAGAATTTGAGCCCCATACATAGTATAATCAGAATCATGAATAATATTGTATCTAACCCATTTCAGAATTTTGCATTAGAGGAGTAAAAATTGGTAAATTTCACTTTTTTGACATTTCTCGACTGATATACATATCTGGTTGCCAGACATAGAAACAATTTTTGCGCCACATTGAGTTGGTATAGAATTTGAGCCCCATACATAGTATAATCAGAATCATGAATAATATTGTATCTAACCCATTTCAGAATTTTGCATTAGAGGAGTAAAAATTGGTAAATTTCACTTTTTTGACATTTCTCGACTGATATACATATCTGGTTGCCAGACAGAGAAACAATTTTTGCGCCACATTGAGTTGGTATAGAATTTGAGCCCCATACATAGTATAATCAGAATCATGAATAATATTGTATCTAACCCATTCCAGAATTTTGCATTAGAGGAGTAAAAATTGGTAAATTTCACTTTTTTGACATTTCTCGACTGATATACATATCTGGTTGCCAGACATAGAAACAATTTTTGCGCCACATTGAGTTGGTATAGAATTTGAGCCCCATACATAGTATAATCAGAATCATGAATAATATTGTATCTAACCCATTTCAGAATTTTGCATTAGAGGAGTAAAAATTGGTAAATTTCACTTTTTTGACATTTCTCGACTGATATACATATCTGGTTGCCAGACAGAGAAACAATTTTTGCGCCACATTGAGTTGGTATAGAATTTGAGCCCCATACATAGTATAATCAGAATCATGAATAATATTGTATCTAACCCATTTCAGAATTTTGCATTAGAGGAGTAAAAATTGGTAAATTTCACTTTTTTGACATTTCTCGACTGATATACATATCTGGTTGCCAGACATAGAAACAATTTTTGCGCCACATTGAGTTGGTATAGAATTTGAACCCCATACATAGTATAATCAGAATCATGAATAATATTGTATCTAACCCATTTCAGAATTTTGCATTAGAGGAGTAAAAATTGGTAAATTTCACTTTTTTGACATTTCTCGACTGATATACATATCTGGTTGCCAGACATAGAAACAATTTTTGCGCCACATTGAGTTGGTATAGAATTTGAGCCCCATACATAGTATAATCAGAATCATGAATAATATTGTATCTAACCCATTTCAGAATTTTGCATTAGAGGCGTAAAAATTGGTAAATTTCACTTTTTTGACATTTCTCGACTAATATACATATCTGGTTGCCAGACATAGAAACAATTTTTGCGCCACATTGAGTTGGTATAGAATTTGAGCCCCATACATAGTATAATCAGAATCATGAATAATATTGTATCTAACCCATTCCAGAATTTTGCATTAGAGGAGTAAAAATTGGTAAATTTAACTTTTTTGACATTTCTCGACTGATATACATATCTGGTTGCCAGACATAGAAACAATTTTTGCGCCACATTGAGTTGGTATAGAATTTGAGCCCCATACATAGTATAATCAGAATCATGAATAATATTGTATCTAACCCATTTCAGAATTTTGCATTAGAGGAGTAAAAATTGGTAAATTTCACTTTTTTGACATTTCTCGACTGATATACATATCTGGTTGCCAGACATAGAAGCAATTTTTGCGCCACATTGAGTTGGTATAGAATTTGAGCCCCATACATAGTATAATCAGAATCATGAATAATATTGTATCTAACCCATTTCAGAATTTTGCATTAGAGGAGTAAAAATTGGTAAATTTCACTTTTTTGACATTTCTCGACTGATATACATATCTGGTTGCCAGACATAGAAACAATTTTTGCGCCACATTGAGTTGGTATAGAATTTGAGCCCCATACATAGTATAATCAGAATCATGAATAATATTGTATCTAACCCATTTCAGAATTTTGCATTAGAGGAGTAAAAATTGGTAAATTTCACTTTTTTGACATTTCTCGACTGATATACATATCTGGTTGCCAGACATAGAAACAATTTTTGCGCCACATTGAGTTGGTATAGAATTTGAGCCCCATACATAGTATAATCAGAATCATGAATAATATTGTATCTAACCCATTTCAGAATTTTGCATTAGAGGAGTAAAAATTGGTAAATTTCACTTTTTTGACATTTCTCGACTAATATACATATCTGGTTGCCAGACATAGAAACAATTTTTGCGCCACATTGAGTTGGTATAGAATTTGAGCCCCATACATAGTATAATCAGAATCATGAATAATATTGTATCTAACCCATTCCAGAATTTTGCATTAGAGGAGTAAAAATTGGTAAATTTCACTTTTTTGACATTTCTCGACTGATATACATATCTGGTTGCCAGACATAGAAACAATTTTTGCGCCACATTGAGTTGGTATAGAATTTGAGCCCCATACATAGTATAATCAGAATCATGAATAATATTGTATCTAACCCATTTCAGAATTTTGCATTAGAGGAGTAAAAATTGGTAAATTTCACTTTTTTGACATTTCTCGACTGATATACATATCTGGTTGCCAGACATAGAAACAATTTTTGCGCCACATTGAGTTGGTATAGAATTTGAACCCCATACATAGTATAATCAGAATCATGAATAATATTGTATCTAACCCATTTCAGAATTTTGCATTAGAGGAGTAAAAATTGGTAAATTTCACTTTTTTGACATTTCTCAACTGATATACATATCTGGTTGCCAGACATAGAAACAATTTTTGCGCCACATTGAGTTGGTATAGAATTTGAGCCCCATACATAGTATAATCAGAATCATGAATAATATTGTATCTAACCCATTTCAGAATTTTGCATTAGAGGAGTAAAAATTGGTAAATTTCACTTTTTTGACATTTCTCGACTGATATACATATCTGGTTGCCAGACATAGAAACAATTTTTGCGCCACATTGAGTTGGTATAGAATTTGAGCCCCATACATAGTATAATCAGAATCATGAATAATATTGTATCTAACCCATTCCAGAATTTTGCATTAGAGGAGTAAAAATTGGTAAATTTCACTTTTTTGACATTTCTCGACTGATATACATATCTGGTTGCCAGACATAGAAACAATTTTTGCGCCACATTGAGTTGGTATAGAATTTGAGCCCCATACATAGTATAATCAGAATCATGAATAATATTGTATCTAACCCATTTCAGAATTTTGCATTAGAGGAGTAAAAATTGGTAAATTTCACTTTTTTGACATTTCTCGACTGATATACATATCTGGTTGCCAGACATAGAAACAATTTTTGCACCACATTGAGTTGGTATAGAATTTGAACCCCATACATAGTATAATCAGAATCATGAATAATATTGTATCTAACCCATTTCAGAATTTTGCATTAGAGGAGTAAAAATTGGTAAATTTCACTTTTTTGACATTTCTCGACTGATATACATATCTGGTTGCCAGACATAGAAACAATTTTTGCGCCACATTGAGTTGGTATAGAATTTGAGCCCCATACATAGTATAATCAGAATCATGAATAATATTGTATCTAACCCATTCCAGAATTTTGCATTAGAGGAGTAAAAATTGGTAAATTTCACTTTTTTGACATTTCTCGACTGATATACATATCTGGTTGCCAGACATAGAAACAATTTTTGCGCCACATTGAGTTGGTATAGAATTTGAGCCCCATACATAGTATAATCAGAATCATGAATAATATTGTATCTAACCCATTTCAGAATTTTGCATTAGAGGAGTAAAAATTGGTAAATTTCACTTTTTTGACATTTCTCGACTGATATACATATCTGGTTGCCAGACATAGAAACAATTTTTGCGCCACATTGAGTTGGTATAGAATTTGAGCCCCATACATAGTATAATCAGAATCATGAATAATATTGTATCTAACCCATCCCAGAATTTTGCATTAGAGGAGTAAAAATTGGTAAATTTCACTTTTTTGACATTTCTCGACTGATATACATATCTGGTTGCCAGACATAGAAACAATTTTTGCGCCACATTGAGTTGGTATAGAATTTGAGCCCCATACATAGTATAATCAGAATCATGAATAATATTGTATCTAACCCATTTCAGAATTTTGCGATAGAGGAGTAAAAATGAGTAATTTTCACTTTTTTTACTTTTCTCGACTGAAATACATATCTGGTTGCCAGACATAGAAACAATTTTTGCGTCACATTGAGTTGGTATAGAATTTGAGCCCCATACATAGTATAATCAGAATCATGAATAATATTGTATCTAACCCATTTCAGAATTCTGCAGATTGATGGATAAAAACGGGTAACTTCAAAGTTGGGTTACTTAGGTTTCATACTGGTGCTAGTATTACGTTATGGGTTGGAGGTTAGCTGTGGAAAAAGACCGAGAATTTATCAACATAGGCTATAACACTTCAACGTCCAAATATCCTGAGCGGGATCTTTAAAACACCTACTTTGTGGTATTCAAGGTGAACAAGTTCATGCTTGAATGAAATTTACTCTTTGGCAACTCATAGCTACACTCCTCTGCTCTTTGAATCAGCCAATCAAAAGCTGCCTGCCCCTCTCATCAAAACTGTTGGGCGTTCGAAAGACACCTCAGGCATCCTCTGGTTGGAAAAGCGTCAAGACATATCGCAGCTACTTCCACAGATTTGCCCACTCCCCCAACCTTCGTAATCATGGTAAGTACACAGTGACTGTGAGATAGTGAAGCCTACCTTTTGATGTGGATTTGCAGTGCTTTAGTGTTACTGAAGTGTCGTAGTGACTAATGAAAAAAGTATTGATCACATGCGGGATACTTAGGTCAAGTTTAGAGAGACCACGCTCATCCCACGTGGAACCTTTTGGACCGTAACGGTTAAACCAGCCAATAGAATACGACACCTAACAAATTTATTTTAGTGCTTGGTTTAGAAATTTTTGAATATTTTTACTAAAAATGATAGTGATGATTTAGAGATGTTAGGTTCATGTGCATGTAAATTATTAACTTACAAGGGATTGAATGATAGGTTTTTGTTAGGCAAAGTTACATTTTTTCCATTACATGAATTTAGAATTGTTTTTTTATGTTTTTGCAGTTTCACAGCCATATGTTTTATGGGCATCGCAATGCTGCATTGGAGATTCAGGATTGTACACCATGGGTAGCCCCTGACGATGCTGAAGGAAGTGATGTGGAAGAGAAAAAGAGGGCTTTTGAAGAATGGCTGCAAAGTAATAGTATAGAGAAGTATGAAAAATATAGAGAAAAAATGTGGAAGTAAAGCTCAAGGTACGCGAGGCAAAGAGGGCAGCTCACCTGAGGTGGGGTCAGGGATTGGGTCAGTCATATGAAGAGAATAAGAAAAAGTTGTTTTGGAAAGAAGTGAAGAAAGTAAGGAAGGCTGGCTCAAGAATTGAAGAGACAGTGAAAGATGGAAATGGAAGGTTGTTAAAATGAGAGGAGGCAAGGAAAAGGTGGCCGGAATATTTTGAAAGTTTACTGAATGTTGAGGATAATAGGGAGGCATATATAATTGCTGTTGCAGGTGTTGAGGTCCCGGTGATGGGAGATGAGAATGAGAGAGAGAGATTACAATAGAGGAAGTGAGGAGAGCACTAGATGAAACGAGAGTAGGAAAAGCATCTGGTATGGATGGTGTGAGAGCTGAGATGTTGAAGGAAGAGGGTGTGACTGTACTTGAATGGTTGGTGAGATTGTTTAATATGTGTTTTGTGTTGTCAATGGTACCAGTAGATTGGGTTTGTGCATGTATTGTACCACTATATAAGGGTAAGGGAGATGTGCATGAGTGTTGTATTTCAAGAGGTATTAGTTTGTTGAGTGTAGTTGGAAAAGTGTATGGTAGAGTAATGATAAATAGGATTAAAGATAAAACAGAGAATGCAATCTTAAAAGTACAGGGTGGTTTTAGAAGAGGTAGGGGTTGTATGAATCAGATTTTATCAGTTAGGCAGATATGCGAGAAATATTTAGCAAAAGGTAAGGAGGTGTATGTTGCATTTATGGATCTGGAGAAAGCATATGATAGAGTTGATAGGGAAGCAATGTTGAATATGATGAGGTTATATGGAGTTGGTGGAAGGTTGTTGCAAGCAGTGAAAAGTTTCTACAAAGGTAGTAAAGCATGTGTTAGAATAGGAAATGAAGTGAGTGATTGGTTTCCGGTGAGAGTGGGGCTGAGACAGGGATGTGTGATGTCGCCGTGGTTGTTTAACTTGTATGTTGATGGAGTGGTGAGAGAGGTGAATGCTCGAGTGCTTGGACGAGGATTAAAACTAGTAGGCGAGAATGATCATGAATGGGAGGTAAATCGTTGTTGTTTACGGATGATACTGTACTGGTTGCAGATGCGGAAGAGAAGCTTGGGCGATTAGTGACAGAATTTGGAAGGGTGTGTGAGAGAAGGAAGTTGAGAGTTAATGTGGGTAAGAGTAAGGTTATGAGATGTACGAGAAGGGAGGGTGGTGCAAGGTTGAATGTCATGTTGAATGGAGAGTTACTTCAGGAGGTGGATCAGTTCAAGTACTTGGGGTCTGTTGTTGCAGCCAATGGTGGAGTGGAAGCAGATGTACGTCAGGGAGTGAATGAAGGATGCAAAGTGTTGGGGGCAGTTAAGGGAGTAGTAGAAAATAGAGGGTTGGGCATGAATGTAAAGAGAGTTCTATATGAGAAAGTGATTGTACCAACTGTGATGTATGGATCGGAGTTGTGGGGAATGAAAGTGATGGAGACAGAAATTGAATGTGTTTGAGATGAAGTGTCTAAGGAGTATGGCTGGTGTATCTCGAGTAGATAGGGTTAGAAACAAAGTGGTGAGAGTGAGAACGGGTGTAAGAAATGAGTTAGCAGCTAGAGTGGATATGAATCTGTTGAGGTGGTTTGGCGATGTTGAGAGAATGGAAAATGGCTGTCTGCTAAAGAAGGTGATGAATGCAAGAGTTGATGGGAGAAGTACAAGGGGAAGACCAAGGTTTGGGTGGATGGATGGAGTGAAGGAAGCTCTTGGTGATAGGAGGATAGATGTGAGAGAGGCAAGAGAGCGTGCTAGAAATAGGAATGAATGGCGAGCAATTGTGACGCAGTTCCAGTAGGCCCTGCTGCTTCCTCCGGTGCCTTAGATGACCGCGGAGGTAGCAGCAGTAGGGGATTCAGCATTATGAAGCTTCATCTGTGGTGGACAACGGGGGAGGGTGGGCTGTGGCACCCTAGCAGTACCAGCTGAACTCGGTTGGGTTCCTTGTCAGGCTGGGAGGAACGTAGAGAGTAGAGGTCCCCTTTTTGTTTTGTTTCATTTGTTGATGTCGGCAACCCCCCAAAATTGGGGGAGGTGCCTTGGTATATTTATGTTGTATTATTATACTGAAAAAAAAATAATCTTGACTCGGAGGTATTTACATGTGAACAGTCAAGTCATGTATTGTGAAGTTAAATATAAATTCAAATGTCCAATAATATTTTGTGGTTCAAAAAAGCACCTTTAAGTATAAAGATGGCCTTTTGATTGAAATTTATAGTCAAGTTGATTTTTGCCAGATGCCGCTGCCACCAGGTCATGACTGATGCCGCTGTCACCAGGTCACCCCAGATACTGCTGCTACCAGATCACCCCATAATATTTATTGAAGTATTATACTGAAAAAAAAAATCATCCTGACTCAAAGGTATTTACATGTGAACAGTCAAGTCATGTATTGTAAAGTTAAATAAAAATTCAAATGTCCAATAATATTTTGTGGTTCAAAAAAGCACCTTTAAGTATAAAGATGGCCTTTTGATTGAAATTTATAGTCAAGGTGATTTTTGCCAGATGCCGCTGCCACCAGGTCATGCAAGATGCCACTGCCAAGAGGGCACGCCACATGCCGCTGACACCAGATCACCTCAGATGCTGCTGCTACCAGATCACCCCATAATATTTATTGAAGTATTATACTGAAAAAAAAAATCATCTTGACTCAATGGTATTTACATGTGAACAGTCAAGTCATGTATTGTTAGGTTAAATATAAATTCAAATGTCCAATAATATTTTTGTGGTTAAAAAAAAAAAAACACCTTTAAGTATAAAGATGGCCTTTTGATTGAAATTTATAGTCAATGTAATTTTTGCTATAATTAAAGTACTATAATAAAAAATTATCTTGAGTTAAAATGATTTCCAAGCAAACATATGAGTCATACTGTATATTAATAGGTTAAATGTAAACTCAAATTGCCAATAACATTTCTGTCTGGCAACCAGAGATGTATTTTTTCGAGAAAAGTAAAAAAAGTGAAATTTACCCATTTTTATCCCCCAATCTGCAGAATTCTGAAATGGGTTAGATACAATATTATACAAGATTCTCATTATACTATGTATGTGGTTCAAGTTCTATACAAGCTCAATGAGTCTTCAAAATTATTTTTATGTCTGGCCACCAGATGTAGTTTAGTTGGGAAAAGTAAAAAATGTGAAAATTACTCATTTCTACCCCTTAGTCTGCAGAATTTTGAAATGGGTTATCTACAATATTATACAAGATTTGGTTTAAACTATGTATGTGGATCAAATTATATACCAAGTCAATGCTGCGCAAAAATCATTTCCATGTCTGGCAACCAGATATGTATTTTTTTCAAGAAAAGTAAAAAATAGCTTGAAAACTACCCATATTTACCCCTCAATCTGCAGAATTCTGAAATGGGTTAGATACAATATTATACATAATTTTTATTATACTACGTATGTGGTTTAATTTTTATACCATCCCAATATGTCGAAAATATTATTTCTACGTCTGACAGAGATTATTATTTTTTCAATAAAAGTAAAAAACATGAAAATTACTTATTTTTATCCCCCATTTTATGTATCTAGGAGTAATCATCAATAAAACTCTATTACCTACCAGCGAATTAACCTATTTCAGAGAGAAAACAAAAATTCGCCTCTCAGCCATAAAATGAACGGACTCCCTTAAATAAGGAGTATCAAACAGCCTCCTAAGGCTGTTCTACATTTAACAATTCAATCCCACATCGACTATGCAGCACCTACAGTCACCTCAGTGAGTGAAACTCAAAAAGCTTCCTTAGAAGTGGTACGAAACAATGTCATGAGACTCATCAGAAGCTCTCAAATATGGCGAAGACTGCTTCTAAAGAGATGAAACTAAACAAATTTTCATTTCGGCTAGGATAGATATCAGAAATTGCAGCATTATATTCAAGTCATTCAAAGCAGACAGAGACTTCTGAACAACAACCTCAATTGACACCTTATCCTTGGCAGAGGAGATTGATCCTCCAAGGACACACGCAAAGAGACTGCTGGATACACTTAGAGGAATGCAAATGCAAAATGAAGCCTATAAGAAATAAAAGCACAATGGCTACATCACTTCGGCCCCGTGGTCACCAAACCCCTTCCAGTACAACTTTACCATCCTCCCAGCAGCAAGCAAAGCTCTCTGCACGCCAGAACAACTTACAGCAGCAGCCGAAAATGCAATCGGCAACACCTACGCCTTGAACATCTGCTATACTGATGGATCACTGGATTATGATATCCTTGCAACAGCAGCAGCAGCAACAATCATTTCTCCATCAGGCTACAGAGAAAACTGGAGGCTTTCCAACCACGCCTCCACCCTGCAAACTGAGCTAGTGGCGATTGCCAAAAGCCCTAGAACACTCGGCCAGTCTACCTGGATGAAATACAACAATCCACACGGATTCAAGAGGAGCCATTCGGGCTCTCAGCAAAAAAGAACCCACTGAAAATGTCTACCTAATCACAGCAATTCAGTACTGTATCTAGCATTAGGTCACCAAAGCAACAATAGGCTGATCATCCTGAATTGAATTCCAACACACTGGAATCATTGGAAATGACGAGGCCGATTACCTAGCCAAGTCTGCAATAATGTGCTAGACAATCAATATCACTTCAACATCACTGAAAACCATCAAGAATCAAAGGATAGCCTTTTACAACATGCAAAAGACAAGTGAAGTAAGGCTAGCCTTTCTTGATGGCTCCAGATTGGCCAAATGGTACATCAAAGCAACTAACCTAATCCCGTATCCTATTACAAGAAATATTCCCCGCTAAGTTGCAGTCATTATTTGCAGACTGCAACTAGGATATCTATGCAACTGGCAAATCATCATCGATATCGACAAGGCCACAGCAGCACAACAGACCGGAAAGACAACAACTGTCGGCAACTGACAGATGAACCTCTGCAACACTACCTATTGCATTGTCCAGAAACAAGCCTACTAAGACAGAACTTCAACTCTAATATTCCTGTAACTGCGACAGCAATCGTAAAACACATTATCCCTTTAAAGTCCACCCTAGGTTTTATGGGAAACTTTAAAAAATCCTTTTAGTAGGTTATTATATTGGTAAATATCAAGACCTTTTTACTCCTATGTATTTTCAAAAAAGTTTCAAAATTAGTGAAATAATTGCATGCAATAAAATATCCCATATAGGTAACTTGGGCAAGTTTAGGCGGACCATGCTCATCTCATATGGGATCGTTTGGGCCATAACGGTAAACTTTTTCATGTTTATACTAAAGTTGATTTGCCCACAAATCATATGATTATTATTGATGAATCACTTTTTTTTGTTCCAATGTATAACAGAAACACAGAGATGGCTTTACAATTTAATTAATATAAGAAATACAATATACAATACAAAACAAAAAGAGTAAAAAAATACACAAAATATAATAAAACTTACTCATAATTATAAAAATTGAAACATACAGTACACACTTACTTACAAACCTTATGAAAGGAAGCAAAGCAATTCCTACTTTTAGTGAGGCATAGGGCCACCTTGCATTCCTCGTACATCCAGCACAAATCTAGCCACGCTGGAGCGGCAGAACAACTTGTACCCCCACTTGTCAGGCTTCTTGGCTACATGCTGGTGAAGGTTACCGGCCCTTGTGCCCTTGTAGGTGACGATCACTTCAATGGAGTGGATAGGGGTCTCGGGAAATTCAGGAACTCTTTTGACCTCGGTGAAGGGGACTCTCACCTTGAAGAATCAATCTTGGGAGGCTGTGGTTGCTGCCTGGTCATTGTCGTTGAAGTGAAGGAAGATCAAATTGACTTGAAGCGGTTCCTGGACATGAAGTCTGCAACTTGAGGACTCCTGGTCTTCACGGCCCAGAAGTCGACTATGCTAGGGAGGGAAACCAGGCCCATGTACATGATGAGGCAAAGGAAAACCATAAGATCCTCTTCTGATATGTGGAAGTTGCTACTTACATCCTTCTGTCTTGAATACAGGTTGGATTGGAACACAATGTGTTCCCACAATTCAGCTGTGAAGAACTGGGAGAAATATTCATAAGGTTCCCTCAAAAAGTCCGGCTGTGGATGAATGAAGTTTGGCAGGGACTAGATATCAATGTCGTCCTTTTTCCATTCATCAGCACGAGACCTCTTATGCTCAACCTCAGCTTCCTCTTCCACAGGCATCTCCTGAGGGACAACATTGACCTTGCGAGCTGAAACAAGAATAAAGTAACATTAGTGAAACAGTAAATGAATCATGTGTGCTTGTGTTTGTGCATGCATGTGTGCTTGTGTGTGCATGCATGTGTGCTTGTGTGTGTGCATGTGGGTCTGCATGTGTGTGTGCATTGTGTGTGTGCATTGTGTGTGCTTGCGTGTGCATGTGTGAGTGCATTAATGTGTGCTTGTGTGAGAGCATGTGTGTGCATGTGTATGTCAGTGAGAATGCAAGTAAACAAATAAGTTTTAAAAATACCCATTGTTTACACACCATTTAAAGAGCAACAAAATTTAAAGAACCCTTATAACAACAAGACTTTTAAAAACAATTTTTAAAACAGATATATCTCTCTCTCTCTCTCTCTCTCTCTCTCTCTCATACTAACCTCCAGAGATAGAAGGGTCAAAGGCATCCTCCTGAGTAAGGCCTGCGTCAGGAACATCGGTAGGGTCGTCGTCATCACTGTTAACGTCCAAAGGGCCCTCGTCCACATCACTTCCTTCAGCATCGTCAGGGGCTACCCATGGTGTACAATCCTGAATCTCCAATGCAGCATTGCGATGCCCATAAAACATATGGCTGTGAAACTGCAAAAACATAAAAAAACAATTCTAAATTCATGTAATGGAAAAAATGTAACTTTGCCTAACAAAAACCTATCATTCAATCCCTTGTAAGTTAATAATTTACATGCACATGAACCTAACATCTCTAAATCATCACTATCATTTTTAGTAAAAATATTCAAAAATTTCTAAACCAAGCACTAAAATAAATTTGTTAGGTGTCGTATTCTATTGGCTGGTTTAACCGTTACGGTCCAAAAGGTTCCACGTGGGATGAGCGTGGTCTCTCTAAACTCGACCTAAGTATCCCGCATGTGATCAATACTTTTTTCATTAGTCACTACGACACTTCAGTAACACTAAAGCACTGCAAATCCACATCAAAAGGTAGGCTTCACTATCTCACAGTCACTGTGTACTTACCATGATTACGA
>NC_090761.1:43793406-43795906 GCF_036898095.1 Palaemon carinicauda
GAGGAACCTGAATGAGAATGAAAAATGAAGAGAGCAAATCAGGTCCAGTGAATCTTTAGTAAAATATGTAAGATACGTTCAATTTTGTTTGTCGATTATACGAGCGTGAATTTGGACTTTAACACACGTTTTTGAAGAATTCGTACGTATTTTTTTTAATATCTTTATGGAATATATCATGATTAATGTAAAAAAACAAATAATAACAAAATTAGTGTTAAGGTAGCTAATTGCTATGGTGGGTTAATTAAATTCTGTATTTTTTTCAATTTCTGTTTTTATATATCTTTAAGTCATATATCATGATTAATGTATTAAAAAAAACTTCAGAATTAGTGTTCATATCACTAAACCCTAGGGGGGTGGGGGTTATTTCCTAATTACCTGAAACAGCGTATAATTACAGGTGATTTTCTACTGGTATCATGCTTTCAGAAGCGTTTCAATAACAGTCATAATGATGATAAGTCCCATTATTTATCGCCATTGTTATCAACAGATATTTCGTAATTTTCCAGCGCCATTTTTTTTTATCTAATTACTTTTATGATCTATTCATATTCCTCGCACACGACGGAGAGAGAGAGAGAGAGAGAGAGAGAGAGAGAGAGAGAGAGAGAGAGAGAGAGAGAGAGAGAACGTTACAGATTAAGTGTTGCAATAAAGGATACATATCTTGTTTTTACTGCTTCATTCCTGCTACCTTGATCTCCTCTCCTTACTTTATTCTCGAAACAAGACGCTATCAAATACCATGAAAAAATATTGCTCGTTATAAACTTAACGTGAACAATAGAAAACCAAAAAGTACAATCATCCTTTGTTGGTTTTTTTCCACAAAAGTTTGTCTTTGTTTCCCATTTTTTTTTAATTTTTTTTTTTTTTCAAAAGTTCCAGTCGTTTTCATTCTAAAAAAAAATGGTAATTATATATCTTTCTTTATAAAGCTCTGTATTATCATCACAAGAGATACGTAGCATTAATGATATCATCTTCATAACTTTAAATGATATTTTCTCTTTCTCTCTCTCTCTCTCTCTAAAAAAAATTCTGTTAGTCCATAAATCCTTTAATTCTCGGACAGAAATACAGTTTCATTGATAGAATCATCTCTCTCTCTCTCTCTCTCTCTCTCTCTCTCTCTCTCTCTCTCTCTCTCTCTCTCTCTCCAAACAGACTTCTGTTAGTCCATAAATCCTTTCTTGTCGCACAGAAATTCAGTTTCGTTGATAGAAGAAAATCTCTCTCTCTCTCTCTCTCTCTCTCTCTCTCTCTCTCTCTCTCTAAACAGACTTCTGTTAGTCCATAAAGCCTTTCTTCTCGGAAAAAAATTCAGTTTCGTTGATAGAAGAATCTCTCTCTCTCTCTCTCTCTCTCTCTCTCTCTCTCTCTCTCTCTCTCTCTCTCTCTCTCTCTCTCTCTCCAAAGAAATTTCTGTTAGTCCATAAATCATTTCTTCTCGGACAGAAATTCAGTTTCGTTGATAGAAAAATCTCTCTCTCTCTCTCTCTCTCTCTCTCTCTCTCTCTCTCTCTCTCTCTCTCTCTCTCTCTCTCTCTCTTTCTCTCCAAAGAAATTTCTGTTAGTCCATTAATCATTTCTTCTCGGACAGAAATTCAGTTTCGTTGATAGAAGAATCTCTCTCTCTCTCTCTCTCTCTAAAACAAGGTAATTTCTATCAACCCACAAATCCTTTCTTCTCGGACAGAAATTCAGTTTCATTGATAGAAGAATAGGAATGTAAACTTTGCAATGTTCCTCAGGTTCCTATACACTACTTCATCATAACTGGCGGAACTATGGATCCCTTCGAAATTTGTCTGAACCCATTTTTTTTTTCTCACTGTCCTTCTTCCCTTTTCCTTCGGAGCCGAAGTATAAAAAGGAATCTTGTTGACCTTCGCGACGGGTTTTGTGTTACTCGCAAGGGAAAATGCTCCAGGGCAATTTCATTCTGACCACAAACCAGGAAGTTAGTGAATTAAATTCTCGTGGCTATTGTATACACTACTACTACTACTACTACTACTACTACTACTACTACTACAACTAATAGCAGTAATAATAATAATAATGATAAATATAATAATAATAATAATTATAATAATAATAATAATAATTATGGAATTAAAATGACTATGGCTTAACAGTTTAATAACGTATAAGATAAACCTTATTCCACAGCTGGTAGAATAATAATAATAATAATAATAATAATAATAATAATAATAATAATAATAATAATAATACTTAGTTGCTACAATAAGCCAGTAATATTATTTTCCATGAAACAAGAGTTAACAGCAACAAACTTTCGAGACTAAAATAAAATGAAGGGACCTTGAGAATAATATGGCTTGGTATAAAAAATGTCAATGCAGTGAGAAATGGACGCTAGGGGAGGGCACCTGATCTTCAACGGATCCCCCACTGGTGCCACGTATGGAAATTCCGCCGTTCTTTAAAGGCTAACCAGCCAACCTTGAGCTTATTAATTTAA
>NC_090761.1:43798406-43803406 GCF_036898095.1 Palaemon carinicauda
TAAACTTTGCGAATACAAATTAATAAAAAAAAAAATAGTAAATACAAACAGGTACCAATCAAAATCAAACATAAAGAAACATGAAACACAGCTCAAGTGATAAAAAACTATTAGAGGAAAAGTTAGCCAAGAGGTCGTAGAGGGTAAAACAATTATCGTAAATAATTCATTATTACTAAACCCTTCGCAATACCACTAGAACAGGCGGTTTAGAAAAATAATAAGAAACCTTATCTACAATGTTATCTAAATCAGTCTTAAATAAAGTGCTCTAGCTTAACCTGACTTTACCTTCTCTGTCCCGTGTGAAATAAAAATAGTAGAATACTTTGCTGTTAAGACTTACTTAAAAATAGACGTTACGTTAAAAAAACAAGACTTTCAAGTTTTCTTATCTGCTAAATTATGTTATGTTTTTTTTTACCTTTACAATTGATTTTGAACACTGTTATACGTAAGTGATATGTTAATAGAATTTCCATTTTACTATCATTTTTCAAAGCTGACACTAACAAACTTTCTTTTTTTTACATTAGCTTTGAACCTGTGACTTAGAAACTTCCAGAGCAGGGTCACCTTTCTAAATTCCGTTTTCTTTAATGTGAAGAAAAGTAATAGAAAACGAAAACTTGTTTCTCTCCAGGTCATAATATCCACTGTTTATTTACGAATTATGGCTTAAGTAAAACCCTATCCATGTGTTACATCTAAGAACACAATAAGCAAATCTACAGTCAACTACAAGATATTATACGAGAATATCTAAACATTGCCAGCATATTCCCGCGTTAGTTCAAAAGGTCATTGGATATAGGGTAAATTGCCTGACCGAAATAAAACGAAACTTCCTAAATGAATTGAACCCAAAGCAATAAATACCATGTGAAAACGATCATACCAAGCTGAATAGTTAATGATATTCATGGAGTGACAAATAATCATGCGCTGAAATAAAGACAGCGTTCACTAAGGGACTAGATATATGACTGAGAAAGACATGTGGGCTGTAACTTGTTGCAAAAGTTCCCAGTGACCTTCATAACAACCCCCAACTCCAAAGACCGAACGCTTGCTCAGTTCGCTCTTACCTATGTTTTTTTCGCTCAGCTGCTGTTTTTTCCCATTTTATCAAGACTGTTTATCATATTTAGATTCTCGAGCAAGGCAGAAATACAAGCATACAAACGAGGAAAAGTATTCATCAAAATTTGACACATTGACCAACTAACCCCGAAACAGGAAACAAGAAGTATAACGTTTTCGCTTCATATACTTGACTTCGGTAACTTGCATAAACATTGGTATATATTTTGCTTTTCACCTCGCTACAACGCGCTCTCTCTCTCTCTCTCTCTCTCTCTCTCTTTCCGATGCTCGTGCGTCTTGTAATATGCGTGTGTGTGTGTGTGTGTGTGTGTGTGTTTGTGTGCAGCAGGACTCTTGTCTCTAGCGAGCCCTAGGCCCCAGCCGAAACCCATTCCCATAGTGAGTAACGGAACAGATTCTCTTCTAGTGTGAGTGAGTACAGTGCGTAGTGAGGACCCGGGCTCAGTCTCTTTCAGTGCAACCACGGTGTAGGAGTGCAACCCAAATTTTTGTATGTGCGTGCGAGGAAGGGCGGCAATACTACCGAACCACCTAGTTGCTTAGATGACACATGAGACCTCTTTATAGCACGGCGCCAAGATGTCTTCTAATTTCCTGGAGGAACTTGAGATGAAAGAACCCACGCCGAGTATAGCAGCGAGTATTTACGAGGTAAGTAGTGGTGTGTATAGCGAAAGCTCGCTTTCAAATGTATACATAAGACAGAGTATACTTTCACGGAGATTGGAATGAGACTCGTTCGTTTGGTTTATACGAGGAGTGAATTTTGGAAATAAACATGATTATTTTCCAGGGTTTAGTCAGATATTCAAAACAGGAAGAGAAATAAATACATAATGTTGGAGTATAAATGCCAGATTCGTAACTTAGTCGGAAACCTTCTTTTAAACACATGTTAAATAGTACAGCTGTAGCAATGACTTGATTGAATTAAAAAAAAAAAAAAAAAAAGGGTCTCAATTTCCATAATATTGCTCTTCTTCTGCCAGCCGGACTTCTATAAAGCTCATTCAGATGTGACAGATTCACCTGTCATTTTAATGTAGAATTGAAATTACATTTGTAACTATCTCCATCACTGGAGTATAAATGTCAGAATCCTGTTTGCAGGAGAGCAATAAAACGAGAAAATTACGAAAATTGTCCTACAATAAAAAGATCGCACATATAATTCAGAACAAATTTCTACTTGAAATAATAATTCACATGAATATACATACTATTCATGCAGTACTTTATTTTAGAATGTATATATATATATATATATATATATATATATATATATATATATATATATATATATATACTGTACATACATACATAAATACACATGTAT
The DNA here is from genome assembly GCF_036898095.1 of Palaemon carinicauda. Classification (NCBI taxonomy): domain Eukaryota; kingdom Metazoa; phylum Arthropoda; class Malacostraca; order Decapoda; family Palaemonidae; genus Palaemon; species Palaemon carinicauda. The sequence continues at coordinate 43,800,850 of NC_090761.1, forward strand.
GAACGCGCGCACTCGCACAAACACCACACACACACACACACACACACATATATATATATATATATATATATATATAATATATATATATAGATATATATATTTATATATATATTTTTATATATAACATATATATATACACACACACACACACACACATATATATATATATATATATAAATATATATATATATATATATATATATACATGTTTCATGACATTCTGGTCATCTTGGCAGCGTTCCCGTTAAGGCATGGGTAGTTCGCAGAGGTGTGGTGGTGGGCGGGCCAGTATTGATTTGTCATGTCTTCAAACACATCCCGCATGTCTGCGAAATCGTCTCTTGTTTCCTTATCATGCTCGTTTCGTAAGAAGTCGATACTCTCAAAGAACGTAATAAAAAAGCCTCTTGTAGAGGAATTTGTTATATATTCTGTTTAAAGGTTGTGTGAAATGAATAAGATTCATTCGTTACTAATATTTAATGTTCATACATATGACAAGTCTCTCTTTCACTCTATAAACGAGTTTATGGTTTGAAATGTAATGTATTAAGAACACGTGTGCTCCTCATAGCATTTTTACTCTCTCTCTCTCTCTCCTCTCTCTCTCTCTCTCTCCTCTCTCTCTCTCTCTCTCTCTCTTCCTCTCTCTCTCTCTCCTGAAATGTTTGTTCAGGTGGGTGTTAGTCTCATTACCAAATAACATAAATCGTAAACATTCATTAAGCACTTTTCATTGCCTAAGGTTATAAAGATTCCCAAATACTGTATATATCTATTTAAGAAAAGGCTCCTTGATATCCTTTTGCTCACACGTGGAGAGAGAGAGAGAGAGAGAGAGAGAGAGAGAGGAGAGAGAGAGAGAGGAGAGAGAGAGAGAGAGAGAGAATCAGCCTTGGCCCCATGCTGGTAGAGTAGCCAGCTAGTTGATTTTTTCACTTACATTCAAGATCTCTCTAGCCTTTTTCCCATTCATTTCTACCAAGGACAGGTTCATCGAGTTATTTTCATTCATTTTACAATTTGGCATTTAATAATTCCTGAACGAAATTCGTTCGATTTGAATAACAGTTAGTCTTTTAAGGTTTCTTTTTATCTATTTGAGTAACAAGAACTGGAAATTTGTCTTAAAATGGGAACTACTTTTTTTCGAGATAACGGAATAAATGAACGTTCATATTATCCTTTTATCATATTCTATTCTACAATGCTCTTTCAGTTTATGATTTAGTCTAAGAATACATCAAAATTAAATTTTTTATGGTTCTTAGAATATTTTATTTTATTATTAATTACTTCTCTTGTATTCTATTTATTTCCTTATTTCCTTTCCTCACTATGCTATTTTCCCTGTTGGGGCCCTTGGGCTTACAGCATCCTGCTTTTCCAATTAACTTTGTAGCTTATTTAGTAATAATAATAATAATAATAATAATAATAACAACAATAATAATAAATCACAAACATACGATATATACATATATATAAGTATATATAAATATATATAACACACACAGACACACACACACACACACACACACATATATATATATATATATATATATATATATATATATATATATATATATATATGTGTGTGTGTGTGTGTGTGTATGCGTGTGTGTGTGTACTTACATAACAGAATTAAACGGAATTCAAGATACGAAATAAATCACACATATATACAGGTTTATCATCAGTATGCATTTATGCATCAATTCCCACCTGCATAATGTTAAAAACGTGTCTGCAGATTAGTTCACCAAACTTTCAACTGGGCTTCACAAGGCACTAGAAGAGTTGGAATCCCCAGGTCTACATGTCTGAGGACTATGAAGCACGAAGCAAGAGATGATGAATGGAGAAGTATTGAATTAAAAGCTCAAGATAGACGACTATCGAAATCTAACCATGGCCCTTTGCGCCAATAAGCGTAGGAGGAGATGATGAAGATGAAAACGAAAATAAGTGACGAAATCTCTATAAACTGTTCACCCTTTCTCAATAACCGCGTCGATAATCAACGCTATTTGAGGTCAATCATCGAATGACCCTAAATGACCATAGAAAATAACATAAACACGTTATCACACTTGAATTTGCGACCACAGGCGAATCCCAAACCCAACTCTCTCTCTCTCTCTCTCTCTCTCTCTCTCTCTCTCTCTCTCTCTCTCTCTCTCTCTCTCTCTCTCAGGACACTGAATACCAAGTAAGGTTAGGCTAGGGTAGGCCTATCAATTATGTGATTCAAATGTATTTATTCATGGTCATTATTTACTTCACCAAACCTGTTGTGTTAGAGACATTATCATCACAAGATAGATTTCAAGAACACGGCTATAATTAATTCTGTAAGAGAATCACAACTTTCTTTTAGACTGAAGGCCCCGAGCCTTGCATTAGGTTGTTACCCATAAGTTCGAATCCAGGAACCTTTACATTTCATACTTATAAATGGGTTAAGGATAAGAGAAGCAGGGGATTGAATGGTTAACGGAAGATCTAAACGCAGTGTTTAATAACCGTAGAGTGTCACTGATATATGGAAAAACAG
>NC_090761.1:43808406-43815906 GCF_036898095.1 Palaemon carinicauda
GTGTGTATGTGTTTGTATGTGTGTTTACGTAGTCTCACTGAATACATTTACCATATACACACATCCTACCGGCGGGACAGCTTTCTACGCCGGCGTTCATCTACATGAAAAATGAATAAATTTTCCTATGGGTCAGTAGTAAAAACAAGAGGACAGACAGAAGGCGTTTCTCAATTCCAGCCATGCGTATGGTTACCGACCAAATGAAATTATGTATGAGATAACGAGCCTACGAGGTCTCCTTATCTTGTAAGTAGTCCAAGGTTCACCCGTGTAAGGGTAATGCCAGGTGATTGCCATGCCGGTATACTGTTCTTCTGTAGAAAGAGCTGATAGGGGCTCATTGTGCACCATTTATTCCTTTTTTATTTATTTAATTTCTAGTTCTTTATTTTTTACATTATTTCTAAATCCACTTTTCTGTTTCTGTATTTGTTTACTATCTTCGTTCTCTTGTTTTGGTCTCTTTACTTTCCTCGGATTTGGTAGTTCTTTGCTTTTTTACTCTATTTTTCTGTTCCTATATTTCTGTTTTTTTTTCATCTTCGTTCTCTTCCATTTGGTTTCTTTAATTTCCTCGGATTTGGTAGTTCTTTATTTTTTTACTTTATTTTTCAAATTTTTTTATTCCTATATATATTTCGAATTTTTATCTTCGTTCTCTTCTATTTGGTTTCTTGAATTTCCTCGGATTTGTTAGAGCTTCTTCACTTGCTCACAACATTAAATTTTCATGTGCACAATGTCAGCTGTTCTCCGCTGAATAAGTAAGATATTGGTAATTTTCATTGTCATGCTCAACAGATGGAAATATAAGTATTCTGAAATAAAAGTGATTACATAAAAAGTAACCTTTTTATTAGGTAATGAGGTCGTCTTAAATCAAAAGGGACCATTATTTCTGCAAATTTAATTTTGCATGTTTGCATATATTTCTAATCCTTCAAGAATAGAAATACAAAAAAAAAAAAAAGAAAGAAATGAAGTAGAAATTCTTTGCAAATATATCATTTTTTAGACATAAATAAATCTAAGATAACAACGAAATTATCTTCAAATTCATAATTGAATTGATATAGATATCTATAATAAAAAAAAAAAGCAGTCTGAGAGAAAGATTTCATGAGTAACTCAAACGATTAAATGGAAAACGGATAAATATGAGCCAGAAAATAGATATTTAAGCCTAAATGGAAGTAAAATTTGGTTTATATAGATATGTAATTTAACATGGCTCATTAAGTAACTCTTCTAGGAGGACACTTTAAAATCAAACCATTATGCTCTAGTCATAATACTAGGTATGCAGTTAATTCCAATAGTCAGGTCTTCTCCACCACGAGGCTCAATACTACACAGTATTCTAGATTTTTTATCCCAGGCGTGAACAAGCTGTAGAATGATCTTAATCGGGTAGTTGAATCGGTAGAACTTATAAAGTTCAAACTTGCAGCAGAAGTTTTAATGTTGAACAGGCAGACATAAGTCTTTTTATACAGTAGTTTATTTATAATATATGTTTTAATGTTGATACTGTTCTTAGAATATTTTATTTCAATTGTACGTAGCGTCCCATATATTCTATTGATTTCCTTATTTCCTTTCCTCAATGGGCTTTTTTCCCTGTTGGAGCCCTTGGGCTTATAGCATCCTGCTTTTCCAACTATGGTTGTAGCTTAGCTGCTACTACTACTACTACTACTACTACTACTACTACTACTAATAATAATAATAATAATAATAATAATTTACAGAAGCATCCTTTTACTATCTACGGTGTAGATAGTAAAAGGATGACGTTTCCCTTGCTGTCTCACGGATGATTGACACCTGACACGCATAACAATCCCTTGCAATATACACCATCGCCACCACCAACAGCAGCGACATCAAGTGACGTCATGATCGTTTTGCAACGGACCGTCAATTCCTGCAATAAGATGTGACAGGGGACCATCACTCCGTTGCAGGACGCCCTCAGAGACAAACAGTTTCCTCTGCAGGGAAAAGTGATTTTGTAGTTCCACCCTCCAAGTGCTATTTCTGTTTTTAGATGAACGCCGATCGCATCAGTTTGAACCAGGTAAATTGATTTGTATTCGATGGTTTTGAGGGAATGTATCATACGAATTATCTTTAATGTTCTGTATGTATTAAGTTTATGATTCACCGGTGGTGATACATTTATGTATACTTGTATGGCGATTAGTGAACGTATCACCAGCGTTATTAATTGTAATAGAGGCAGCTTTTTAGTGATTTGGACATATTTGCGTAGTGGAGTATAATTGTGAACGTTGGTATTCTAATCACTGACAGTTATACGACGATAGTTTGTTATAAGATAATCTGAAGATGTCAAGGTTCAGAAATATTATCAATAATCATGAAAGAACAACATATTGGGTTTTCAGAAGGCGTTAGTTCATAATGATCACTTAAAAATAATTAAAATAACGGATATAAACGTAACGAGGCTCCTAACCAACTGGATGAGCACACTAACCACAAAAATTAGATAAGCTAATGTCAGTTTTTGTAATTATACTTGAATTTTGATGACAAAGTTGATGACAAAGTTGGCGGGGTAAACGACACGAGAATAACAGTTACAAAACTTCTTTACATGTGAGAGAATTGTTAATTAGATGGACACACCTTTCCGTAGGCACAAGACCTTTGAATTAGCATATTTAATCAGCGCAGCGAATACTTATAAACGTGTTAGATTACAGCCTAGCTTTTAAATTGAAAAGAAACTGTTAAATTAGATTAAATAGGTCCATCTAACTCAACTTTTCGTTCACAGCAAAAGAACTTTTAGGTTGCAATTTAAATTCCAATTCCCTCCGTTTTTATATTAGACAGTGTATAGCGTAAACCGGTGTGAACTGAATTGAACGGCGATGAATATTATTCTTTAAAAAAAAAAAAAAAAAAAAAAATCCCAGGCATTACATCCGGAACATTTTATGAGGCGAGATGTTTTAAATGACTGCTTTTAAAATGTTCACATTAACTCTAAAACATTAAATATTCATTGGAACTAACACTGTGAATACGATAATTATCTAAGGCAACATGGAACTATTCCCTTTAATTAAGGTAACGCAATTTGAGAGAGAGAGAGAGAGAGAGAGAGAGAGAGAGAGAGAGAGAGAGAGAGAGAGAGAGAGAAAGCCTCGTTTTTTACGATAATAGACTTATTATTATTATTATTATTATTATTACTAGCTAAGCTACAACCCTAGTTAAGGGAAGCAAGATGTTATGCGCCAAAGGGCTCCAACAAGGAAAAATAGCCCAGGGAAGAAAGGAAATAAGAAAATAAATGGACGATATAAGCAGTAATGAATAATAAAAAATAAAATTTTCTAAAAAACATCAACAATATTAATACAGATATTTGATATATAAACTATAAAAGGACTTATGTCAGCCTGTTCAACATAAAAACATTTGCTGCAAGTTTTAACTTTTGAAGTTCTACCGATTCAACTACCTGGTTAGGAAGATCATTCCACAGCTTGCAGGCTCTAAAAACAAAATCCTCTAAAATGTTGTGGTGACCGGACGGTAGCGTCCTTGCCTGGTGATTGCCAGATTGGGATTCGAGTCCCGCACAAAATTGTTAGTTCCCTTCGTCGCTGCAACATCACCATCCTTGTGAGCTAAGGATGGGGGGTTTGGGGGAGCCTATAGGTCTATCTGCTGAGTCATCAGCAGCTATTGCCTGGCCCTCCTTGGTCCAGACTGGGGTTCGAGTCCTGCTCAGACTCGTTAGTTCCTTTCGTCGCTGCAACCTCACCATCCTTGTGAGCTAAGGATGGGGGGTTTGGGGGAGCCTTTAGGTCTATCTGCTGTGCCCTCAGCAGCTATTACCTGGCCCTCCTTAGTCCTAGCTTGGGTGGACCAAGGGCGTTTATCATATGTATATATGGTCAGTCACTAGGGCATTGTTCTGTTTGATAGGGTAATGTCACTGTCCCTTGCCTCTGCCATTCATGAGCAGCCTTTAAACCTTGAAAACCTCTTATCTTTAATAGCATCGTACCCAAGTCGCGCACAACCATTGCGATTAAAGGACCCATGTTGAGTGATACATTTTTCATGGACCTTTCCCAGGTTCTTATTCAGTTCATGTCTCGGCTATAGATATTCGTTAGGCAAAAAGGACCAGTACTTGAGCTTCATGGACACTTACAGTAATAGATATGGGAACCGATTCAAGAGTCCTCTGTATAAAAGTCATGTTTAATATGCTACCTACTGTATACAGTACATCGTACGGCGGCTGTTTTTTTTTTTTTTTTTTTTTTTGAGTATATAGAAAATTATACAAAGTAACCGAATATTCCAATAAACAATTATTTCAATGTAGTTAAAACGTTATTTCTAATATATTATCCTCCTTATGCCATGGATTAATCAAAACTTATATCTAAATTTAAAAAAACAAAAACATATACTTGTTATATACAAAAACATATGTAGGTCTCTGACGTCCATAAAATATGCACATTATGCAATGTAGATTATCTCAAACATTGCAATCTGTCGTGCAAAAACATCACATTGCTCAAGTCAAGTATTACAGTTCATGGCGTAATTTAGACAATTAAGTGGTAGAATAAGAAACTTTTGACCTTGTGAATCTTCTTTCTTCAGTGCCTCAATAAAGTGGCTTGAAGAAAACGGAAAACTGAAGTATAGAGGTCCAAAAAATACAGGAGTACTTCATTATTATTATTATTATTATTATTATTATTATTATTATTATTATTATTATTATTATTATCATAAGCTAAGCTACAACCCTAGTTGGAAAAGCAGCATGCTTAAGCTCAAGGGCTCCAAGAGGAAAAATAGCCCAGTGAGAAAAGGAAATAAATACACTAAGATAAGTAGTGAACAATTAAAATAACATATTTTGAGAACTGTAACAACATTAAAATACATCTTTCAAAAATAAACTATAAAAATAGATTTACGTCAGTCTCTAAAAAAACCATTTGCTACAAGTTTGAACCGGTGCTAAAACTTTAGTTGTTGTCCAATGAAAAATTCCATTTCCATAGATCATGACCTTGAATCCTTGGGTTCATAAAATCTATGGAGCGACGAACCTGTGTATAGGTGCTAACATTTAATGCTAGGTCATTTTCGTTGAATGGTGATGCCTTAACGCAGTTAAAAGGGTTTGCGTATCGCCATGATCAGTAAAGCGGTACTAGTTTTCTTGCTTGAGGGTACACTCGGGCACACTATTCAATCTTATTTCTCTTCCTCTTGTTTTGTTATAGCATTTATAGTTTATATAGGAAATAATTCTTTTAATATTGTTACTATTCTTAAAATATTTTATTTTTCCTTGTTTCCTTTCCTCACTGGGCTATTTTCCTTGTTGGGGGCCCTGGGCGTATGGCATCCTGCTTTTCCAACTAGGGTTGTATATTAGCAGGTAATAATAATAATAATAATAATAATAATAATAATAATAATAATAATAATTATAATAGTCAGCTACCGATAGTAGGTTGGTTTCCTATGAGCGATCAGACAAAAGTATCCCACCATCGCCAATCCACAGTGGGCCAGCATGATGATACAACCTGGCCAAACCCCAGAATTGTATAAGGACATGTCTGAGGCCTCTGTCCTGCAGTGGACTAGAATCGGCTGCATTTGTTGTTGTATTACATTTAACATCGATATCAAATGCCACTATGAAGTTATTTATAGTTGTCATAGAATGCTACATACCGATGCAATTTTGTAATATATTTTCAGCCTTTTCAAAGCAAAATTACTAAATGAACACCCGGTTATGCTAATACAGCACATCTAAGAAATATACAATTTTATATATCCAAGATCTTGATATATCCAAGATGGTTTTTGTGTGAAGATATGATGTCATAGTTAAATATTGCTCTCCGGTATCGGATTAAACTATTTATCAATCTCCCCTATATAATAAAGAACATGTGTCTGACTTCATATATATATATATATATATATATATATATATATATACACATATATATATATATATATATATATATATATAACTTTCCGGTCATGCTCAGCGGCATTGCCAGACGTGAAACTATTCGGTCTTTCCCCATCCCTCGGGTAAAGGGGGAGAGGGACTAGCCAAACCCTGGTGAGACGAGGTTAAGTGTGTAACCATACCTATCTAGATATATTGCGGTCATTTTTGACGCTTCGCTTACGCTAGTAATGTCATAATTTGTGGAAATACTTAAACTTTACTTTACTTCACTGTGCCCGGGCAAATGATCCCATTCACTCAAAATATTAAGAAATAAATAAAACGAAAATATGATCGCTGGCATAATTTAGCAATTTTCATCGTCCAGGCAGGTACCGTAGTCCCTGCCTCTAATTATGAAGGTGAAAGCACTATAATTAGGAACAGTCTTGTCTGCTACGTGAATGGCACAGGAATGCGAGTTAGAAAACGAAATGTCTGCAAATAAGGCAACGATGATTGTACCGTCTACAATCAGTGTCTTTCCTATTACTCTTACCTTTCTATATTCAGTTTGAGCTAACATTAGTTTAGATACGAATATATAAAATCACATAATTAATATACATATTATATATATGTGTATATATATATATATAAAAATATATACATATGTATATATATATATTTATATATAGCTTATATATATATACATTTATGTATATATATATATATATATATATATATATATATATATATATATATATATATATATATATATATATATATACAGGAGAGGAGAATCAGTAGTATAGGTAAAATTGGAGTAAGAAAACAGAGTGAGAGAGGACACATGCATGTAGAATTTGCTGAAACAAACAATCTGAAAATCCTGAACACATTCTTTTATAAAAAGGAACATTGAAAATGGACATAGAGAAGCCCAAATGGAGAAACAAAAAATTTAATAGATATTATTCTCGGTGAAAAATGTCAAGTTAGTTGCAGATGTAACAGTGTTAAACAAGTTAAAGTTACGATCATAGAGTAGTGAGAAGCAAAATTTGTTTATAACTAAGGAAAGAAATATAAATAAATGTATATCATATATCATATATACATCATATATATATATATATATATATATATATATATATATATATATATACATGATATATTTATATATATATATTATATATCATATATATATCATATACTGTATATATATATATATATATATATATATATATATATATATATATATATATATATATATATATGTACACAGTATTTATGTGTCATAGGAAGACGTGATGTTCACGTGTAAAAATACCACCAAAGAAGATTAAACACAATATGGTATGAGTGATAGTTAAAGAAAATGTTAGTGGTTAAATATACTGTACTCGTGGAGAGAGCTTGTAGGAAACGTTCTGCCCGGAATTTCCCTACTCTTCTGATATCTCTACTTTTTATTACCAAGTTCGTAATTCCGTGAATTTTTT